>NC_044310.1:7338303-7638303 GCF_007474595.2 Lynx canadensis | reverse complement strand
CCTAATGATCCTCTGGGACTAAGTTGTAGGTAAAACCATTTAATGCATTTTTAATTTTAAAGTAAGGCCTGGGTTCCATTTTCTTGGAGGTGGGGGGAGTGGATGTCCCTCTCTAGAGCTGATGCTTTCTGAGTATACTGTTTGGCTTTTGCAAGTAGAATCCCCCACCTCCACCCCTTCCCATTTCCATTTACTTTGGGGAGGGGTGAGCCACACACAGGGCATTTGGCTTTCATAAATAAATTTATATCTGGCCAGAAGGTCCAAAACTAAATAAGAGCACACTTAAAAAAAAAAAGAGAGAGAGAGAGAAGAAAAAACAAACCTCAGACTCCACCCCTGCTATAGGAAATAAAACAGAGGCTATACTTGACTTTTTCCCCCCTCTCATGCCATCCTGGTTTTCTTTTACATTATTTTCTTTTGGAAGGGGGTGGAGTGGTTGTTGCTTCTCAGCTCAGAGGAGAGAGGAGCCATTCTTGCTATTTCCCCCTTTGCTATATTTTAAAAATTTGTTTGATTTGGATTGCAAACAGAACAGGCTTACGGGAGAAAAGAGCACACTGTGGCTTTAAACTCAGGAGTTTGCATATTCTCCTTGTATCTTTCCCCTTTGCTAATTATTGTGTTGTTTTCAGAGCAAATATGTCATATCCATGGCGACCGGGCAGGTTTATTGTCTTTCTGAAGCAATAGCTCACATAAGTAATTAATGACTTTCTTTTTTTTCCTCTGGCTTAGGTTAAACAGATCATTCAAGGAAAGTCATATCTCTCTCTTCTCTCTTCTCTCTCTCTCTCTCTCTCTTTTTTTTTTTTTTAGCCCAGTGACATAAGAACATGAGTTAGAACAAGAAAATACTTTAACCAAGAAGTCAACAGCTTATTTTCCCCCATTTCTTTTAAAAGCTGAAGTGTCAGCTTTCAGACATATGAGGCTGTCATTCTGGCGGCCGTGAGCAGTGCAGTTGGAAATCCATTTGAAGGTTGTGCGGAAGGCGAAGTGTTGGCATGGGGGGGAGTAACCTGAAGGAATTTGCTTTGGAGGTAGGGGGGAAGCACTCCAAAATGAGTATTTCTCCTGTATTTAGCAGAATTTAATTAAATTGTTTACAGGAAAGAATTAATGAGTTGGTAGTAATGTGTGTCCCCCCCCCCTTCTTTTTCCCAGTCTAGTTAATTGGAAAGACAAAGTTTTTCTTTTTTGATTCACCTTGAGCTTCAGCTTTCTCCAGCCTTTGTCTCAAGTGTTTTTTCCTGGAAAAGTACCTTTTGGAATCCCCTCTGGTTTAATATTTCCAGAATTATAGCAAAGGGGTTGTTTTTTCCCTTAGCCGTACAACCTAAAGCTGATTTCTGCTTCTCAGGAATCCACTGTGATGATTGACGATGACCTGGATTTTTTTTTTCACTTATTTTTGAAGGGGATGGCTCTGTGAGGATGTAAAATTATACAGCCAGCGTATCTCCCTTCTGTATTAAGTGACAGTGTTGGGGAAGGTGTAAAAAATGTTTTCCTTTTTTTTTTTTTTTAAATCACCATTTATGTTCCTCCCTTTTCAAGTGGACTTTTTGCTAATAAGAAGTCTTAGGATGTCATTCCTTAACTTTAGAAAGATACTAGATGTCCAACTGATACTCTCTTTTGCCCCCCCCCCCCCCGCCAACAGGCAGGCATTAATTAAGCACACTTATACTCTGTTCTCCATCTTTTTGAAATTCCACGTATTCCTAAGGTTTTGTGTGTGTCCTTAAAAAAGGGGAATGAGATAAAGAGAAAAGCATTTCTATTATATTTATACTCGGACACAATGAAGAAGGATATTCTCCCCCCCCCACACCCCTCCATTTGAAGTAAGTTAAAAAAGGCTGTGAGTCAACTGAATGAATCTTTAGGCTTTTGGCATTAAAAATAAAAATATAAAGCAGAAGAGAGATTTCTTTGGTATCTGATTTCTGAAGAGGAGAAGAGAAGGCCAGGCGAGTCTGGTGCTGAGACTCCAGCGGAGTGGTAATTGAGCCCGTAACCTCTTGATGTCTATATCAGAAAAACAGACATGAGCAGAGCGAACCGAGGAGAGGCAAACAAGCCTTGTAAAGGAGGGAGCTCAAGGGGAGATTCAGAGAGAGAGAGAGATTTAATTTATAGACATTTTAAAAACTGTAATTTCATTAGGATCTGTTCTTCCCCTTCTCTGAAGGGCAGCCCGGCAGACCGATCAGGCGGTCCCTCTGCTGGGATGCACGGAGGGGTTTGGTGGGCGCGAACTTGGGCATTCGTGGAGGCTGGCGGGCTCGTTTGCTTGTTGCCTATTTTCCAATGGCTTCCTTATTTGGGAATTAAAAAGTCCCGAATAGCGAAAAGTTAACCATGGCTTCTGGCCGCCTGGTGATCTCCCCTGTGGGTGTCGACGCCGTGCCTCAAGCGGGTCTGTCTCCTGCCTGGCCTTTGGCACCTGTGTGTCTTCAATCTGTCGGTGGGCTGCCCGTGGTTCCAGATGCAGGAAGCCACTGGGGATGGAGGGGGGGGGTGCCCCATCTCTGCCCCCCGACTCAAGTTCACCAAGTTAAGTTGCTGTGGTGCTGAGGCCACCGTGTGGGTTGGGGGGGGGGGAGCTAACGCCTGTCATAAATTCTGCAAAAATTAATCAACCGTTTAAGAGCCTGCACGTTAACGAGGTTGTGTGGGCAAGCCGGGCCCCTTCTACAGTTCTCCCTGCTCAAAGTCCAGCAGAGTGAGGGGTGGTCTGGAGGGTGGGGAAGAGAAGGGGGAGTTTTTTTTTTTTAATCTGAATAATTGAGAACAACTAGGGAGAGGGAAGAAGAGAGAGGGGTTTATTGAATATAAATCCTCAAGTGCCCTTGTTCCATATTGTTGGAATTTTTTTTTTTTTCCTTTTGGTCTGGATTTGTCCTGTGTGTCTTTGGTGGAAAAGACACGTAGAGAAAGAGAGCCAAGGAGGGGGGTGGGGAGAGAGAGGGAAGGATAGAGAAGAGAGAGAGAGAGAGAGAGAGAGAGAGAGAGAGAGAGAGACACGTGTGGCTCCTTCGGAACTCATTATCATTCTTAATAAGCCTTAAGGAATAAAGAAGAGAGAGCATTGAGTGTAAATGCTGGGTAATCCTAACACTTCTCAAGGTGAGAGGAGTCTTGAGGACACAGAGAAAAGAGAGAGCAGAGAAGGGGGGGCATGCAGTCCTGGGGGAGTGGCAGGCCCAGGGTTTGGGAGGCTCTGCAGGAGACCTGGAGGCTGGGGTGGCGGGGGTGGGGGGGGGTGCCCATAGAAGCCCAGACCAGACGGTTGTCTGAGATGACACTGGGATCTCCAGGAGAGGGTGACTAGCTGGGATAAGGGAAGCATCTGCCTTGGGTCGGCCCTGCCTTGGGTTGCAACGGGGAGCAGGTGCCACAGGGCCTTTGCTCCCTCCTGGGCACCGTCTCCCCGGCAGGCTCAGCTCCTGTCCGCCCCCCAACCCCCCTCCACCCTGGCCTCAGGTTCCTGGAGAAGGTCTGGGGGGTGGATGGCTTGTCCCGCTCCCTTGGGCTCCCCCGCATTGTCCGCTCTGGTAAGCCGGAGGGACAGAGCGGCGGCCAGAGCTCAGCTCCGGACACTAGGTGGCTTAGAGGATCTTCGAGGTTTTTCAAGACGAGCAGCCGCTGGCTTCCTCTCTCCTCCCCGCTGGTGGCCTCTGCCGGGCCTGTCCTCTGCCGGGCCTGCGGGCAGCCCTGGCAGGCCGGCAGGAGGGTGAGTGGGCCTTGGCACAGGAGCATGGCACAGCTCCCGGGGCCAGCGCTCCCAGTGACCAGCTTCCAGGCCAGGCAAAGGGGAGGCCCAGGAGGGGGGGGCCAGGGAGGCAGCTGGGCAGGGCCACTTGAGAGGGACAGTTGGGCAGGAGATACTGCTGAGCCCATGGTGGGGGGGGGTCTCTTCTCCTTCCTCTTTTGAGTTCGTGTGCCCCCTTTGAGAATCCTCTTAATAAAAAAAGGTCTCATAAGCATACATACTACTTATTCTTTGAGGGGTTTCAGCAGATCTTATAAACCCAGCTAAGGACCCTCTAGGGTCCCTTGCTCTGGTGGGCTTCTTTCCAATTCTCCAGGACCGTTGTGGGGGGAAGGCAAGTGAGGAGGCAAAATCTGTTCTGTCCGTTCCCATCCCTGCCTACCTCAGTACTGGGGGAGCAGAGCCAGGTCAGACTGTGACACAGCTCCCCGCCCCGTGCAGGTGGACTGGGGCCCACACTCAGATTCCCCTCTAAAGAGCCATACCTGCTCAGGTAGATGTCCCTCTACAGGACAAAGGCAGCCTTCTCCTCATCCGGAGGGGCATTCTGGAGGATTCCTAGGGTATTTGAGGAATGGTCTTAGCCAAGGTCGTGTCCAAACCATGGGTGATTTTCTCTGGAGACAGAGGAGGGGCAGGAGATACAATTCAGGTTTGACTTACCATAGTCAGGTGTGTGTGTGTGTGTGTGTGTGTGTGTGTGTGTGTGTGTGTGTGTTTTAACTCGATGTTTCTTTTGGAAAGCAACTTCTGGGGAGCATGCAAAAAGGGGTGCGTGGGAGTTGGAGATGAAGGCTGGTGACTGAGCCGGTGTGAAACCCGGAGGGAGAGCAGGACGGGTTAATGGCGTGTGGATGCTGCTTTTCTGTTGTTTAAAAGCAGTAATGACCAGATCGCCTGCCCTGTGTGCCTTGCTGATGAGATTTACCGAAAGGAAGCCGCGCTGCCTCTCTGCTGGTCTTGGGGTGGGTAAGCGTGCGTGCGTGTGTGCGTGTGCGTGTGTGTGTGTGTGTGTGTGTGTGTGTGTGATGAGAAGAAGGGGTGGGGGAATCGGCTCTGCCAGGCTGGCACTCTTCCCCAGCACTAATTGCTGGCAGAGTACCCACGGGGGCTGTGCCAGCGTCTCCCGCTCTGCCCGCCCCCCTCGCCCCTGGGGAGCTCAGCTGTGCAGCTCACTATGTGAGGGCCATTTCCGGGCCCACTAGGCCTGGGGGCTCCTTTGGGAATTTCAGGGAAATCTGATTCCTGAGGGGGGGGGGGGCGACCATGGGCCAAGCCCAGCATCTTTGGTCTGGCAGGAGGGGACAGGGTGAGACTTGGGTGGTCCAGAGCTCCGCTGAGGTCTGGTTATAGGGGTCAGGAGACGGCGTTCCCGTTCCGGCTCTGCACTAAACCGCTGTGTGGTCTTGGGCAAGTCATTGGACCTCTCTGGGCCTCAGTTTCCTCTCTTATCAAATGCCTCTGACCCTACTTCCCTCACGGGGTCGCCCTGCTGGTCGGCTGGCCTAGCAGCTCTGAAAGTTCTTTGAAATCATGAAATGTCATGGAGAATTGATCTTGGTCACAGAGTCACGTACAGCGTGCCCTCTGTGTCAGATGAGCCGGTTTCATATAATATGGTATCAGTCATTCCCGAGAGCCGTGGGCCTGAACATCCTGTGTGTGTAAGTGTGGTGCTGGGGTTGCGTTTTTACATCACGTTGTGCTTTGGTTCTCATTATTGGGAGCTGGGGACTGAGTTAGTGGGGGGCAGTTGCTTTTCAGACGGTATGGGGGACCCCTTTCAGGATGTGGGATGTACTTAACTGTTTTGAGCCATGGATTCACTGAGGAGCTGCATAGATTGTAGATTATGCATTCTGGAATTAGTTAGCTGGGGATCAAAGTCACGTCCTTACGTTGGTTACTTAACTAGCCTGTGCCTCGGTTTTCTTATCTGTAAAATGGGGATATAACATTGGCTGCCTCGTGGGGTTGATGTGAGGATTAGACGAGCTGAGGCTTGTGCTTAGAACCAGCCTGGCACCTGTGTGTGTTTCAGACTCACACGGGAGTGAGTGTGGACACACCTGCTGCCCACCAGGGCGTGCTGTGGACGAGACAGAAGGGAGAACCCGCTCTCTGTATCTGGGGGCTGGGACTCCCGAAGGTGTGGGGTGCTGTGGTGTTAGAAACTCTGATTTTGTGTTTTATCTTTCTGGGCCACCTTGAGGTCTCCTGGTATTTAAGTCAGAAGGCCCACATTTGGAGTCAGACCCCAGAGGGGACACTGATGAGGGGTTGGTGGGGGCAGCCCCTGGGAACTGCCCCAAGGTGCTGGTGGACCCTGCCTGTGTTCACACAGCCTGTGGGCTTAATGCGGAGTGTCGGCGGGCCCCAGAGGCCCAGGGATCAGTTTCACTACCCCTCTGTTTGCACATCTGTAAAATGGGATTGGAAGCCCACCTGTGAGCCCCGAGTAAGAGCACAGTGGTCTTTTTTTTTTTTTTTACTGAGTTTTTACTTTGAATGTTATTTCTGGCATTCACTTAGCCAGGTGAACAAACAGCACACAGTAGGGATCGCGGGGTGAAAATCCGAGGAACAACAGGCCAGCCTTGGGCCGAGGCTGAGCTGAGCCCTGGACGACCCAGCGCTAAGCGCTAAGCTCGGTGCTCAGCAAGAGAGTCGAGCTGGGGAAAGCCGGGCGTGGTGGGGATGCAGCCCAGGCTTCCCCCTGCCCTTGGGTGATCCTGCCCTGGGGCGGGGGGCATGCCTCCAGGCCTGGGTGGAGGTGGGGAGGGAAGGGCCAGGAGAAGAAGCAGAGGTGGCTTGGAGGCAGTGACCTAAGGAGGCAAGGACATGGGGGCTTTGCAAAGCAGGGGGCACTTGAGGGGCGAGGGGCACTTATGGAGGATGAGGTGTATGAATCGCCACCGGCCTCTCCCATTTCACTGTGCTATGCCAAAACACCCCGGTTCTTGTTTCACTATCTGAGATCTGGGAGCAGGTTAATTTCCATGACGAACTCCAGGCCACGTGCTCAGAGGATTTATCTAATTAAACTGATGCTTTTTTTTTTTTTTTCGAAGAAAGAAAGGAAGGGAGGGAGGGAGAAAAAGAAAGGTAGGAAGGGAGGAAAGATGGAAGGAAGAAAAGAAGGAAGACGAAATGGAGGGAGAAGGAAGGATGGAATGAGAAGGAGGGAGGGAAGGGAGGAGAGGGGAAGAAGGAAGGAAAGGGAAGGAAGGAGAGAAGGAAGGAATGGAAAGAAGGAAGGAAGAAAAAGAGAAAGAAGAGAAAAGAGAAAAGAAAAAAGAAAAAGATGGGAGGGAGGGAGGGAGACAGATAAACTGGAGGCAGACCAGTGATTTTTAAATCCATGTCGGAATGGAGGAGAGGCTTGGTGGCAGAGATGGGGGTCTTCTGAGTGGGTTTCTGTCTTATGATGCTCTTAAGTTTATTTCCAACCTGACTCTTGGGCTGGGAGAGAAAGGGGCAGCTGGAAGGATTCTGGATCCGGACTCTCCAGTACAGTAACCCTCCCGTGTGGCAGTTGAAATGAACTGAAACGAAAAATTCAGGGGTGCCTGGGTGGCTCAGTCGGTCAAGCGTCCGACTCTTGGTTTTGGCTCAGGTCATGATCTCACAGTTCGTGGGTTTGAGCCCCGCATTGGGCTCCGTGCTGGTGGTGCAGAGCCAGCTTGGGATTCTCTCGCTCCCCCTCTCTCTCTGCCCCTCCCTCACTCGTGTGCTCTCCTTCTCTCAAAATAAATAATAATAAAATTAAAACTTAAAAAAAAAAAAAGGAAAATTCAGTTCTCCAATGAACTAGCCACATTTCAAGTACTCCATAGCCGCTAGTGGCTACTGTGTTGGACAGCACAGATAAAGAGCCTTTCCATCATGACATCAGGTTCTATTGGACAAGAAGGGTCTAAGAGGGAAGGGCGTTTCGCTCGGAGCCTGGGCTAAAGGGATGAGTCCCCAGGGGACAGTGATGGAGGCAGGAGATGGGCTCTCTGCCCGGTGCCAAGGCCCGCGTGGTGCTGGGCCCTTCTTCCCTTTAGAATTGAGTGCACCTTTCCTCCCTTCTGGGCCAGGGCAAGCTGGCGTGTCTATACTTAGCAGAACAGGGTTTATGTATTTATTTTTTAAAACTTTTTTTTTAATCTTTATTTTTGAGAGAGAGACAGAGACAGAGTGAGAGCAGGGGAAGAACAGAGAGAGAGGGAGACACAGAATCCGAAGCAGGCTCCAGGCTCCAAGCTGTCAGCACAGAGCCCAACGCAGGGCTCAAACCCACAAACCGTGAGATCATGACCTGAGCCGAAGTCGGATGCTTATCCGACTGAGCCACCCAGGCGCCCCCCAGAACAGGGTTTAAATAAAGCCTTTTCTCACTTTCTGTCTTTTTGACTTTGGGCAGGGTCGTAACTGAGCATGTGGACGTGCTGATTTGTAGGCAGTACCTGCCCCACCGGGTCTTTGAGGTCCTCACCTGAGCGACGCGTGTAAGCACTTAGTACAGTGCTGGGCACAGAGTGACCATTTGAAAAATGGGGACCACGGTTATTATAATAACTATATTATCGTTGTTGATATTATTTTTATGTGATTATCAAAGAGGTTTTGTGGCTGCCACATGCTTAGGGACACTCCTGGACCAAATGCTAATTTCCCTACAATCAACACTTTGCAGAATTAGTTTAAATGAGCCCCCCCACCCCCCCCCCCCCATCCCTGCCTTCTGGAAACCTATTTTGGATCCCTTTCCACCTCTCCCCATCCTTTTTTTCTTTGGACCAGAAGAAGCGTTGGAACCACCCTAGAATTAAGTCTTGCAGGCCCCTTCTACTTGTGGGAGCCCCGCCTCCCAGCACACGTAAAATTGTGCCCATGTGTGCACGCACGCACGCACACACACTGCTGGCCAAACTACGTTAAAAAAAAAAAAACCAAAAAAAAAAAAAAAGCCCAACAAAACACCAAAGTATTAAAATAGGGGAGAGCAGATGTGGCCCAGGCGGGGCTGGCTGGATTGTTTGGGGCTGGGGGTGGGGGTGGTGGCCTCTGGGAGGGACGTGTGTGTTTATTCCTGGACATTGCCCAGTGCCCTGTGTCCTAATGTGGAGCTGAAAAGTCCCCTGTATTGTGCCGGCTCCTTTCCCCGTGAAAAGGCAATTGAGTCAGTGAGTTCCGAATGGATTGGAGCTGACAGTAAATGAGAATTTGGCAGTGGGTAGAAAACAAGTTCCCCCACCCCTGCCCCCCACCTCACACACACTCACTTATCCTTCCCTAAACTCCCAACGTTGGGGTTTTAGAGGGGTTTTGAAAAAAAAAATTCCGGTTTCTTTTTGTATGTATCAACATTATCAGTGGGGGTTCTGCCCCAGCCTGCCCCCTCCCCCAGGGATGGCCGAACCCGCTCCCCATCGCCTCCATGGCTCCGCCAGTGATCCCGAATGAGTTAAAGGCTGAATCAACTCTAGACCCAGCTGTACATTTTTACTCTGGGTTCCTGAATGGAGCGATGTGCTATGCTCAGCACGATTGGAGACTGTCTGCCCCGGGTGGCCCACCCGGCCCCCACCCTTGCTGGGCTCCACCAGCTTCCATGGGACCTGCTCCTGGCAACTGGGGAGGTGGTGGCCCATGCTGTGGGGTCCTCGTCTGGTGGTCCCCACTTCCAGCCTCCCGTTAGAGACCTGTTTTATCTTGAATGGAAAGCGTACATCGTCTTGAGCTGGTATCATGCCTGGTCTGCAAAGGAGGCTTACAATTTTGAGGTTTGTATATGCCGTGGGCCCTGCCCCTGCCTCCCCAGCCCCCAGTATTTCCGCCACCCGTGGTGCCCACACCAGTAAATTGGTCAGCAGCCAACTACTTGCTCCTGGCCCTTGTAATGGCCACTGTGGCACTGTGACTTTAGACACATCCCTAACCATCGGGAGCCTCAGTTTCCTCATTTGCAAAAGAAAAATGGTCACAGTTCCTCTAGCATGGGGCTGCTGTAAGGATTAAATGGAATAATGCTGGGAAGGTACTTGACATGGGGCCTGGCACATGGTAACAACGTAGCTGTTATTGCTACCTATTATTCCTTGCTCGCCAGCTGTTATCAGGAAGGCAGGAAGGTGGAGGGGCTCAGGCCTGTTGCCGTGTTCAGGCCCCAGGATGCCCCAGCCCAGGCTGGAGCCTTAGCACCCCAGCCCAGAGGCTGTGGTCACCAGAATTCTGCCGAAGCATACTTGCCAAACCAGCAGGGTGAAAGTCAAGAACAAGCCAGAGGAGTACAGAGCACTGGAGGGAGCAGGGAGAAGGCTTCCCACACCCAGGGCCGGGTTCACGGACCCCCAAGGTGGCAGCCGCTGGGCTGGGCTGGCCTCCCTGAGCCAAGGGAGCATTGGCTCCCAGGCGCTGGCGCCATCTTGGTTCTCCTTGGCTTCCCCTCAGCGGTCGGGAGCATGGCCCTTGCCCTCCCACAGGAGCAGGTGGCCTTTGCAGCCTGGCACCTGTTCCTGGAGGGCGGCTGCCAGGAAGGCGCAAACCTGGGGATCGCCCGGTGTGTCTGCCGAGTCCTTGCACGAGGCCTGTTTACTCCCTGGAGGGGCTCGCCTGGGCCTGACCTGGTGTTAGAGGTCAGAGCAGGGCTTGTTCTGTCGTCCAGAGCCCCCCCCCTCCAAGCCCTGCAGGTGAGTCACAGAAGAGTCACAGGAGAGCCGGGACCTGGCAGCCTGAGGTCTGTGTGCTGGGAGCTTGCTGAGGGAGCGAGGGGAGCCAGGAAAAGGGACGAAAGATGTAGAGGAAATTGGCGAGGATACAGGTGAAGCGTCTTGCTTTTGTCCCCAAGGGGCAGCAAGCAAGCCGTGGTGATTTTACATTTGCAGCTTATTAAAAGAGGAAGGAAATAGACATTTTTACTGAGCACCAACTATGTGTCAGACGCTGTGCTGTGACTTTCCGTGGGATTGAAGGACACAAGGCAGGTCGTGGTTTGACTCCTGTTGTACCACTGGTCAGGAAATAAGGCTCAGAGAGGTTAAGAAATTTACCCGAGTTTACCCAGCTGGCTAAAGGAGAGCCGGAGTTGCAATGCAGGCTGGCGTGACTCTAAAACATGTGCCTGGAAAATATAACCGCATTTTAAATAGGTTTTGAAAATAAATAAAGGAAAAAATTCACGCGTAGTTTAACTATCACCTCTTCTAGTATTTAGTGTATTTCCTTCTGGTGTTTTTTTTTTTTTTTTTCCTTTGGTGACCGTATATATTTGTATAATCTGCAATTTATGTAATTATAACCATAAGAGAGTATGGGCTTTAGCTGAGAAGTAAGAGGGAGAGAAGGTCCCCTGAGCTGGGGCCACAGATTGATTCTCAGCAAAATGGAAACCCGGCTTTGGCCCTGAGCCATCTTTTCCGTAATGAGGTTCCAGAAGTGGCGTTGGAAAAAGCCGACTGGGGGGAATGGACGGGCAGAGAAGACCCTTGCGTTCCCTCCTGGGTTGGTTTTGCACAGTTAAGTGGTAGAATTTTCCTTTTAACTCACTTCCTTCTTGCTTTTGACAAATGGGAATATTTGTACCATTTTCCCGAATGACCTCCTCTCCTTGGGGTAATGAGAAAATGAAAGTCTTTGCTAAGTGCTTTGAGATATTCAGATATAAAAATGGAGAGCAGAGTGTTGTCATGGGCCTTTTGCTGCCAGGGCGCTTCATAAAGAGGAAGTACAGCTTGTGGGGGTGAAGGTCAGCGTGGGGATGAAGGCCATTGCTGGAACCAACGTCTCTCTGGGCACGAGGGCAGGGGCGTGCGTGGCCGGGTACAGGATGGGCCGGGTGTCGGTGGAGCCTCTGCTTATCCTCCAGGTTCACACTCCAAGGCCAGGGTGACCCAGCTCTTTCAGGCAAAGCCCCCACCTCGCCTAGAAGCGTGTGTATAAATGATTCGATTCATGGAAAGGTCTCCCTCGGCCCCCTTCTCCCCCTCTGGCTTCGTAGCTTCTCCCCCTCTGGCTTCATCGCGTCAGCCCAAGAATAACAGGGTGGAAGAAATACTGTGTCACCTGTACAAGTAATAATGTTGAAGATGATTTCGAAACATGGAAAAATGTTTATTATGTGAGTGAAAAAAACAAACAAAACACCGAAGGCCAAGTGAACGCCATGATAGAAACTATATAAAAAATCACAAATGCGGATGGACAAAGCTTGGAAACTAATCCTCCAAAATGAAAATTATAGCATGGGCGGTGAGACCACGGTGATTTGTTTTTTATTTCACAACATTTTCTTTAAATTCCCCCTGTGATTAAAAACCAACAAAGCCAACGTGGCGGCCCAGTAGGGAGCCTGGGGAGGGGGAGGGGGCGGGGCAGCGCCAGGCGTGAGGGCGCCTGCACCCACGGCCCCCGCAGGGTGCTGAGCTCACCGGCTGTGCCAGCCACAGAAACCTATGAGATCTCCAGAAGCCGAGGCGTATCGGTGACTCAGACCTTCGTGTTATGCTGTTCAACAATAGCTTTTGTCCTTTGCCCAAAACCCTAGGCCAGTGTGTTAAAAAAAATTATAAAATTATGAGATAGTTTGTACTTAACTTACCAGCCTGTGCCAGCTTCGGGTGCTTTATTTATTCAAGGTGGGGAGGCAGGGAAGGCGGGGTGGGGGCGGGGGGCAGACAGAAAGGAAAAGAAAAACAAGGTAGAACTCGGACAAGGCCCAAGAAACGTTTGAGCCTCACCAACAAACTTTCTTTTGTTTCCCCGGTGGGGAGAAAAAAAGAAGGAGGAAAAAAATGAAGTGGGCCAGGTTGAACCAAATAAAACTCCTCACGTTTTGTACATGGGGTTGCTTCTTGCAGTGGGTTTTGCCTTTTGTTTGTTGCATAAGAAAGCTACTTTGGGAAGCTCATCTCTGGGCCAGAGCCTGATGAAGGTAGGACTGGAGGGGCCTGGGTGGAAAGGGCTGGAGCAAGGACAGCCAGGTTGGGCTCTGGTGACCGTGGGTGTTTCGCTTGGCTGTTGTGGCCGATAATGCCCAACTGCCAACAGCCATTGCCCCCACTTCTAGTTGGGTTTAAATACAATTCCTGCATCCTGGTGTCCCGGAAGCAGCTCTTTGCCCGTGGGACTTGGAATTCCTTGTGAACCAGGAGCAAGGTGCAGTGCCAGGTTGGACTAGAATGTCCACTGGAAGACATTTTGAGGATGAGATTCAGGAAGAAAGACCTTGGGCGGGTAGAGTGGGGAATGGGGGCGTGTGGGTGATTGTGTATGTGTGATTGTGCGTGGTTGTGTGGTTGTGTATGACCGTGAGCGCGTCTGTGTGTGTCCCCTTAATCACTTTTCTCCCCAGTTGTGATAGCTGGGCTGAACAAAACTTATGGCGGCCTTATATATATATTTTTTCCCGTATCACCTTGTCTTGTCTCCCTGGCCCAAACGACGCCTCCTAGTGAATGAACCTGTCAGGTAGCCTGGACCCTGGGCAGATTGGTGAGTCTTTCTTCAAGATTAGTTGAAAGGATTTTGTGGGAATAATCCAGGGTCTTTGGCCGCTGTTTGACCAGTAAGAGAAGGCAGTCATCTATCTATCTATCTGTCTGTCTTTAAGTTTATTTACTTATTTTGGGAGAGACAGACAGAGCACAAGTGGGAGAGGGGCCGAGAGAGAAGGGAGAGAGAGAATCCCAAGCAGCCTCCATGCTGGTAGCTTGAACCCACCAAGCCGTGAGATCATGATCGGAGCCGAAATGAAGAGTCGGACGCTTGTCCGACTGAGCCACCCCAGGTGCCCCAAAGAGCAGTCTCTTAGGTTAGAGGCAAAGACACAGGTGGCCTGTGGTGGCCTGGCCTGGAACTCAGCTGTCCGCGTCTGAGGCCCTGACGAGGCTTCCAGCCCTGCCTCCCCGTCTCACCTTGTCCAGGCCATGTTGGGAACAGATTTGCGGTGGAGCTTCTGAGGCTCTGTGGGCTTTCACGTGCCTTCTTGATCTTTCCGTCCTCGTGATCGTTACTGCGAGGAAGGCAGTACAGGGGTTCTTGTGCCAGATGAAGAAACTGAGTCCCAGAGAGGAGAGGCACCTTGTCCACGATCGCACAGCTAGTCCGTGACAGATGTGGAACCGGGACAGAGTTTGGGGCCATTTGGAAACATGGTCGTCTCCGCCAGTGGCTTGGGGCAAGGCTGACGGGTCCCAGACGAGGACTTCTGCTTTCCTCCTCTTCCGGGAAACAGAGGGACCCTTTTGGAGCATCGGACGCTTTGTGGCTGTGGTTGGAGTGACTGGTCTGGTTTTAGGGACTCTGTTGAGAGGAAAGAGCCCTGGATGGTGAGCCAGGACAAGGGGCCTTCTAGCCCCACCTCTGTCGCCCGGGAGCAGCCACAAGACCTCAGCTTCGCCGTCCGTGTACAGAATGAGAGGCTGGCCCCAGTGGTTCCTCGTCTCGTCCCCCGTCAGGACAGCTGAACTTCCTGCCCCGGTCCAGCGTCCCCAGCTGTGCCGTGCAGCAAACCCTCTCCGACAACCTGTCAAACCAGAGGCGCCAGTTTCCTCAGGGCTCCCACGAGCTCCCTGCCCCTTTCTTATGCCAGGGAGAGCCTTTGCAGGCTTGTGGAGCAGTGCCCCCGGCCCATGCCCCATGCACCTGCTCATTGATAGCTGCGTGTCTGAATGTACCTTGTGTCGGAGCCCTTTGGTTTGAACTTACTGAGTACTGAGAGGCCGAGACGTGAGGAAATTACGAGCAGGGGAGAGACGTGGTACCCTCTGACAAGAGGCAGCTGTGGTGACAGGGGTAGGCGCCATGCCCAGGGTGAGCGCCATCTGGGCAGGAGGCCTGGCTTCCAGCTGTGGGGGCTCCGGAAGGGCAGAGACCGGGAGGAATGATTTTGAAGGCACTACTATGGAGATTAAGGGGATGAGAATGTAAATCTCAAGTAAAAAGGTAATTGAATGTAATAGCAAACACTGCTCGCTCTATGTTAATTTTAGCTCTTCCCCTGGATACAAGGCGCTGTATTAGTGTTTTATTACCATTTTGTTTGCACTAATAAAATAGTAAAATTTATTTCAAGGAAGTTGAAGGATGGTTTTACAATGCAAATTTGAAGAAATTGGACTTTTCATTTATGCCTCTGCTATTTTAAACCCTGACGGGTGTAAATTAGCTACAGGGACCGAGCAGACCCCACTGATGGGGACTTGGGAGGCGGGAGCCCTGGCAGAGGTTCCGGACTAGCTCAGAGCAGAAAGTAGACAGTGTTCTACAGAGAGGCTGGAGGGGCACAGGGGTCTGATTGGGTAGGACGGGGAGGTGGGCGAGAGAGTGCCAGGCCCAGAGGACTCTGGGTAGTAGACGAGCATGTACGCACTGAGCCTTCGGGAAGACCCACGTGGCCACAGACCTCAGGGCTGTGTCTTTATCCTCTCTGCCCTTTGGCCTCCTTCCTGTCTTGACATTGAGCCTCGATTAACCAGGTGACTCCTCAAGGGGAACTCAGCAACCTCTTCCCTCTGAGCCTAGAAAGGAGGGTAGACCAGATGTCACACACACACACACACACACACACACACACACACACACACACCCTTTCTAAAGGGGCTGAAAATTGAGGGGAGCAGTAGGAGTGTGGAGGAAAAGACCCTGAGCCTAAAAGGAGCCAAGAAAAAGCATCCCCAGGCAGGAAACCAGCCCAGCAGAGGTTCCGACATGTGTTCCCCTTGTCTCTTCTTCCTTCTGACCTGTGCATTCTTTTTTTTTTTTTAATTTTTTTAATCTTTATTTTTGAGAGAGAGAGAGAGAGACAGAGTGTGAGTGGGGGAGGAACAGAGAGAGAAGGAGACACAGAATTCGAAGCAGGCTCCAGGCTCTGAGCTGTCAACACAGAGCCCGACGCGGGGCTCAAACCCATGAACTGCGAGATCATGACCTGAGCCGAAGTCGGACGCTTAGCCGACTGAGCCACCCAGGCGCCCCTGACCTGTGCATTCTTAAGAAACAGGAAGCAAAACGTTTTTTCGGGAAGCCAGCATCCCTTCAGAAGGGTGGTCCCAGGTGCGGTAGTAACGAAAAGGCTGGAGAACCGAGCCAAAAAAAATAAAAATCCAGTTTGTCCGAGTTTTAGGGAAGCAGATGAGGGCACAGGAAGGTGGAGACGGGAAGGAAATAGGTGATCGGAGAGTTTCATTTTGAGTTTTGGGTGAAGAATTCAGGTTGACGCTTGTTTCATCCAAACCGGTTTGTTTATCTCTGAGAAATTATCAGCAGCAGTGGCCCGAAGCGATGCACTGGGGGACCAGCTTCCAAAGGGTAGGGACCCGAACAAGTGTACTGATGTCTGGCGAGGCCTGCAGTGTGTATTGCCCAGGGTTCTCTGGCCGCCTGCCTGATGTGGGGGAAACGGTGAGCTGGTGACACGGGTTTCCAGCCCCAACCCTCGGTTTTGTGGGTTTTTTGTCAGTGTGTTCTCTCTGCCTTGGTTGGGAGTGTCGTGTGTGTGTGTGTGTGTGTGTGTGTGTGTGTGTGTGTGTGTTTGATGCAAAGATTCAAAGTGTGGATACTGGCAAGACTGAGCTGAGAAACTGAAGCAGATCAGAGATGGCAGAGGCAACTGAAGATTTCCTTGACTGCAGACGGCGTGAGCTCTGGGTGTTAGCAAGCTGTGGGTCGCAGGGAAGTTGGCACTGGAGCAGAAGAGGGTGGGCACTCTGCTGGTGGCTTTTCTAGTGCCTGTGGGGTGACGTTTGGAGCAGACTTGGGTGCTGGGACATCTCCAAGGCTCAGGCCTCCGGCCGCAGAGCCGGCACCCCACGTGCTTCCTGCCAGGGCTGGAAAGTTCTGCGTCTGGGCCTCGTGGCTTCCTTTCGGATGAGGGGTCTGCAGGTGGCATTTCTGGGGATCTGGGGCTCGTGCAGGAGACAAGGGACTCTAGGCCCAGCCCCATAACAGACCAGGAACCTCTTGTCCCACTGCGGGGTAAACAGGAGGGCCTGGTGGCTGAGGGGACAGAGCGGGAGGACCTAAGCTGGCCGAGGTGGCCCCGGCGAGGACAGCTTCGAGAGGGCTGCTGAAACAAACCAGAGATGAGGACATTGAAAAGTGGTGCGACTTTTAGCATCTGAAATGGTTTCCGATTCTCTGAGAGCGGGGAGATGCATGGCTGTGTACCCAAGGATTTAGAGAGTGCATCAGGCAGAGGGGGGTTACGCTCCGGGGGGATTTCAATCCAAAACTGTAATTACATCAAGGAGCAGACGGAAATGGGAAAAGAGGATTAGTGGTGTGGCCTAGTGATGGAGGTGGCTCCAGGGGCACCTTACTTAGGCCCCGCCTCTGTGCCAGCATCACAGCCAAGGTGGCTCCCCCCGGACCACCCCGGGGCACAGCCGGGAACCCTGGGCACCTCTTCTCTACTTGTCTACTTGTCTACTTGTCTTCTCTACTTGTCTACTCTTAACTGTCCCCAGGCCACCGCTGGAGAGCGGAGGCTCTTCTGTGAAACTCCAGGACTGCCGCCCGCCCTCTCTGCTTCCTCCCGGGGCTGGCTTTCACACATCAGCTCCAGCCTGGATAGAAGGAAGCTCTATGTGGATTGATTTGGCTTTCTTTTCGGCATATGCCTGTGTGTTCGGAAGAGGGTGACCCTAGAGGACACCGTGGATTGCTCTCCTAGGTGGCCATGGTAGTTCCCTATCTACGGTCTTGTCCCATTTGGTTTGGCTGGGCCAGTGCCTGCGGCCTGGTCCGTAGCCCCTCTCCAGTGGCCCTTTTAACCGGAAGGAGAGGCGGCCAGAACTTCTAGGTCTTTGGCCCACAAGCCTGTGACCCTTCCTGTCATCCTACTCAGCCCCCCGGGGTGTGACGGTGGCATCCCCAAGTATTCCAACCCCCCGGCTCACCTTTCTCTTCTCCCTGCCCCCCTTCCCTGCACCTGTCAGCTGTTTCATTGACTGTCTGGCTTGGCTGCCACCCATCCTACCTCCCAGGCCAGCTCCTCCCCCGCCCCCCTCCCCCCAGGCCCACACTCCCTCCCTTCCTGTCTCTGCCCACGTCTGTCTCTACCTGCCCGTCGCCGGCACACCTGAGGATCCGAGGCTGCCTAACGGAGCGCGGGGATGGTTCAGGGTGTTTACCAGACAGCAGGGATAAGGTATTAAATCCTGTTGCTGTCTTCCCAGGGCCAGGTTCCTCAGATGGTTTTCCAAATTCCTAATCTCGGTGCCCACATCCCTGCCCAGCCCATGTTTGATGGGAGCTTTCCTTTCCGATTGAAGCTGAACCGAGCAGGATCTGTCGTGAGGCTAGGTCTGGCTTCCCACCGGTGCAATGATAACATGGAGGTCCAGCCCCTTCCTCTCTGGTTCTTCCTTCCTCCCCTCTTTCCTTTCTTTGGGCATCTTAGAGAGCGGGGGGCCGGGATTCTGCCGCCAGGTGTTCTAGAGCCTTCTTGAGTGCCCCTCTCCCCGCCAGTTTTGTCTGGAGGCCACCTGTTGTAATGAGGGGGAGGGGATCCCAGAGCGGGCCTGGTGTCCGAGGCAAGGGGGACCCCAGCTTGAGGATGGTCCGAGATGGGAATGAACAGGTGGAAGACAGCCCTTCCGAAGGACGTCGTTAGGGTTCTTCCCACTCAACGTAAAAATGGCCAGTGTGGAGTTTCGCCCACGATGCTGAATGCCCTGGCTTGCCCCAGGAGAGGGTCGGTAAGGCAGACCTGTTCCTCCACGGTGTCTCTGCCTTGGTTTTGGAGATGCAGCGCTAGGGAGGAGGTGTGCTCCTGTCTGGTGCTTGGGGCGGACACATGCCCTTGGTAAGCTGGCCTAGCCTCCGGGGTGACAGGAGGGCTCAGACACTTTCCGGTGAACAGGGACATCTAAGCGGCCGGTGATACTTCTGATGTGGGGCAGAGGCGGCTTCCAGGGGGTCTGCCCTTCTCTAGGACATCTGGGGCCTGTCTACCTTTCCTGGGAACTCTGTCCCCATCTTCAGCCTTCTCTTTCAGAAACTAGGCTAAAAGAGGCAGATGAGTTTACCCTCTCCCTCTGCCCCCCCTCCCACCACCAAGGCTGGGGACTTTCTATGAGAGGAGGAGCAAGATTCTACACCAGCCGTCTGATGTTTCACCAGGGGTGGCAGCCTGGGTCTACCCTTCCAGGGGTTGGGGGTACCTGGGACTGATGGATGTGTCCTTTCTCTGAGCTGCCATGTGACCTAGACAGACTTTTAATTTCAGCTTCTCTTTCCCTGACTACAGATTCCCTCCTGTGCCCCTTCTCCTTCTTCCCAGTAGTGGGCTTTTGGATTTCACAGAAGCAGGGGCTTCCTTCTCTCTCCAGGTTGCCTCACCTCATTCCTGCCACAGGTGCTCCATGCCTACCCACCCCCCCAACAAGTTGCCTGGGCAGTCACCACTGTGCTGGGCTTTCCTCCTCTCTCCCTTCCTGAGCTCAGGGCACGGGCAGGAGCAGAGGGATCTCTGGGACCCAGTAGAGAGGAGTTTGCAGGGCTGGGGACACAGCAAGGGGTGTGGTGACAGATGGCACGCTGGGTCCTCAGCCATGATGCTCACCATCAAGGCTTCTGTGATCATACAGGCCAGGGCTCCTATTTTTATTTGGGGGTTTCCTTTTCCTACAATGTATCGGGCAAGGATTAAGAAGTGAAATAGACAGAAAGAAGGCCAAGAAGTTCGGAAGATGACAGTTGGGCTGGTGGGGAGGAGGAGGTGGAGGAGAAGGAGGAGGAGGGGGAGGAGGAGGAGGGGGAGGAGGAAAGAGGTGAAATTAATTCATTAGAAAAACTTGTTTACTGGCTTTGCTTAGGCGCCTCCATTTTAAAAGTCTACGTTTACAATAAGTCGCTAATTAAAATACAAAATGAAGCAACAGCTATGTTTTTTTTTTCCCTTACACTTTAATTGCATGATTTTTTGTGATGTAATTTCTGGAAACACCCAGTGTACCTCACAAGGCTGATTGTTTGATAAACTAGAAGCACCTGAAACCAACCCAAAAAATAAATATATAAATCCAAGGGAACTTAAGGTAGATTGGCAATGACAGAGAATTGCAGACAGCAGGGAACCAAAAATCCATAATAATAATAAGAAAAAAAAAAAAAACCCTTCTAAGGTAAGGACATTTATCCTCCTTGCCCCGAAAGGAGAACCATCTTTGCCTCTCAGGAGGGGGAAAAAGCTGAAATGGAAACCCGACCACGGAGGGTAATCGCTCCCTATTCCCCACCCCCTGGTTGGTGCTATGGGAAAAAAAGCAAAAACGACTCGGAATCTTCCCTGGTTCCATTTCTACCCAGGCTCAGTACTTGCTGGGGCTTCTTCTTTCATCACAGACCTTTCAAGGGGATTCTGTGTGTCCCCTTGTTCTGAGCCTCGATGCAGTCCCAAGAGGGAGGCAATGACTGTCCGCCCCCCTGGGAAAAACAAGCCTCTCCATGCCCACAGAGGGAAGACAGCATGTCCCAGGCTTGGGCTGCTAGCCCAGAGTTCCTGGCTCTTCTAGAAGGTAGAGGGAAAGGGTGGTCCACGGTAAGAATGGTGTGCGTTGTCTTTTGCGGACAGCCCCATGGCCTGCCGCCTTCTTTAAGATGCAGACCCGGGTGGTGATTGCAAAACTGCTGAGAAACCTGTCAGGAACTGACTCCAGGGTGGGGCTGGGAGGAAACTGGATCCCGCTGCTGGCAGACTGGCTGCTGGAGAATCCGAGGCCCAGCATCGTCTGTGGGCCCCGGGCCTCCTAAGCGTGGGCATCTGGGCGGTGGGAGCGTGAGACAGAGGGGGCCCGTAACCACACTGCCTTCTCTTTCTCCATCCAAAAGCTAGAAGCCCAGTTGGCCAGGCGTCCCAGAGATCTCTCTTTACACTCCCCACCGAGGGAGGAGGATTTGCCTCTTTTTAGGTCTTTTTAAAAAAACACATTTTCTCCCTGATTATCACTCATGCTCATGGCTCATTGGAAAAGACCAAAACAAACAAACAAACAAACAAACAAAAAAAAAGTGTGAAGAAAACAATTTAAAAATATGTAGCGTGGTCATTAAAAGCGTGGGTTAGGAGAACAGAGGGACCTGGGTTCGAAACCCAGTTTTGCCCCCCGGCAGTGTGACTTTGGGTAAGTTCCTTAAGCTTGCTGAATCTCAGTTTCCCCATCTGTAAAGTGGGGATGATGATCGTGTGCATCTTGGATTCACTGTGAGGATCCATATAAAATATCGAGCACCGAGCCTGGCACACAGCACGTGTGAACTTTAACTATTTTCGTTATTATAGTTAATAATGATTATTCCACTGCTTTGAGATATAATAGGCTTTTAAATTTTTTATTAAGAATTTTTTGTTTTTTTACATCGATGAAATTCTCTGTCTAACCCTGCCCCATCCAATACCATAGCCTCTAGCCACATGTGGCTTTTTAAACTTAAATTAACTGAAATCAAGTCAAATAAAAAATTCAGTGCCACAGTCAACAGCCGCTGTGCACTTCAAGGACTCCGGAGCCACATGTGGCCAGCGGCTGCCATACTGGACAGCATTCTAAACAATAGAGTCATCTGGGGTTTCCTGCTTTGGGCCAATGTGTGTTAACGGCTGCATAATAGTTCATGATGGGGCTGAATCACCCTTCTTATTGGTGTGAGGCTTTGTCCCTGGGTGTTTGGAACATCTTCTGGGCTCTGATTGGGCCTGCTGGGGTCGCCTGGCCCCGCACTGATGCTGTGGCGCGCTCTGATTGGTGCCAGGCAGCAAGGGGTTCTGGGAGGAACAGAACCTTGCCCGCTGATTGGCTCCCAGTGGTGGTGCCAGAGTAAGGGGCGGGGCTCTGCTTGCCCCCAGTTGGCCGTGGCAGAGCAGGAGGAGGCTGCCTCCCCCGAGCCCCCAGTGTGTCCCCTCAAGCTGGCTCTTGCACACGGTCACCTCACAGGGCACAGACCAGGGAGAGGAGGGACGTGTTGGAGGTAGTAAAAATGAGCACTAATGACCCACCCTCCAGTGACCTGAGAGTCCCAGGTGTCCCTGAGAGCCCCCAAGGACCACCCCCTAGCAGGAGCCCCCCCAGGGAGCAGCGGGCAGCCTTCCTTGGTGGGGACTGAATGCCTTGGTTGGGGGGCCAGCCTGCTCAGGCCTCCAGATCCTAGTGAGGGTCTTCAGGCTTCTGGAAGGGCCCAAGTAAAGATGGCTGCGAGGTTGCAGGGCAGGGGTGCTGGGGATCCCAGGTCCAGGGGCAGCTCCAGGAAGACCTCGCGACGGCAGGTGACCATCCTGTCACGGGTTGGTGGAGTGAGTGCATTGGGGTGCTGGGGTGATGCCGGGGTTGTGGCTCGAGCCTCTTCTCCAGAGGGGCCGTCCGCGCCTTCCTCACGTGGCTGAGGGCAGGGCTCTGGGTGGGGGGCTGCGGGCAGGACCGCCTGGGGAAGTGATCCCCGGAGCAGTGGGCAAGACAGAGAGGGAGAGCCAAAACCGGACCTGCTGATGTGGCCCTTTCTGCTTGCAGCGGATCATAAAATATGGCTCAGATTTTCATTACGGGCTCTATCGATTATCTTCTGGGACGGATGAATTATAGAGAACATTAAATTTTTTTTAAAAAGCAAGTGAGAGAGGAAATATCTGAATGAGTTTGGGTGGTCGATGGCAGAAAGGGCTGAGCCACCAAGCTTGCTGTGGCCTCCGTCTCCGAGCAGGGTGAGGACCAGACCACTCAGGGCAGGCAGCCTCTGACTCCAGCTTTCGGCCTCCCTGGAGCTCCGCCGGCCTGGCCTTGGCCACAGGGGAGACCTGTGCTCCCCTTCGCGCCCCTCGCCTGTTCCCCGTCCCCTCCAGGGATCTGGCTAGCTTCTGGGAAGGCAGACAGTTGGGCTGTTCACAGGGTTCTGACCCAGAAGTAGGACCTTTCCCAGGCCTTTGGGCCTCTCTTGCTGGGAGGTGCTGCTGTTGGCTGGAGGTGGCCGCCTGGGCGGGAGGGAAGGCTCACAGGGCCTTCTCTAGTCAGGGCTGGGATGGGGACTCCTGAAGAATGTGACCACCTGGGCCTGTGGGCCACCTCCACTTTTCCCTGCTCCTTGTTCCTCCCATCTGCAGTCACTGGCTTTGGAGGATTTCTGTTTTCCCTTTGGAAGCTTGAGAAAAACATGTCTGGGTCCCACTGCTGTGCATTTCGGTCCAGTCTGGAAAGAGAGCCTCCTGAGAGCCCATCTCTGCCTTGTTCCCTCCCCAACCCCTCCCCTTCCCCTTCCCTTGCCACATGGTATCGTTTGAAAGTGCCACCCAGGCCTGGGTTCAAACCGTTTCTGAGTGGGTGACCTTGGGTGGGTTATACCCCTCTCTGAATCTTACGTCCTCGTCTATCCAGTTGAGACGATAGCCCCCCTCGTTGGGTTCTTGCGATGATTATACATATTGATGTATTAAAATCCTTAGCACCTACTGCTTAACAAACATCGGCTGTTATTTTCCTGGACTGTGGCGGAGCCTGGAAACCCTACCCCCGCCTTCCTTCAGCCTTTTTGATTTAGTATTCCATTTTATAGACAGGGAAACTGAGGCACGGGGAGGTTAAAGTCGCTGGCCCAAGATTACCTAAATTGTAAACGGCAGAGCCTGGATTCCTACCAGGCAGTCCGGCTCCAAAGCATGTACGCTAAACACCGTGTGGCACTGCCCCCGTGATCTGGCAGGGTGACGTACGTGTGTGTGCCTGCACGAGTGCTCTCGCACGAGTCCCAGCAGCCCTGCCCTCCTGGTGGTCTCCGGCCAATCCCTCCTCCCGACCCTCCCACTTGATGTGGTTCCCTCAGGTCATTGGCGACCCCAGCATTTTCTGGGGCCCTGTTCTGAGTGGAGTCTATCTCCCTACCCCCACGCTGTCCTCCCCGTCCCGGCTTCACCTAGGCTGCCGTGAAAAGGTGGTGGTTTCCATGGATATCCGTCTCCCTCTGGCGACACGCCCTTTTTTGTATAACTCTGTTCCCTAGAGTTGATTGTTTTTGGCACACAGCTCTGTAAACTCATCCAACAATTAAAAGGGGGGAGGGGTGGAACAAAAAGGAGACAGTGACTGGGGTGAGTGATATGCAGGAGGGGCTCCTGGGGCGTGGGTCCCCTCTCTGTCCCCGGTCGGCAGCAGGACGGCACCTGAAGCGCAGAACGGCCGCATAACCCGCTGGCCGGGAGTTCTGCTTGCTGAGTTCTGAGAATTCACAGAACTCCAAGTTTCCTTCCATTTGAGCTGTGTTCTTGCCCCATTTATTTCTCCCTCAGCGGTCAGGGGGCCCTTGCGCAGAGCCAACAGCAGCCATCTCCGGAGGCCACCTGAAGCCCTGAGATGCCAGCTTGGACCAATTTGAATATCTGCTGCTCTTGTTTTGGTTAATTGTGTATGTGTTTGCTCTGTTTGTGTACCATCAAATACCTACTGCGTTGGGCGGACCCGTCGTAGGCCGTGTGAGATCACAGATGAAAAATGCAGTGAAAAACATTTTCGTGCCACAACACATCATGTAGGATTTTTGTATTAAGATGTGGATTTTTTTATTGTTTTTTTTTTTTTTTCTTTCCCCTTTTCCATACAGCCCGAAGTTGGGCAACGTACCCGTCTGTGTTTTTGTTTTCACTCCGGGTGGTTTCTGAAATCTGCTCATTAGGGCTTTGTCCTCTCTGCGTCCTAGCCTGACCTTCTACCCCTTTATCGTCTCTGGTGTAGATCTTTCTACAGCGGAGGTCACCTCCTGTTGTCTTCTCTCCCCTGGGGACGATGGGCGCCCTGGCCACACCCATTCACCCAGGTGCAAACTGGGCTCCCGAGTCCCTGTTTCTGAGTCCCACATCGCCGAGGCAGACGTGCATTGCAAGTGGTCTCAGTGAGGGGGAGCCAGCAGAAATCCATCCTCATGGTAAAGCCCTTTAGCTTGCCTCTTGTCTGGAGAGAAGAAATGGAAGCCGTCCCATTCTCACAGAACCTCATGACTCAGAGTGGCCCTCTTCTGGTGGCCTTCTTGTCCCTGTCTCGCCAGATGACAGCAATGGGCTGCTCAGACCCCTTCCCCCTCCCGGAGGCCATGCCCGCAACTGGGACCCCATTTACCAAGTAGGTTCAGGGGTTTCTCCTGCCGACCAGGCACCTCACCATAGGCCTCACCTGCCCCGTTCACAGCCCAGCCAGAAGGAAACACCTAAGCATTAGCTTCGTCCTCCTTTGTGATCTCTGAGTGCTTTCTGCTGGCTCTCGGGGGGTTGATGGAGACCTGTGTGGGGGCAGGAGGACTGAGATACTGGAGAGGAAAGAGACCAGGGGTGGGGACAGAGAAGAACTGTGAAGTGATTTGGGCCCTGAGCCCGGGCCTGAGCTGTGTGACCTTTGGCGAGTCACTTCATATCTCTCTGTGCCTCCCCTCCCTAATCTAAACACGGGCCCTAATGCTTCCTACCTTACGTTGTAAAGATTTGGCGAGATCACACGCATACGATACTTAGTGTGGTGCTCAACGAATAGAAGGCATCACGTAGGCCTGCCGGCAGATGAGGGTGAAAACCTCGCAGCTGCTGTGCCCTCCACTCCCGACGTGCCCTCTGTCACATAGTAGGAGCTCCGTCGATACTTACCGGCATCCGTTGGAGGAGGATCGGGTAACCGAGCGGTCCCCGTGAACCTGAAAGTTGCTCATTCATGGCGCGAATGTTGGAGCGGGAAAACCAAGGTGCAGGCTGTGCTTAGGGGAACCAGAAGGAAGGGAGCCTGAAAACAGCCGGTGAAGTATTCTGTCGCTGGAGAGGGATGATGCTGTGCCGGGCCCGTCTGATCGTGACACGAGATCAGGGACTAGGTCAGTTCCACAAACACTTACGCTGCCCACTGTGGGCCAGCTGTTGTGCTAAATGCTGAGGACGCAGAGATAATTAGGACTTGGTCTCTGCCCTTGAGGAGTTAAAAACCCAACGGCGGAGACAGACTCGTGAACAAATTACTTTAGTCCAGTATGGATTTAAATGCCACAATGAAAGATGTGTGAGGAGCAGAGCAGAGAGGCATATGGCCTGTTTGGAGTGGATTCTGGAAGGTTACCTTGAAGAGGTGTGGAAGAAGAAGGTGGTGGTAGTCGAGGACATTGCTGGAGTACCGGTAACACCTTGCTCATCTCTTGGGGATGACCCTCCAGCCCTGCTGGGTAGGAGGGAGAAAGGTGTCCTCTCCATCTGTGAGGAAAGGGGGCCCTAGGGAGATCATGTGGCCTGTCCCATGGTCCACGGCAAGTTAGGTGGCCAGACTGGGGCTCAGACTCACATCTTCTGATTCTCGGCCCAGTATTATTTCTGTACCTACACATGGCTTCTCACCCCTTCACCCTGGAGCTGCTGGCCAGAGAGCTCTGTCTTCTGGGCTCTCCACCTACTGACCGAGATTCCTGCTGTCGCCATGGCCCCCGGGGCCTGTGCCGTGGGAGGGCCCCGACCATGGCAGGCCCCAGGGCCTGTGCCCTGGATTGGTAAATAGGTCAGGCTGCTTGCTTGGGGACAGTCCCTGAGCAAGGCCACACCTTGGCAGGGCTGGAGGATGGCAGGAATGGGGAAGACTGAGGAGGAGGGGGAGGAGGAGGCTAGGCCACACCCTTTATTCAGCTGCTCTTGCTTTGCCAAGGTGAGAAGCTCCCTCTGCCCAGGGCAGGCCCCTCCCTCAGCTGGAGGAGGCTGGACAAGGGCCCCACCAGGGCCTGGGACACCCTGGTCCCCTGTGACTGGAATCCCCTTCTGAGCCAGGGCAGAAGAACCTGGTATGGTTCACATGCCCATTTGCGTGTGGTCAGACCCTGGTCTTTCTCGCTCTTTGCCAGAAGTCAGGGAGGTGGGAATGTTTCCCTTGACCTTTTCCCTGGGAAAGGTGTGTGGCTGGAAGGGGAGAGTGTGAGCCACCCGTAGAAGATGCTGGCTTTTCAGGTGGGGCAGGGGTCGGTCGTTCTGATGGGATATTGGAATAGAGTCGTCCCTTCCCCCCCCCCCCACACACAGCAGAAGAATGTTCTGGGGGCAGGGAGCTGTAGGTGGTCTGAGGCACCCCTTGCTCTGGCTTGGAGATACTTAGCTGGCGGGTGGGTTGCCCAGGGCTTTGGGGGATCCTGGACCAACAGGCAGGGGAATGGCAGAGCCCAGAGAGTAAGTCTCCCTGTGGCCCTGAAGTTCCCATTAAAGTGTTTTTTCCTCTTTTTTAAAGAAAAAAATATTCCCAAACTGGAAAACAAAGGAAATCCACTTCCCCCAAATCACACGAAACTCACATTAGGGGCCTGGCGGGAATCCATGGAAACCAGGAAACCCGCTGTTAACCCTGTATGGCGCTGACGGGTGGGGTGGGAGCGGGGCGATCCAAGCCCAGGGCCACTATCACTGGCCCATCCCCGTGGCCGTGGCCCAGAGCAGAGGTGGGGGCAGCGGCTGCTGGAATCTGTCACCTTCACTGCCCAACAGCCCCTTCCACTGGCCCGACCTTGGGAGGCAGGAGAGGAGGGGTTCGTGCCCTCGAGGGAGGCTCGGGATCAGAGGGCTGGGCCATGTTGCAGAACCTGCCGGGTAACTGCCCACACCATGCCACGCTGTCGAGTCAGGCCGAGCCCACTCACACGCTTTGGGAGCGAGCACACAGGTGGTGTGGATGCCCCGGTCGGTCGAGGGAGAAGGAAAGGACTGGAATTTCAGCCACCCCACTCCCTGATGCCAGCCCCGTAGGCACGGTGGGTGTGGGAGCAGATGGAGAGCCCCCTTGGAGTTTCCGTACCCCACTCTCACGCCCATCGGGCTGGACCTCCAGGCCTGGGAGCGTGGGCACGGAGGTCCGGTGCCGGGTTTGTGCTTGCACGCGCACAGGCTAATTTTTCTAAAAAGGCCAAAAATATTTACAGATTTGAAGTTGAAACGCAAACAGGAAAAGCCCTTTAAAAAGTGAGTGTAGTGGATATTCAAAACAGGAATCACCATGGAAACACCACAATATTTGCCTAAATTGACACAAAGGTTGCTGGTCGCAGGGCACCAACTTTCTTTGGCCACATTTTTTTTTTTTTTTTGGCCCAACACCTATCACGAATGAATCTCAGCGGCCCCCTTCTGGGCGCGTGCACTCACGCTCTTTTCTTTTTTACGGGGTGCGACGGCGCAGTAGCAACGTGGACGGTGGCGGGGGGGGGGGCGGCAGGAGGAAAAGAGAAGAAACCAAACTGACCCATCCTGGGTAGCTGCAGAGACACCTGTTGATTCTGTTTTTAGAGACTCCCACAGGGCCACTGGGGGGTCATGGGAGCAGCTGGGAGCCGGCCCAGGGAAAGTCTAGAGGGAGTGGAGGTTGGGGAGCCCGAAGCTTGGTTCGGTTGCGTGGGTCTGATCTGGCTTCCAGCGTCAGCTTGATCCACCATCAGGCTGACCTCTCACCCGGGGTGCCGAGGCTTGGGTGTGATCATTCTGTTATTACCTGGGGGTGGCATCTGATTGGCCTCTTATTGTTTCTACCTGTCTGCTTCTTTTGTTAGCTGTGACAACTGCTTTGCAGTTGGCTAATAATGGTGCAAAGGGTGCACTGGTTGTAGGGTCAGACCTGGCCCTCACCGCAGCCATGCCGTCCGCCGATTGGCAGGCAGGGTCCGAGAATCTCTTAGCAGCGGCTGCCGGATGGTTCCCTACCCCGCCGAGTGTCGGAACCGTGCCGTCTTGTCGTCCGTCCTGTCTTGAGGGGCCACGTGGGTCTCAACGGGAGTCTAATAATCTGTTTTCCCTTCTCATTCCGGTAGCAAACAGACCTCGCTGACTGAAGGCCAAGACCCCTTCCATCCCATCTGCCCTTCCGGCCACCACGGTTGTCAGCCCTCCCGTAGAAGGGGACCCTGCAGCTCCAGTGGTGCACAGTGGAATGGACTTTGGACCCCGGTCTCTTGGGACACAAAGGTAGCTGCTCTTGATTCCCAGATGTGTCTGGGAGATGTGGGTCGGGGCTGTAGTTGGCTGGTGTGGGGGTTCCTTGTTGGGAGAGAGCCCCAGTAGGCCTTCCTCAGGAGGGTTCTGACCTGGATGGGGGTAGCTCAGGCACCCTAGGTGAAAGTAAGAAGACACAGGATTGAGGACGGAGCCTGGGCCTAGGAACAGGACACTGTATATTGGCCCTGACTTTGACATTGACTCACTGCTTTCTCGGTTTCCCCACCTGTGATATAAACAGATTGGAATAATGGCCTCTAAGAATCCTGCCACTGAATGGTGCCAGCAGCACGCGGGTACTCCAGGGGAGGCCTAGAGACCTTTCCGAACGTCACCTCTGGGAGTGGTGGGTCCGGTCCCTCTGGACTGCCACGCTGTCCACAGGCTGCCATGCTGCTCTGAGTTCACATGTGACTTGCTGGGGGCTCTCTCCAGCCCAGGCAGGACCCTCCTTAGAGGAGAAGCCACAGGTGTCTTTTGATCCAGGCTCAAAAATCACCCCTCGCTTAAGGCAGGTCACTCATGCCAGGGATGGGCAGTCTATGAGGCTGTACTGTCAGATATTTGCCTGCAGGTATATCAGACGTGGTGGTTTTTGCTGGGGGCGGGGGGAGGGTGGCGGGTGGGGTTGACACACAGCAGGTGCCTCACTACCTATTGGTCATTATTCAGTGTTCTCTTAGGATCCCAAGGGAACCAGCCCAGAGAGGTTGGTAGGACAGGGGCAGAGGTTGAGGGTCTGGAGAATGGTTGGGAGGGTAGAGGCCTCGAGCCACGCCTCCCGTGTGAGCCACACAGGATTCAGCGGCCCCGGCTTACCACCCTGCGCCGTCCCTCCCCAAGGGCGCCACAATCAGGCGTGTCTTGCCCCTCCCTCCATGGCCAGGCTCTGCAACTCTGGACTTTGAACTTGCAGGGAGGAAGCGCTTGGCAGCGATGGGTGCCTTGGCGCCCACTGGGGTTTGAGAGGTCCCCAGAGCTGTAGGCCTGCTTCGCGCCAGACCGCGTCACCTCAGGGACTAGCAGAAGCCTTGGATGCAGCCAGGGATTTGCAAATCAGATGTAAATGTGGCCCTGGGTTACTGTGGAGGAACAGCTGTGTGGCCGAGACTCTTCTTCCCGGTGTCCAGAATGTGATCACGCTCCAGGAGTTGGTGTGGCCACGTTGGAGGCGTGCCGCTGTTGTCCGCCGATGGCCGTGTCGAGACCGTCGGCAGGACCATCTTGCTGGGGTGTTGGTGCCAGCGCCTGCGTGTGTCTCCACTTCTGAGCTCTTCTTGCCTGACTCTGCTTCTCTGATGATCACGGGTCCTGGGAAGGCAGGCCCACGTGTCTTCGAGCCTCTGGCTGCTGGCCTCCCTAGCCACGCCTGGGCCCAGTGCATGAGCAGGTTGCCAAAGCGCCCGTGGAGCCCCCTTTGAAGGGGGAATGTTGCCCGTTCTGTTCTCAGTGGCAGGCTTTTTGTTTTCTTTGTTCCCTCGGCAAAACATGCCCATTAGTTTTTCCCTTTCCGAAGTTTCCACTCACTGTTGACTCCCAGGGGCCATGCCGGCATAGGGTACGGGCTCCACGCGTCCCGTGGGGCTCCCGCATCCTGGCATCGGCCGTCTGGGGCTTGATAGTGAAGCTTGGGGACTCCGAGGGCTCCGAAAGGGAACGGCGCGGCCAAGCCCCGCTGCACTCACTCACTCCTTTCCAGGTACTGGGTTTGGCCGTGGGCCCATGTCGTCTGTGGCAGGGCTGATCTGTGGTCTTAGAGGTGCCCTACCTCAACTCACCAGAGTGTGGGAGAGGGGCGAGTCCACGCTGGCACCTGGTCCGCAGCCCTGTTCCCGTCTAGCTCAGATTCTACCTGTTTCTGGCTGCGCCACGTAAGATCTGGTAATGTTTATTCAACAGATCCTGAGGGCCTGGTGTCTGCCAATCGTTGGGGGTAGAGTTGGACAAGACAGCCCTGGCTCTCCTGGAATTCTGGTTGGGCAGGCAGACAAGAAACCCACAGAAAAGAACGAGGCCACCATTAGTGCAGAATGGACATAGGACGGAGTAGCGTGAGGTGTGTGGGCAGTCAGAGGAGGCCACCTTGAGGAGGTGAGAGTTAGCTGAGATGGGAGGATAGGAAGTCGACAACCATCTGAACCATCTGAAGGCAGAAGAATATTCCACAAAGAGAGCACTAGTCTTAAGGTCTTGAGGTGGGATGAGCTCAGTACCTCTGGTAACAGAAAGAAGGTCCTGGTGGCCGGGAAGTGGATGGGGTATGTAGGGGTTAGTGAGCTGGGAGAAGGTGGGATTTTATTTTTTGGGTGACAAGAAGCCACAGGAGGGTTTCAAGCATGGAGGTAAAGTGGTCTTGTTTTCATTTTAAAAAGACGGAAGTGTGGGCGCCCGGGCAGCTCAGTCTGTTAAGTGACCAACTTCGGCTCAGGTCACCATCTCCCGTTTTGTGAGTTTGAGCCCCGCATCGGGCTCCGTGCTGACAGCCTGGAGCCTGGAGCCTGCTCCGGATTCTGTGTCTCCCTCTCTCTCTGCCCCTCCCCTGCTCGTGTGCGTGTGCTCTCTCTCTCTCTCAAAAAGAAATAAACATTGAAAACAAAATGAAAAAGATGGCTGGGGCTGCGGCGGGGAGAGTGGGTGGCACGGTGGCAAGGGCAGAGGCCAAGAGGCCAGAGGGGAGGCAGCTGTGGCCGCTGAGACAAGAAAGGTGGAAATGGACAGAAGGGTATGGAGCCCGTGTGTTGAGAGGGCAGGTCCATAGGGTTTGCTGATGGAGTGAGCGGCGAAGAAAGGAGCCAGTGTCCTGGCTCCAGCTTTACAGACGCCCCCTGTGGCCCTGCATCTTCTCCCCTCTCACGCACCCACCCTGATGGTGCCAAGAACCACCCGTGGCTTTCAGGGGCACTGTGTCTTGTCTTGTGGATTAGGGAGAAGCACCATCCAGGGCACTATGCTGGTTGCTGAGAAAGCCTGGCAGAGAGGATTAGGCATCTCTTGGTCGGCCGCATGTGGAGGGAGGGCCAGAGGCCTGCTTGTCTCTGGCACCGTTTTCGCTAGGGATTTCCAAGCTGGCTATCCTTCTGGCCCTGAGACTGCACCGAAGCCTGTTTTGTGCCTCTGCTCCACGAGTTCAGTGCCGGGTCTGAGGTTGGACCCAGTCCGTACAGTTCCTCTCACTGTGGCTTTAAATGCGATCCGTGTTCTCGAGGGCTGAGCGTCTATGGACCCTCTCGCCCGTGCATCCGGTCACGTAGAACCCAAAAAAAGGGTTTGTCTAAGGCCTCCTCCTCATTTCCATTCGGACCAGCTTAACCTCCAGCCCAGTTTATGGGCAGGGATCCTAGCAATCTTTCCACGTGGAAAGTCTTTTCACAATTTACAGTGTGAGTTCCCATAGGCAGCCTGTCAGATTTGACGTGGGCCACTGTCCCTTTTTCCTGGGCCTTTAATACAAGGCTCTACTTTCCCGGGTCCTGGTGTCACCTGCTCGGGTCAGGACGAGGCAGGCCACCCCAAACAGTGATGCTGTAACAGTGAAGCAATCCTCGACACTCCGGGGTGAGTGCTACACAGCCCTAACCCTGGAGCGAGCACGGGGCCGTCACAGCCGGCTGCGGGGGCCCCAGTGAGTTCTTGCCCATGTTGGCAACATATTCCCAGCCATATGGGCCAGCTCAGCCCTCCAGGAAAGCTCTGGAGGCTTGACCTCCAGGGGGAGTGACAGGAGAGAGCAGAAGGGCAGGCTGGGGACGTCTTGCAGGGGTGACAGGGATGTCCCAGGCGTGCAGCTGGTGCCTCTGCCTGGCTCTGAGGGGGTGTCAGCCAGCATCAAAATGCCAGGCTAAGGCGGGGGGGGGGGCATGTCTGGGTGGGCAGGCGTGTGTGTCTGTGCGTGCGTGGGAGGCTCTTCTGTTTTCTGCCTCCCCGGCCTGCACTAGATCCGTGGCCTTCCCTCCTAACTGGACTGGACACTTCCAACTCCATCCTCCCGGGCTTTGATCTGATGTGGGGCTGGCCGCTCAGGCAAGCAGGGCTGGGGTCAGGAGAGGTGCTGGCGGAGGGGCCTGGGGGCCCAAGCCCTTTGCCACCCCTGGGTAACTTCATGCTCAGGAGGATGGCTGAACCGAAAGGCTTGGGAAGATCCTTCTGGTTTCTATTCTGTGTGAGAATTGGGCCTGATCTTGCCAGCGCCCCAGCCCTGGGCCTCGTTCCTCGGTTCTCCCTTGTTCCCTGGAAGAGTCAGGAAGCCCCCGGGCCCCAGCAGGTGCAGACCCAAGAGGAGAGGGTTGGGGCCGGGCTGGGAGTTCCTGCCTGGCCAGAGCTACCCAGGGGCCCCTCTTCATTCGATGATGCGGTCGCTCCAAAGGAACAGCGGCCCATGGCTTTGGGAGGGTTAACGTCTTGTGGATGTGGACGAGGGCAGAAGCACTTCTGCCCTGCCTCTGTCCTCGTGAACTTGGAGCCTCCACACGGAGGCCTGAGGCAGCGGGTGTAGGGACCCTTGCGTGGCTGCCGACACCATTAGCTGCTGGTTTTCCATTGAATCCGCTCTGGGCAGGTTCCTCACCTTCCGCTCCCCACCCAAGTTTTCTCTCTGGTTTGGTTTCTTGGCCCCCCCCCCCCCCCCCCCCCGCCAGAACAGGCACCTTTTCTGCCCCTGAGCCTCCATGTGGTAGCCTGGGATTGGGACCCCCGTGGCCAGGGTGAGTGGAAGTGGGAAGGTGTAATTAATCACTAGTTTCTTCTCCAGAAATGCTAATCGGGAGAAGCAATTAAAAGCAACTTTTTTCCCTTAGTAATCTGCGTTAAAAGCTGGTAATGAAGTTTAGGGCCGTCGTGACTCAATATTTCAGCTTCACCGACTCAAGTCAAAACAATCCAAGCCCAGGAGTTTGCCGGCAGCTGAGCTGGGCCCGGGCAGCAGCTGGGAGTCCCCGTTCCCTCTCCTCACCCCTCATCGCTACCCCCTGCCCTAACCCCGGCTGCTTCTGGGTAGCAGGCCCAGCCAGGAGAGGAGGGTCTGGGTGACAGGGGGATGGATCCCCCAGGCCATCCCTCAGGAGACCCAGAACCGGAAATACATCTTTAGGGCAAGTGATAGGACCTGTAAGAGGACCACTGTGTGGGGGCAGAGCTGGGGAAGCAGGGGATGGGCCTGGGAGGAGCCGGGTACCTGGGAAGCCCCCAGGGCAGCCCAGGGCCCAGCCACAATGGGCTCTGAGTCTGAAGAGGTGGTGGTCCAAATCTTGACCTTTAACCTCTGGTCTTTCATGTGTCTTTTTCATTCATTCATCAAGCCGTACTGAGAGAGGCTGCGAACCAGACCGCAGCAGTGAACAAACCGGCCAAACTTTCCTGTGCTGCGGAATTTGCATTTTAGTGGAGAAAGGCAAATGACAAACGAGATAAAGAAATAAAGTATTTGTTGGATGGCCACGTGTGTCCAGGAGAAAACCAGCAGGTTTCTAGAATAGAATGGGGAGAGTGCATGGCAGGGGAGGGGTGGGGGCGGAATGGTTTATAATTCCGGGTGTGGCATCCGGGGAAGGCAGCGCTGAGATGGTGACTTTCGGTAGGGACGGAGAAGGTGAGGGAAAGAGCCCTCCTATTCAGTACTTGGGACAAGAGTGTTCCCACGGGGGTGAACGGCAAGCGTGAGCTCCCAGACACAAGAACAGCCTGGCTTGTTGGAGGTCAGCTCGCTGGGGAGAGATGCTGTGGGAGGTCACGGGGGTCGCGTTGGGGGGCCCCAGATCCTGCACAAGCTCTTTTTATTAAAAAGCAAGACCCAACTGTCACCAACTCATCCTCTCATGGGGACCCTCGGTGCCCCATCTAGGTGCATCTGTACTCACAGCCTCCCCGGGGTGGGGGGGTGCTCTCTTGAGCAGGTGAGGGGGGTGCTGAGGGCGCCGTTGGACACCCCCCGCTCTAGCCTCCGCCTGCCCGTCCCCCAGTCCTCCTTAGGGAGCGGTTCAGAAACAGGCTCTTGTCACTTTAAGCAGCCCCCCGCCCAGCTTCCCTGGCCTGCTTTATCTGAAGTCCAAGCGCATGTTGTTCCAGGACCGATCCGCTTTAGCTAATTAATAATCTGACAGGAGCCACCCAGGGGATTAGCCGCTGAGCTGAGCTCCACCAAGCCCCAGCAAATGAGCCCTGTACTCCTTGGGGACGTGGAGGTGACTTTGAGGGGTGCAGGGAGAGGGGACCCCGGCAGGCGAGCCGTGGCACTGGGCTGTGCGGTAGTGACCACAGAGGGGAGAGGGCAGGCAGGGGGGCAGTGACGAACAAACGGAGCCTCTGGAAAGGAGGCTGCTGTCCTGAGATGGGCGGGAATGTCCATTCTCCCTCGCTGCCCCGTACAGTCCTGCTCACCTACCTGCCAGGTGTTAACCTGCTGGGAAGCGGGCTAGAGTTGGCAGAGTTAGCAAATGAAAATACAGGATGCCTGTCATACACCTGAAACCAACAGAACACTGTATTTTATGGCAACCACTGGAATTAAAATAAAAACTTAAAAAAAAAAATACAGGATGCTCCGTGACCTTTGAATTTCAGATAAACCACAAATAAAGTTTTAGTGTAAGTGCATTCCGGGTGATATCAGGGGCATACACTAAAAAAGTACGGAAGAGTTCTCTGAAATTTAGATTTCGCCAGTCATCGTGCATTTTCTCAGACAATCCTGAGCGGGGAGGGCCGCAGGCTGCTGGGCTCCCTCCCAAGAACAGCCCAGAGCTCCCTCCGGAAGAGGTAGCACCTTTGGGGAGCAAGGCGGGGCCAGTGCCGAGTGACCTCCGGTGCCAAGTGCCCCAGGTGGAGGAGGCTGGAGCAAAGGTCAGCTGCTTGCCCGGGTCTCTCACTTCTATTTGGGCCCAGGTGGCCCTTGGGTGAGTAGAGTCCAAGTCTCCTTCGAAGGAGCTGTGGCTCCAGGCCGGGAAGCAAGTCCCAGGGCCGTCTTCCCCAGGCCAGACTGGTGTCTGGGAATAGCCTGGGGTCTCTCCAGAGGGAAAGGCCCGAAGTTCCTGGGGTAATCTGGGCTAGGTGGTCATCTGCCGAGGGCATCTATCTGCTCTGAGCCTCCGGAGAGGTCAGCAGGGATGGCCCACTGTGTGGGAAGGGCCAGGCCAGGTCAGGCAGGAGGTAAGGGACCTAGCCTGCCGTGCAGGGTCGCCTCCAGGTTCCAAGGCCTCTGGGCACCGAACAGAAATGCCCATCTGCTGACCTCTCCGCCCGCACCCCCAAGGTGGCCGACTCGCCTGAATAGCCTGGGCCAGGTTTTCCGGGACGTGGTGCCACCCAGTGGGGCCTGGGATGTCATTCTTGGCGCAGGGAGGGGTGGTCTTTGTTGGAAGCCTTACTTACTATGGGATCCTTACTGCTCCCTCTCTTGACCCTTCTCACCCCGGCTCCGTTCCCAGTGGTCAGGGTGCTCAGGGCGGTGAGAGGGGCCTGCTGCCAGCTGGTGGTTGTCCAGCCTCCTGCAGCCAAGGGGCCCGATGCCAGGCAGGCGGTGCCCCCGAGGTGGGAGCTCTCTCACTCCTGCTGTGTCCTCTAGGAGTTAACAGCATCCTGTGCCCTCGGGGCCTCCTCTCCCCCAGCCCCTGGGCCACCCTCCTCCTGGCCTTTCCCGGCACAACCAGCAGTGCAGCCTCGTGGTGGGAGCAGAGGGGGCTGGGGGTGCCAGGCCGGTGGGAACCTCTTCCGCTTCCCGAGCTCTCAGCCTCTTCCCCAGCGTGCCCGGCGGTTTGGCCCTGTTTCGCGAGCCGTCTGCTGCCCGTGCTGCCTCTGACCGACATCGTTAGCGTGGGTATTTATATTTCATTAACGACATTAAGCCCAAATGGCATTAAAAGCAAAGCTGGTGATAAATAGCTTATTAATAAACAGGGAGTGCTCCGTGCTGCCTGGCCTCTCCCAGCCCCGGCGTTAACCCTTGCTGCCCTAGATAATCATGTTTCATCCCCAAGATCATCCCCCTAAGGTGGGCCGGGAAGCGCCAGTCACATGTCCGAGTTCGGGCTCCTCAGAGGTCAGTGCCTTGTAGATCCCGTGTGGGCCAGTTTGGGATCACTCGGGCCTGTGAAATGTGGCCAGACCCCTCACGGCCTCTGCTCGAATCTCCATTACCCTCTCTCTCCTTCACTATTTTGATTCTGGGCTGAAAATGTCAGGAAATGTGGCTTTTCTAGACTGTAAGCTCAGACTTTCCCCATTACCCTGTTGCTCTGACTGAAAGGAGGCTCACGGAACATTTGGAATCAAAACCGAGGCAGGGTGCGTGGGTGGCTCAGTTGGTTAAATGTCCAGCTTCGGGTCAGGTCATGATCTCACGGCATGTGAGTTCGAGCCCCGCGTAGGGCTTTCTGCTGTCAGCGCAGAGCCCAGCCCACCTCGGATCCTCTGTCCCCATGTCTCTCTGCCCCTCCCCCAGGAGCGCTCTCTTTCTCTTTCAAAAGCAAATAAAACATTAAAAAATAAAAACAAATAAAAAGTAAAGAGCAGTGCTCATGAAAATGATAGTAATAATAATATTGACAGCAATAATCTCAGCTGGCGTCTCGAGCGCTGTGAGCAGGCCTTCTACTGGTCGCTCCCATGCAGCAGCTCTGGAATGTTCCCTGAGACCCCACGGGTCATCCGGCTCAGGTTCATTTTTGTAAGTGGGAAGCCAGTGCCCAGCAAAGGGAATGCGGTTTACCAGCCGGAGCCCACATCTCACAGGTGCTGCCACCGGGGCATCGGGTGGCTTCCCCAAACAGGGCCTGATGCCCTCGCCACTCCTAGGCCTCCCGGACCCACCACGGCTTCTCAGCTGTGGCCCCAGCCTTGCTTGACCCTAGCTCCTTGCCCTTGGGATTGTGCTATTCCGTTCCTCGATGCCTGGGGGAGCGTGCCTACACAGGCTGACCACCTGGAGGGCACAGTCATGCACCTTGCAGGCCACTCTCCCCGCCGCCAGGACCCAGAGGTGTCAACGGAGAGCCAACCGGCAGGGCGGGGTGGGGGGTGGTCTGTGGTACTACAGAGGCCCCAGCGAGCTGGAGCAGCTTCTATGTGGTGCCCTCCTGGGGCAGGGTAGGGGGGACCAGCCAGCCTTGACTGTTTGGGGTTCTAAGTTAGTGTTTTTTAGATACAGAGTCATCTCTTCACACTTGCAGGAAATAGGGGCAGACTCAGCCCTGGGTCCCCCACCCCGTCTGCCCTAGCTGAATTGCTTGAAGGCCAAAAGAGAAAGTGGAGTCTTGTCTAAACTTTGGCTCCATTTAGAACTCTCCCCGCTGCAAACCTGAACCTGGGTTCTCATTGTCGCGCCTGTCCCTCTGGGGCTCCCTGGGCCCAGCCCTGGCTGAGGGGGAGAAGGGGCTCTCGGGGTTTTGCAGTATAGAAGAGAAAGGTGGAGGTGGGATGTAAGGTGAAGATGTCGTGTCGTTTTAAGGGAGGACAGGAGTGGATGGCGTGTCGCCGGAACCATCTGGTTGTGTCTGGTGAGCACTTGGGGAAGACAGAGAACCAATTAATCAGCAGGACTCCTGCTGCCTCTGCCAGGAGCTTGGACTGCTTCTCCCATCCCATTCCCAAGCTAGGAAGGAAGTTTGGAAGCAGTGGCCATAGGGCTCATCCAGGAGGAATTCTACTCCTCATCCTGATGGATGGAAGCCTGTCCACCCCCACAGAGCAAAGCAAGCAGGAAGGGGCCAGCAGGGAGGCCAACCTGACCGGCGTGATGATGCTGGGACTGCCTTGACAGGTCAGATTCACACCCGCTTCTACTGGAAAGACCTTCCAGCTTGCTCTGGCCATATAGGCCTTGACCTTCACCACAGGCCACGGTGGGTAGCTCGGCACGGAGTCGTACTTGTCACCTGCTTTATGCTCTGAGCGCACAAGGCACGTGCATTAAGCCAGTAATCAGAGGGGGCGCCTGGGTGGCTCAGTTGGTTAAGTGTCCGACTTCGGCTTGTGTCATGATCTCACGGTTCGTGGGTTTGAGCCCCGTGTCGGGCTCTGGGCTGACAGCTCAGAACCTGGAGCCTGCTTCGGATTCTGTGTCTCCCTCTCTGTCCCTCCCCTGCCCGTGCTCTCTGTCTCTCTCTGTCTCTCTCTCTCTCTCTCAAAAATGGATAGAATAAACATTTTTAAAAAATTAAAAAAACAAACAGTAATCAGAGAATCCAGCAGCTGGCGGGGAGGGGTCAGCCAGGCCTAGAACTAGTGGTCAGATGAGAGAACTGGGTGGGGGAAGGAGAGGGTGATGAGGGACAGGTTTTGGAACCCGGCCCAGCTGGGTTACAGTCAGGCCTACCCTTTGCAGGTGTGTGGCCGTCTCTTCACCATGCATAGCCTCGGTGTCCTCCTCTGTAAAATGGGCACACTAGTACCTTCTCTGCAGGGATGTGGTCTCTACAGTGCTCATGACAGGGTCGGGGCCCACTTAGGTGCTGAATGAAGGGCAGCTACTGCCCTTTTTGCCGTTTGGCCTGCTGCTTATCTGTGGCCACTAATGTTCTGTTTGACAACTGGGAAAGGAAATGGGTAAAGAATACAGCCTATCTGGCAGGGCATGGCCCAGCATTCCTGCAGGGGGATAGTGGCAGCGGCAGGTAAGGGCGGGCCCATCCATTTGGTGGGGTTTTTGGAGCACGTCCTCCTCGGCTAAGCTTAGAAGGGGCAGGGGCAGGGGCGCCTGGGTGGCTCGGTCGGTTAAGCATCCGACTTCAGCTCAGGTCATGATCTCACGGTCCGTGAGTTCGAGCCCCGTGTCGGGCTCTGGGCTGACAGCTCAGAGCCTGGAGCCTGCTTCGGATCCTGTGCTCGTGCTCTGTCTCTCTCTGTCTCTCAAAAATAAATAAACGTTTACAAAATTAAAAAAAAAAAAATAAGGGGCAGGGGGCAGAGGAAAGCCTTTCGAGAGGAGCACCGTGCACCCCACTCACAGCAGGGGCCCGAACCGGTGGGGGCGCCGGGTGTGGGTGTGACGGCCACTGGTTGCAGGCAGCTGTGGTGACATGTGAGGAAGCAGAAGGACAGGGGTCTTCAATATGGTTGTCCCGCTGCCTGTGACGGCACTCCCTTGGATGCGCCCGCTTTGGTTGTAAAGCCGCCGCAGCACCCTGCCGCACTGCACGGGTGGGGGACCAGGCCGCCCTCTTCGGCTCTCTTGATTGATGCAGGCTGGGACGCGTTCGTCTCCTGGCTTCTTCCCTGGGTGTCTGGGTGGACCTTCTGTCTTCTGCCACCGGGACCAGCTGTTACAACGTCAGCGGAGGCCATAGCTTCTGCCGCCCTGTGGCATGGTGGTGCTGATCTTGGCGCTTTGCAGGATCCCCTGCACCGTGGGATTTGGTTAGTCTACTGGGTTGCATCTGTTTGTATGAAAGGTGAGAGTCTGGACACTCTTCTGCACACCCCCGCCTTCCTTTTCCTTTCCAGCCCCACCCTCTGTCCAGGGTCCGCTGCGTTCTCCAAGGGCCAGGGCTGAGCAGGGGCTCAGGAATGGATGACCAGGTGGCCTGGAGCATAGGGGCTGTGCCTCTTCCCTTGCCTGGGTGGGACGGCACGTTGTCACCCCGAGGGTTCTGGAGAACATGCCTCCTCGCACGTGGAAGGACTATGTGAGGAGAGGCCTTGGGGGCATCTGCTGTACCTCCTTGACCTCAGGGCCATCCGACCCCCCACGGGCCCAGGACGAGGGTCTGGGGTCACAGCCTGGAGGAGAGCTCCACGTAGTGGGAGCGGTGTCATGTGGGTAGATTGGTCAGTGGCCAAGGCGCCGGGCGTCGTGGCTTGATGGGCAGATCTTTCAGTGAGTCAAAGGCCGCTCCAGACCCAAAGCTTTCTCCTTTCCTTGCTTCCTCGCCTCCAGAACTGATGGAAATTGCTCATCTTCCCCTCGGCCCCATGGCACCCCAACGCTGGGCCAGCCTCCTCAGAAGGGGTGTAGGAAGGTCCCGGGAGAAGGACCCAGGACCAAGGCTAGCCCTCTCTTGGCTTCATGCCTGCCCTCACCATGGGCAGTGCCCGCTCTGATGCCCACCGTGGGAAGGCTGGCCTTCATCCGAAGCCCCTGGACTTGGGTAGGGGGAGGGTCCACATGCGTCCTCCCTCCTCAGGGAGGCTTGTCCTGTGTTCGTTTTCTTTTTGCCACTATTTTTTCTTGGGGTCTAATTAAAGACTTGGAGCCGTTTACAGCCTGTGGTTGGCTTTTTATTTGGGTCTTTGGCAATTACCTCCTGCCCTAAAATAAGTTTCGATGGAACAGGGGTAGGATTTTTCTTCTTGGCCAAGTTCTCGGCTTTAATTTTGCTGTGTGTATGCGCACACACGCAAGCACAAGTTGCACGTGCGTGCGTGTGTGTGTGTGTGTGTGTGTGTGTGTGATGGAGTGTAATGAAGGCTTTCTGTCCTCTCTGTTCCAAATCCTGCCTCCGTCTTCTCACTGTCCCTGTCTCAAGTGGCCTGTGGCCAAGGCAGAGCCTGGACAGCAGGAACAGTATGCCCTCAGCCTTGCCCTGCCTGGAGGCGGCTCTGTGACAACAGGCAGGTTATCTGTTGACTCTGTCCCAGTTTCTTCAAGTGAGAATGGGGCCAGTGGGCTGGGCATGCCAGAGGCTTCCCTACGACACTGCTTTGAAATCAGCCCTCTCGCCACAACCTAGTAGGTCATCCTTGGGGCGGGAGGAAGTCACCACCGACACAAACCAGCCTCACTTTCCCCTCTTGGTCAGCACACCCTGTATTTGGATAGGAGCGTGCGGTCGTGTGGCGAAAGCCCTTCCCCGCTTTGCCTGCCTCGGTTCCCCCGGCCACCTCGAGAGCAGGCGTGATCACCCCACTTGACAGGCGAGGCTCTCCCTGCAGCCAGAGATAATAACTGACCTTTCTGATGTCGCTCAGCTTACAGGGGGCAGAGCCTTGAGATCCAAACCCAGATCCTCTGATCTCCCAAAACCCACACCCCGGACCGGCTACAAAATTTGCAGGGCCCAGCGCAAAATGAAAACACGGGGACTCTTGTTCTAAATTATGAAGAATTTCACGACAGTGGTAGCGTGTGCCCTTTTGAGTGTGGGGCCCTGGGTAGCTGTGTGGGTCGCCCACCCAGGCAGCACCCCCCTGTCTCCACCCCCTTGAATTCCCTTCTCCTGTTTGCCGACATTCCCACCTGTGTGCTGAAGGGCAGGGAAGTTCAGTAGGGGGTCACCTGTGCTCCAGGTCATTGGCTACTGTGGCTTTTTCCTGCAGGTAGAGAGGACTCTGGGTTCTCCCGATTCTCGGCCTGTCCCGCCAGACCCCTAACCTATGAAGAAACACTGCCTTAGCATGGTGCAGGCTTTCTGGGGTTCCCTGAGTCTCTTAGCATCCTCCAGGCCTACCTAAGGCCTCCTGAGACTTTAAGTAAGTGAGGGGGGGGGAATATAAAAAAAAGGATAAAGAGGATTTGGCACAAACTCCTGTTTCAAGGGTGGAGGGTGAAGGTTTGGGGGATTGATTCCCCGCCCCAGGCCCATCCCGTTCTGCGGATCTCTCTCATCAAGATGAAGGAGGCGGTGACCTGCCGAAATGTCCAGGTCACCGTGCTTGTGGCAGAAGGTCAGGTGGCCATTCCTGGGGCCGATCTGGAAACTTCCTGGCTGGTTGTCGGGGGCTTGCAGTAGCCAGAGCATGTTGTGGGGTCACAGAAGTTTCCCAATAACGGATGGGTCAACAAGAGCACCCGGTGGGGCATATGTCCACGCGTACGGTGGGGTGGGTGCATGTGCATACGCGCGTTCTGGTGACGACACCACTCTCTGTGTGCCAGGCAGCTATTTAAATAAGAGCTGTTGAGATGAATGGCTTTAGCTGGCTTCCCCGGACCCAGCAGCCTTTGCCTGCCCGTCTGGGACCATGTTCCTGCCCCTTACATTCTTTCTCTCTCCTCCTAATGCGCACACGCCCCTCCCCCCCCCCCCCCCGCGCCCCACCACCAAGAAGTCTGGGAACCAAAGTCCCGGCCCCAGGACCCCACCCCTGGCTCTGTCCGTGGCACCACTGCTTCCTAGAAAACCTTCTAGTTTCTGGACCTTGGACGAACTTCAGGATAAAACGTGTGGGAAGTCAGAGCAGCTAGTTTTATGGAGGGGGGACAACTTTATCTAAAATCGGGGGGACAGGGTAGGGGTGGGAACCCCATCGGCGTAAGGTCTAAGGCAGTTTGACTATAGGAGGGAGAGAGTGCCCGAGTTTCCAAGGACTGATTAGATGGCATGCCAAGTGTATTAAATTTTGCAGACATTTTAACAGCAATATGCTAGATAGTTGGGTGTCCCCTGAGGCGGCTGGATTTTTTATATCCTTCACAGAAGGTCGGAACCCTCTTCTGCCTGCCTCCCCCCTCCACCCCATGCTCCGTGCTCCTCTCTCTCCCTCCCTCCCTTCCTTCCTTCAACCATTTTCCTTGCCTCTTGCTCTCTGCTCACGGGGAACCTGAATGACACCTCTGATCTCCGCCCGTCAGGGCATTCTGCCCCTCCTGCCCACCTCTCCAGGGCAGGGGATGGGCACAGATGAGGGGCTTGATTTCTCTGTTCTCTCCCCTTCCCCTTCCTCCCCGCGTTTTGGAGACTGTTGTGAGACCTACTCCCCCCCCCCCCTCCTTATTTTTATAGAAAAAAAAAAGGCAGGAAAAGAATCCATCTGGCATATGAATAATTGAAATGGCTCAACTCTGTTCCTGTTGCTGCTGTTTGTTCTTGGCTCCCCGGCCCCCAGCCCAGCCCCCTGAGTACAGGTCTCTAGGCGGAGGGTGTGCGGGCATTCTCAGAAGGTTCTCGGTAGAGGCCTAAACTCTCCTGAATCTTGAGCCCTTTCTCCCCGTGAATCCGTCTGAGATGCAGGCATTTGGAGATGGGGTTGGTTTCCTCCTCGCCACCCATGCGGCCAGCCAGCTTCTGGCTAGAGTCTCCCCAGGTATCACTCAGTCTGGAATGGTTCCTTCGGCCCTTGGGCCTCAAGGGACAGTGTCCTGTGACCATGATTTCCCCCAGGGGCCCCCTGGAATCCTGTGGTCCATGCCCAGACTTCTCCTTGCCCCAGCCCCTGCTCCTCTGTCCTCAGCTTCAGGGGCCGGGGGACTCCTGTCCCAGGGAAGAGTCCTCACCCCACGCTCTCTTGGCACAGCCGCCCCAGGCGCTGACCCAGGCACCTTGCTCACGGCCCCCTTGTCAGCTGCACTCCCGTCCCCTGCCCTCAGCTTGTCCAGCTGCGGACTCACATGCTTCTCCACTTCTGTGGGACACAGCCTGTTTGCCGGGAGCCGGGAAAGCCAGAGATGTTTAACTTTCTCTCTGCAAGTTGGGAGAGAACACAGAGGCAGTGGGGCAGGGATAGAAAGATAATGGACTCAGGCCTGGCTGGAATCGGCCGCCTGTTCGAGCCTGGACCAGCTGCACACCAAGCCCCCGGGTCCGGATGGAGAATTCACTGTCTCTTTAAAACCATTTAGAGGAAAAACAAAAGAACTTTAGTGCATTAATTCTGGTTGAAGATGGGTCTCCAGATGACAGGCTGATCCACATTATTCCCCACAAGACAACTCCCCCGCTCTCCCCCTCCCTCTCCCCCCTTCCGGCCCCTCTGCCCCGTTCTTTGTTGCCCTCCGCGGTTTGTGCAGAGCTGACCCGGGGCTCTCCGTGCGTGAGGCGCGATCGTGCGCTCTGGGTTTGAAAAGTCGGTACTTTTGTTGGTCTGTTTGGGACATCACGGTTGTGTCATGTGTGAGGTATTGACTTGCAGCCGTGGGTCCTGTGGTTGTAAGCAAGTGTGCGTTTCAGAGATGCCAAGTGGCCGTGGGAGGGGCGGGCACGTGTGTCACCACAGAGGGGTGCGGTGTCCCTTTCCCCTGAGCTTTCTGGCTCAGGCCCATTAGGCCTCAGAAAATGCCCCCATAGAAAGAGGGTCTGAACAGCCCCCAAATGCTCTAGCTCTTTTCCGGGTCCGTAACAAAACTGCTCAGTAAGCAAGAAATTCAGGTGAAATTCAAATCATGTTCGTTAACGTACAACCACGTATATATATAACTATACATAACCACACATACAACGATATATACGTGGGTAGTTATATATGTGTCGTTTGTAAAGACTCCCACACATGTTATAAAAGCTGCAAAATGTCTGGCATTCCAGGGCCTGGTACAAATAATTAGATATTTATATCCAATAAAACTGGTTTGATGGGGAAATCGTTTCTCCCTGTGTGGAATCTCAGTGGAGGACGAGTTTCGGTGGTTGGGTTTGTTTTCTCCTGGACAATAAAACCAGGGCTTTGGCACCAACCGACGTACTTCCGGTAAATATCTAAATCTTTTCCCACCGCGGCTTCTGCTAGATGGCCCGTCACGCCAGCCCAACGCTGCTGTTCCCTCCCGCCTTTCCACGCGTGTTCCAGAAATGCCTGTGTGTGAAGCCCCCTCCCTGCACCCCATGCCCTAGCTCCCGACCCTGGGCTCGAGTGTGCCTCATGTCCCCATCCTCGGTCCTCACCCAGCCCAGGGCCACCACCCATGGGTCTTCTCTCTGTGCTTTGCTCTTTTTTTTATTTTTTTCCTTTGAACAGTTCTCCGGAATGGGGCTTCTGCCTCAGTATCCCTTAAAGCTCAGTCTAAGTATTTCTCTGATTTCATGAAGCACCTCTTTTCCCCAGTTTTCAGTTTCTCTTCCTCTGTCTCCTGCTTCTAGACCTTTCTCTCCCCACTTTTTCCGAACTCTGCTTGACCTCCCGGCCCGTTGCCCTCAAGGCCTCTGCCGCAGTATGGAGCGGCCCTGGGGAGCCCGTCTGCCTCACTGCCCCAGCTCGGGGAGCCCACCCGCCCCCCATTCTCTTCCATCTGTTATACAGTTGTGAACAGACAGAGCCAAAAGAGCCATAGATGAGGGCAGCCTCCCTCTCCCATTATACAGATGGAGAGCTGAAGCCCCGCGTGGGGCAGGCGGGGTTCCTAACTGGGACCGTGCAGAGCCGGGGCAGAGAGTGTGACCCTCTTGCCTTCCAGCTGGTTCTGGGAGTGTGAGAGGCCCCCAGACCTCACTGCCAGGTGGCAGTAGTGTCTGTGAGACTTCGGGCAAGTGGCCTCACTCACCTCTCTGGGCCTTGCTTTTCTGGACTTGTAACTCGGAATTGGTAGTTCTTATGCAGTAGGGTCACAGAGAAGAGTAAAGGCACCCACGCATGACAGGGCCCTCGCTGGGTGCTCGGCCTGTGGGGCGCCCTTCCATGGAAGGTGCTGGTAGTCAGTGTTCGCCCTGACTGTGAAACAAGGACCCGTTGTGACGTGGGGCTGAGATCTTGCCCACCAAGGGTGCTACCCACGCAGCAGGATGGCCTTGGCCCCTTTCTCTCTCCCTGAACGGCTGAGTATCACCCCTTCAGAAGGACCCCGGCTGGGATCACAGCACCGTGTGGCTTCCCAGAGGTCAGGCCCTGACTAACCTCAGCCAGGAAAGAAAAGCCAGGAACAATGGAGGCGTTGGCCGACTGCGCGTGCCAGAGTCATGGCGGTCTAGCCAGGAGCCAGAACCCCAGAGAGAGGGCCCAGGGACACGGGAGAGGTGACCCACAGCGGCTGCTCTGGGGCAGGGGTCCCGTGGTTTTGACAAAGGCCTTTCAGATCAAGGATTTGAAGTCTCGTGAAGGGTGTATGGGAAGACGAAGGGGCCAGCAAGGCTGGAGAAGGGGGGAATGGGCCCGGGGTAGGGGGCTGGGGGTGCTCTGGAAAAGGTCTGTTAGCCCAAGTGGGAGCAGCCAAGTTTAATTACAGAGCAGCGAGTGGAGGGGAAATAGGCAGCCCTTGATGTACAGCTGGGGCTGCAGAGCGCCCGGCACGTGCCCCACCCCCGACGCCCTCCCCCGCCCCCCTGCCCTGGTGCCCTCCTCTGTCCTCTGCAAGGGCACTGGCCTCCCAAGGTGTTCGTGGCAGGTGGTTCCGGGCCCCGGGGAGCACGTTCCCGCCACGGGCACACACAGCGGCACCCGAGAGCTTCGTCTGCACCGGTACCCGAGAACGGGAGTGGCCCGAGCACATGCAGCCAGATAGCCCGTGCGTAGCCTGGGTGGCTGTGGTTTAATAACACATTTCGTGCAGAGGGGATTGGACCCTGGCCTGGAAATAGAAACTGCCCTTCAGAAGACCCCTGGGTGTCTTGGTTTCTGTTGTCCCTTTCTTTCTTTTTTTTCCTGCCACCTCCCCCCACCCAAATTAAGAAAAAAGAGAAACTCAACAAGAAGCAGAACCCAAGCTTCCTATGACTGGCTCTCGGAGAAGCCAGTCAAATCTCCCCTCGTTGAGAACATTTTGACAGCATAAAATTGCTGCCGGAATGTGACTTTAGCGAAAAGTAAAAAAAAAAAAAAGAAAAAAGAAAAAAAAAAAGAAAAAGAAAAAAAAATCCTTCCTTCATGCATATGGAGTTTTTTGGAAAAAAAAATGGTATTTTAATGCTTTCTATTAAATTGGGACTAAAAGTGGTGTCTTAATTTGCATGCATTAGCATATTTGCATATAGATCACTGAAATGGTGGAAGAGAGAAGAGCCTTTAAATGAAAATTCTTTTAAAGGCACAGGCCTGCCTCCCTCTCCAGCTCCGTCTGGAATTTATGTGTAGTCTTTGCCTCTCACCTCCCACCCCACCCTTTGTGTCCTCCTTGCAAGGGGATGGAGGGTCAAGGCCGTCTGTCTGGAGCTGGCCCAGGGGGGAGTTAAGGGGCAGGAGCCAACCCTGGCCCTTGGTCACCCCGTGGCCTTGCAGCCTTCCAGTGCGGGCAGGACCCCACGTGGGCCATGCTGCCTGGGCTCCCTTCTGTCCTGGCAGCGGCTCTGGAGGATGGGCCTGTGTTCACAGCTACCAAGCAAGTGGCCTCATGCACCTAGTCCTCTGCCAGCAGTTGTCCTTCCCCCCTCTCCATCCTACCCCTCCTGACCTTCCCTAGGCCATGTTGATGCTCTACAAGCTTGCCTCAGGGTGCCTGTCCTGCCAGCCGTGGCCTTGAGCCTTTAGGCACCTGGCACCAAAGGAGGGATGGGTGGGGTGCTCCTACTGGCATTTTCTGCTGGATCAGCTCCTTGGGACTGAGACCTTTCCCACCTTCCTCCACCAGAAGGCCCAGGCTGCCATGTTCCCTTTTATCTTTCTGGTCTCTGGTTGAAATGTCACCTCCTCAAAGGTAGCTAAATAGCCCCACTTCTCTCCTCCATCACTATCACAGTCCTTGTTTTATCGTCTTCTAGAACCCCTTAGTTTTTTGTTTACTCGATGGTTTGTTCCCACACCCCCCCCCCCAAGGTGAAGCCCCATGAAGGCAAGAGTTTGGGTCTGTCCTGTTCACAGCTGTACCCCCAGGACCATGTCTGGCACATCATGGTGTTGGGGAACTATCTGTTGAATGAAGGAGTGGGTGCCGGGACCCCGGTCAGGGCTGAGCCTGCCCCCTGGAGTCACTTCCCAGTGGAACACAGTGTCCCCCCGCCGCCAGGTGCTGAGCCTCAGTCTGATATGAGGCCCTCGGAAAAAGCGTGGTAACCCACTCTGACTCTTTCGGACAGTAGGTTGGAGCCGGGGCTGACTCTGAAGGCCAGGAGGCCAGGGTGGCCCACGGGCCTCCTCCAGCTCAGGAGAATAGTAGAGGCTGAGGGAGCCGGGGGTCCCCTTGTGGCAGTCCAACCCTACGGCCACCAGATTCGCTCTCAGGCGCCCTCACTCCAGATGCGGAAGAGGGAAGACCCCCCAAAATTTCAGGGCCAGCCAACAAGAATCTCAGCTTTGCGTAACTGGACTGCACTTGCTGGCTGGCCCTGCCGTGGGTGGCGGAGTCCCAGGGAAACCCCCCCACCCTCTGTGTTGCACAGGGGCCGGCCAGGGAAGTGAGGTCTGGCCGCCGAGCTCTGCACCCCCCTGCTTCACCACTCTGGTGGGTGGGCTCTCTGAAAGGCCCCTCCAGGCTGACGGCAGGCTGACGGCAGGCAGCCTCGGGCTCCATGCCCAGCCTGAGGGGGGAGGGCCCAGAGGGGTGAGGGGGACGCCCAGGCTTGGAGCGGGGCTGTGCCTCCACCGCTAATGAAAATCGGAAACCAATTGAGCAGGACAAGGTGCCCAGCCAGCAGGTTGTGGGAACGAGGGGCCTAATGGATGTGGCCAGGGGGGAGCGGATGCCTCATTGATCGCCCAGTGGCTATATTTATCCACCTTGGGTCTGTGGCCCCAGCAGCTGGATGGTACAGGGATAAATAAATGGCCACTGAAATATTCATGAGCTGCACATGCACATCCGTGGTCAGGGGGACCGCCAAGGGCCTTCTCTTCCTTCCTCCGCCCCATCTCTCTGCAGAGGCCTTTCAGGAAATTCCTCCCACCTGGGCCAGGTGAAATGTGGGCCCACCGTGTGCTCAGCCCAGCCCGGTACCCCAGGGGAGCGCCTCCAGCCCTGGGCTGGCCGAATCACTGCATGTCTGTCCCTGCCTTCCCTTTGTCCCCACCATCGCTCCCGCGCTCCCATGTCCCCGTCCCTCAGTGATGGATTGGACACGTTGGGCCACGTCTGTCTGCTTGACCCTCTGTGTCCCCACTAGACGGTGTACTCCTCAAGGACAGGCTTGCGGTTCCATTGGTCCGTGTGTTTCCCACGTGGCCTGGCATGGTGCCTGACGCAGCCTTGAGAGAGAGAGGGGCATTGCGTGTGATGGGTGACAGCTCAGAGGTGGCTTTGAATCTCAGCTCTGCCTCGGCTTCAAAAGTGACTTAACCCGGCGGGGCCTCCATTTCCTCCTCTGCAAACCGAGCGTACAAAACCGTGTTGCCCGTGCTTCTGAAGTGTGGGCCTGGGACTGCCTGCATCAGACTCTCTGGTGGAACAGGTTAAAAATAACGATTCTGGTCCCTCCACATCCAGAATCAGAAACTCTGAAGCTGGGGCCTGATGACTCTTCAGCTTCAAGGAGGTTCCCCGGCAATTCGCCGCTCACGAAAGTTTGGAACTTCTGGTTTATTGCCTTATGATACCTTTGTCCAGGTGGCAAATGGGGTCTTCCTCTGTGAGCCTTCCTCCGGAAGCCAAGAAACAAGGCCAGGAGCAGGAGGCGGGAGGCACGATCGTAAAGCATCTATCAACCGGGCGTTCTGATGAACACCTGGCCTGGGGGTTCCCAGAGACGGAGCTGAACTTGGTCCAGTAGTGCTTAGTGGCAGGGCTGGCCTTCAGCGACAGGTGGGTGGCACTGGGGCATGGGCATCTGGGCTGCCTATTGCTGGCAGAGCCCCCGGAGGGCACGGGCCCCGTCCTCTTCTGCTTTTTACTCTCTGCAGTTCTTTCCCCATTCAAGGAAGGCAGGGTCGAACCGCCCTGCCCGAGGGTGGGAGACAGCATCATCAGTAGTGTGGCTGGCTGACCGGAGCTGGCTGGAAAAGCACATTCTTCAGCCAGATGTCTTTGCTGCCACCCGCGGTCTGTCTCTGGATACCTTGGACATCTACGGTGAACGCTGCCCGCTTGGTGCAGCGCTGGCCGTGCACTGTTTGCCTGTCGGGTGGCACGGGGCCCGTCCCCTGGTAGGCAGATGGCTGTGACTCAGAAACCATTTGACCCCATTTAACTGAAGAGGGCAAGGTTAAGCCGGCCATCTGTGGAGGGTTCTCTGAAGGCTCAGGGCACAGAAAGCGGGAAAGTCACTTGGGATGGTTGAAGGTATAACTTCTGTGTCTGGCACTCAGCTAAGTGGCACCTGCCGTCCCTCCTTCTTGCCCGCCCACCCCCTCCCCGAGCCAAAGTTTGATCCAAACAGAAACAAACTTTGGGGACAGCCCTGGCGCTGTGTGGAGCCCGCTGAGCCTGTGAGCGGCAGCGGGAGCAGAGGGAGGCAGCCCCGGCAGCCCTGGCGCCTGACTCCGCCGGTCCCCTGTCCCCTCCAAGAGCTCCCCATCCGCGCCCGCATTTGCAGGCGCCTCTCTCGGCAGCTCAGAATGCAGCTTGGGGCCCGTGGCGGCTCAACCTTTCCCTCTCCCAGAGCCCCGGTCTAATCAACCCCTATAATTTATGCAGAAAATATGATTTATATTTAATTTCACCACACTTGCATTGTTAATTTGAGATGTAATTAACCCGTCGCCATGACAACTAATTTTGTGATGCCGTAAATTACCGCCGTCTTTTCATCAAAATTCAGTTACTTTGGCTCCTGTGTGCAATGTACTGATGCAATTAGGTTGCTAAGGGCAACTCAAAAGTGTTCAATTTCTTTTGTGCAACTGCAATGGGGTAGAAGCTCCCTTGCGTCCTCCCAGGGTCCCGTTGGCCATGGGGCGGGGAGTTGGGGGTATGTGGCCCGCCCTAGAGGAATGTCGTTGGAAAGCCGGACTTGGGTGGGCGCCTGCTGCCCCCACTTCTCTCCCTCCCTCCCTCCTTTCTTCAGTAATTATTTTTAAACAGTGACCCCTGGACACATGCTCCCCGTGCCCCTCACAGGACCCCAGAGCAGGGCAGAGGGACTCCTGTCCAGGCCCTTACACTTCCCTGTCCCAAGCATCCTGGTGCTCTAGTTAGAAAAAGAGGGAAGAAAACCACCTCGTCTTTCTTTTCTCCTGGTGTCTAACTTGTTTATATAGATCTTCCCTTCTCCTTCTCTCTCTTTCTCTCTCTCTCTCTCTTTTTTCTTTATTTAAAACAAAAACCCTCTGTGTTGCTTTTGTCACGTTAATTCCCATTTTGCCAACACCAGGGGCCCAGGCAGACGAGTTACCAAGGAACACAAAATTTTAATTAGTGTATTTTAATCATTCAGGCTTTCCGAGCTAATCCACATGCCCTAGAGAATTCCCGAGATGCAGCTCTGCCCTGCTTTACCATTTATTGTTGAGTCTATTATAATTACTGTTAGCAGGTGGGGACTGGGAGATGTTTATTATGAGTTTTTCATCTTTAGTATAATTACCGAAAAAAACAAAATAAAAAGATGTCGTTGTATTTTGTTTCCTAGAATTTTTTTTTTTTTTTTTTCCAAGGGAGGGCATGGCCGTGGGATTTTTTTCCCCTGCTTCTTCCCAGGCAGGTGACTTGGAGTTTCCATGCTGGAAGAGAACACTCATCAAGATCAGCGCTGAGTCGTGCTCAACGCTCCGCAGACCCGGGAGAGGTGGGCAACGGCCACCTCTGCTCGTCATCTGCTGGGCCGAGCCCTGGGGTTGTCCCCTCCCAACCCATGTGTGCCTGGCATGTGGAGAGGGTCAGGGCTCGGGCTGATAGGGCCAGGGGGTGGGGGTGGGGAGTCTATCAGTGCTCCTACTCTGTGCTGGCAGGCTCTGCCTGGTGTGGGCCAGTCTGGGGGTCTGACCCAGGCGGACCTGTCAGGGGTGAGAATAGGACCTGGCAAGGTTATGAATATAATACTTAACATTTATGTGCCAATCCCCATCTCGTGCTCTCCACCTGTATTATTTCACTTAATTCCTCAGTAACCCTATGATGCGGATACTCGTGTCACCTCTGATTTATAGAGGAGGCACCAACGCCTGGGGTCACAGAGCTAAGAAGTAGGATTCAAACCCAAGGCTCCTACCACCTACACTGTACTGTCTCTTCTGAGCGGGCCCTCGGATACCACCTCCTCCAAAAAGCGTTCCCGGATTGCCCAAGGCCGAGTTGGAGTGCTCTGCCTGTGTTCCCAACAGCTTTGCAGTCAAGGCGCCCGTCCCGGTTGCCTGGTTACTTCTCTGAGAGCAAGACTTGTGAGGGTGGGGAGCTTTCTCCCACTGTCCCTGATGGGCTCGTGGCATGTGATACGGTTCCTGGTAGGAAGCCAGCTCTCGGTGCTGTCTGTGGGATGGGTGGGCCTGCAGGTGTGTCTGGTAGAGTGCTGCACCTTAGCCTCCACTTGGGGGTATCCGGTGGTGTTAGGGACTCTGGACCTAGATGTTTGGCTGGTTGAACACCTAGGGACTCCCTCTATGATGCTGCTCTGAACAGAAGCCGTAGGGCCTGTGGGTCCCTGAGCTTCAACTTCCAGGAGGAGGTGACAATGACCTGGGGCCCCAGGTCAAGTTTGGGTGCTGTCCTGGGGACTTTGTGCGTGAGATGACAACATGCCCGGCACTCTGTGTTCTAGGCATACCTGGGGAACCTGGCCTGCCTTTTCGTTCTCCTCTTCAAGATCAGTTTTCAAATGTCTTCCCCTCTCCGTGATGATTTTGAAGTTTTCTTGGAAAATTCCACATGCCTGCACCAGAGCCAAGCTTGGGGCTGAGGACCGTTGGTTTTCCCAGGCAGAACAGAGCAAAGTAAGCTGGAGCCTGCCTTTGCTCATTTCCAGCCTGGTTACCCATGGGGACCAGTGGGGGAAGGTAATTAACACGTCCCTGGGAAGGGGCCCGGGGCATCCTGTGAATTGCACACCAGTGGCAGGAATCCCTGCTCAGCTCTAAATTCTTGGGCACCCCCTCCTCTCACTCCTCTTTACTTTCCGACGGGGCAGTGGGGCCCAGGGTGTGTTACCTCGCCTGCAGCTTGCATTTTCAGTTCCCTCCAACCCCCCACCCCCTGCCCCGGCCCTCACCATTCCAGGGGTCAACTCGGAAGTGGCCGCCTCCTCTCCCTCTCCCTCTGCTCACTCAGGGTCTCTGGGTGGTTCTTCTAATACTTGTACTATCTCACCCGGCTCACCGTCCTGCCCAAGGTTGTATCTCTCGCCACAGGATGTGTTGTGTAATTCCCTTCAAAGGCCCTTACTGAGAATTATCCCTGCCAGAGCCCTGTTCCACGAAGCCCGACAACATTTGTCCTCTGCTCCCTTCCTGCCTGTTCCCTGCTCCCTGAGCCAGTGGTTCTAGAACTGTCAGTCTCAGCACCCCTTTACGCTCTCAAAAAGTACTGAGGACCCCAAAGAGCTTTGGCTTAATGTGGGTTATAGCTATGGATGGGCTTCTGGGTGGCTCAGCCGGTTAAGTGCCTGACTTCGGCTCAGGTCATAATCTCACGGTTCGTGAGTTCGAGCCCCGCGTTGGGCTGTGTGCTGACAGCTCAGAGACTGGAGCCTGCTTCCGATTCTGTGTCTCCCTCTCTCTGCTCCTCCCATGCTCATGCTCTGTCTCTCAATAATGAATAAAGGTTAAAAAAAATTTTTTTAATGGAGGGAAAATATTTAAAACTTGCTTATTAATTTCTGTAAAGATAACAGTGGTAAAGCCATAGCCTGTTAACCATGAGAACATATTTTCAGGAGAATTACTATTTTCCAGAGCAAAATTTTAGCGAGAAGAGTGGCATCGCCTTACATTTTCACAAGTTTTTTTTAATGTCTGATGTAAGAGAGGACAGCTGGACTCTCTTATGTGCTTCTGTCTTCAATCCTGGCTGATCTATTGTTTTGGTTAGTCTATGAAAAGAATCCAGCTTCCCACGGTTGTGTATTTGGAAAAGGGAGGAATATTTAAGTAGACTTTACAGATAATGGCGGGCATTCTTCTTTGCTATTACACTAAAACTCGGCAAGTGATGTTTTCTCAAAGGTCAGTGGCAGTGTGGAATCTGAAGCCACAGCTATGAACTTTGCACACTCTTACATTACGACCCACGGGTCCGCCTTGCGCTCTGAATGAATCATTTCCCGACACGCGGTTTTGTAACCTGACGCGTGGGTCATTCAGAAAATATTGGTTCACCGAGGAATGCAGATCTTCCAAATGTCGACATATTTCGTGACCTGACACTTTAGAAAGTGACGCTCGTTGGTATCATCGCCAATCTCATCAGAAAAGCCGTGAAGTTTTGGGACGCCATCAAAGTCGCGATGGCAGAGATTTTTTCACTCGAAAGCTCAGATTTTATCATTGGCAACAAACACGGTCAGTTTTGTTTCCCCCGGTTGAAGCGACAGCCTCACTTTGTTCACTTTTGAGAAAACGCCGAATACCCGAGTCTGAAAAATCATGGGTTGTCTGTCAGTCACTCTTTCAAGTTAAAATGGCGTTCGGTGACACAAATGGCTTCCAGCTCGGTCACACGAGTACCCGTCCTGGAGGACGCACAGCAGAAGAGTTTTCTGCCTACTTCCCTTTCTGCCCCTCAGAATATTAAGAAGACGCGTGCTCAAGGATTAAGATTTCATAAAAAGTAACAATTTTTGTAGCTTCGTCAAGGACATTCTTAGGCGAATATGACTCACTGAAAGTGCGTGGTGTGGCAATGAACAGGGCGACTGCCGGTGCGCTGTTTCGTGCGAGGGTGCCAGTGGCTTCACCTGCCGTTGCTTTTCACCATCAGTGCCCGTGTCGCCACAGTGAAAAAGGCAGTTGCGTCTTAGCGTTATTATGAACGGGTCTCGGGAACCCCCAGAGGCCCACAGGCCACACTTTGAGAACCGCCGCCCTAAGCCACCCCAGTCTCTCTCGCTCTCCGTGTCTTGTCTCTCTCTCTCTCTCTCTCTCTCTCTCTCTCTCTCTCTCTCTGGTCAGGACTGAAGAAAAGTGTTTCGCTCTGACACTTGGTTTCTGCCCTCAGAAAAGGCTAAGGTCTTGGCCTGATTCGGCCCCGCCTCTGTCTGGGGACAGGGCCCCTCGAGAGCTGCCGTGGGGGAAGACAGTTGGGGAAAGACAGTGAGGAGGTCCTCACAGGCGGCCTGGGGAGAAAGACAGGAACCACCCTGCAGTCCGTGCCTGTGTCTGTGGCATCCTCCCCCCAGAAAACCCCCTTGCGGCCCTCTGGCTTCACATTAGGGCACAGCCTGTGTTGATCTTGGGCTCCCCCTGCCCCCGCCCCACAGCGGCCCAGTTTCCCATCGGCCACCTGCCTTCACGCGGGGGAGGGCTGGGGGACACACAGGAGCCAGAGGCAGGCCTGCCCCCCACCCCCGCCCCCGTCTCCTCCCTCTGCTTCCCCACTCGGCTTCCCCCAGCTGCCTCCCAGCCACCTCCCCCAGCACGGCAGCCTGTCCAAGACACTGGGTTTTGTCCCCTCCATCCCGGCACCCTGACAGTGAGAGAAAATAGCTGTCCTGTGAGCGGTGGGGGAAGGCCTCTTGTTTTCACCTCTCAGCGGCTGGTTTTCCCAACTTTCCCATCCCAGCTCCCGAGGAACAAAGGGCCTCCGGCTCCCGTGTGCTGGGCCCGGCCCAGTGAGGGGACTCACCAGCAACTCTTTATTGAGTCTTCAAGCGCTGGCCAGGCACTCCATTAAAAAGCCATTCCCCTTTGTGCTGCCCGGCCCCCAGCTGTCCCCCCTCTCATGTGACGGTCGGTCACAGTTGTAAAACAACAACACACAGAGTTGGCAACTAACGAGGCTTTTTTTCAAGCCAGGGTCTCCATGGCAACCCCCGTCAATCACCCCTCAGGAGCGCTTTAACCTGACCAAGAGGGGGAAATAAAAAATAAAAAAAAAAAAAAAAAAAAAAAAAAAAAAAAAAAAACCAAGAAAGAAAGACTTGGAAAGAGGGCGAGAGGCCAGTAGACAACTCGGGGCGGGGGGACAATTCAGAAAGTTTCTGGGGTTTGCTCCCTCAATCGGAACACAAATGAAAATTTAATCGGTTGGACAGGATTGTCCCGGTGACTGGAGGGGAGGACGTTCATTTTAATTTGTACATATGGTGCATATGTTGCAACTGATTTCACAAAGGCTTCTGACATCTTTCCGCGGTCCATAAAATGACCAAACATGGTCGTGTCTGGACGGAGTGGGAGGTAGGGTGGTCCTGTGGGCCCTCGTAGCAAATAGATGGTACCATGGGCCCAAACCCAGAGATGCCCAGTTTATGGCCTCAAGCCAGCAGGGAGAACCATTTGGAGCCTGGCTGGGGTCCAGCGGACTGTCTCAGCTCTTCCATGTGAGGCCGGGTGCCAATGGGGATGGCCCATGGTATGTGGTGGGCATGACGCCAGAAGGACATTTGGGGGCCCCGGACTCAGCGCCATGCGGGGAGGGAGCAGACCTACCCCTGTGACGTGTCAGGGGAAGCCCCAAGTGACAGGAGGTGGTAGGACCCCTAGTTCTTCCTACGATGCCATGCCAGCAGATGCCCACTCCTTGGGCACGTGGCATCCCGCCAGGGGTGAGTTCAACCTTCCACGTGTTGGCATGGTGCCGGGGGCACGGAGAGCCTGAATTCTCCCCCACCCCCCACCTCACCCCCTGATACTCATACATGCCGTCTGGCCGCTGGCCAGGGGCTCCACAGGTTCCAAGGTCTGCACAGTCTGGGCACGGGCACGGTCTGGGCACGGGCAGCAGGCAGCCTGGCAGCTGCTGCCTGGCCTTTCGGAAAACTCTGATCGGGAAGTCGGCAAAAGCCGGCTTCTTGGCCCAGCCTGTATCTCTCGGGGCTACCGGCCACCCTGAAATTGGGGGCCCGGGCCGCCTTTCTCCCTGCAAGTGGTGAAAGGTCAGAAGTTCATGCTTCCCAGTACCTCAGGGGGAGTCTTCCTCATTCATGGACTCCAGGCATTGAACTTGGGGTGTGAGGGGAGCAAGGAGGGGACCTAGAGGGCAGAGCCCGTCAGAGAGTCGGCATCAGGTCTGCATTCGCTTGGCACCGTTAGGCCATGCTGAGTCCCCAGGTCCCTGAGGATAAAAGGGCTGAGGTTCTTGAGTCTGCTTCTGGGAGTCTAGGTTTTTTCTGGACTTACAAGGTCTTGTGCAAACCTGGCACCCAGAATAGCAAATAGCAGATGGTTGTGCATGGAGGGAGGGAGGGATGGCCTGGCCAGAGCATGAGTTCTAGGGCCACTTCCTCTACTGAGGGCTGTGGGCCGGGCTTCAAAGGCATAGGTATGCCTCGTGGCTCTCTAGCCACTGCTCTGCATGACACCCTGGTCGCCCAGCTTCCCCTGGAAGACCTGGAACTGCCGTGGGCAGAACCTACTCTGCCAGGTTCTGCCATGGCCCTCTCGCTCCGCCTCTGCCTTCACTTGAGGCTGGCTCCCACTGCTCCCCTCTGTGCCTTCACTTCCGTCCCGGGTCCTTCTCACTGGTGCACTCTGGGGGCTCTGTTCACTCGCAGAGCCAGTAAAGTGAAAACCTTTCCATCCCACTCCCCTCCCCGTTGTCAGCTCTGTCCTTTCTCCCAGCTTTGATGATGGGGAAGCTCCCAGAGGCAGCGCTATCTACATGACATCTCAGTGGGCTTGGCAGGGACTGATGCCCCCCTCCCCCCAGCCATCTTCCCTCAAGATGAGGGGAAGGCCAAGAAAGACACCCTGGTCTCAGGGCAACCCCTGTTCTTTGGCCTCCCTTCAGAGCTCTGGATCACTGCTGGAGTGAGGACCCTCCAGGGACTGGAACAGCCTTGGCCAGGGCTCTGTCTCTGCATCTCTTTTCCTGGGTGCCCTGGGAAGCTCCTGCAGGGAAGGAATGCTAACAATCTGCTGGTGTAGTAAGCTGGCACCGTACCCAGGCAGGGGCCGCTCAGTGCCAGAGCCTAGTAAAGACGTTGGCGAGGGCTCCGCTCCCCATGCCCGGAGTTTCCTCTGTCCGGATTGGCGTGCGGCCTTCAGCCAAGCCCGAGGCAGCACGGGGAAGAGGTGGCACCCGGCAGGCCCTAGCCTGGCCTGCCCGGAGGACCACACGTCCTCGCCAGCTCCCTCTGGCCCCAGACAGAAGGACCACGACGAGTGCTGTTCTGTAGCATTTCGGGGAAAGGACAAAGTGTGGCGCTGGCCCGAGAAAGATGGGGTCCCAGAGCTCGACTGTTGGTCAGTGGCGGGCAAACAGTGAAGACCTGACTTCACCTCTCAGAGCCTCATTTCCTCCGCAGTAAAAAGTGGATATGAATAGTCTATCTCCCTTCTCAGGTTTCTGTTACCCTTTAATGAGGTAGTGGGTGTAAAGGCCTTTGCCCTGCCTGGGATATAGGAAGCCCTCCAGAAACATTCACAATTCACATTAGCATTCGTAGCCGTGGTGGAAGTGACAGTAGCTACCCCATAGGTGGTCTCGAGGAGTCCATGAGATCGTGCCTGTGAAGCACTTAATAGACTGCCTGACGTACAGTGAGCTCAGCAAATGTTAGCTGTCACCATTATTATTACTATTATCATTATTATTTCCTGGTGCACTGAGGTGGAGTCTCTCTCATACCACATACCGGGAGCCCTGCTCTTCCTGCTGAAGGATTCTGGGGATGCTGCCCCCTGCTGAGTCTAGCGGGTCCTTCTAGAATGTTCAGTAGGTCCCCTCGCCCCCACATTTACTCTCCAGCACCTGCCCTGCTGTCTTATAGGCCCCCTGCCATCCCCTCTGTGCCCGTTGTCACTCTCACCCACTGGTCTAGGATTCCCCAGGCACCACGCCTGGGGTTTCCTGGCGGGAAGGGCTCCCCAGAACCCTGCTTCTGCCTCCTACCCCAGCCTGGCCTCCCCCAGGCCTGGAATCTGACTGGGTATTGTAACATAGTAGCTGAATGAACTCCAGTTTCAAAGGTTAATATCAAAATCTGGAGTGGATTACCTAAAAATTACTTACAACACCATTAAAATTCTGAACTCTTTTTGTTGTGGCTGTAAATTAATTTAAAATGTCAGGTTTTTTGAGAAATCCAATAAGAAATTGAGCCAACAGAGCAATCTGCAAACTGTCTGGCAAAGAGGAAAGTGTGTCTCTTCAATCGACAAGGAAAAATATGGAGCTTAACTGGAACCATATGGCTTAGTACTTGAGAGAAATCTGCTGTAGAGGGAGGGCGGGAGGGGGAGGGCGGTGGGAGCTCAGCTGACAGCCACACACAGGCAGCGGGAGGCCAGAGGGGAGCGGGGCCAGCGCAGCGGCTTTGGCGAAGCCGAGGGGCCTGGCGGGCACCTGGCACACGGCCTACTTGGCTGCCCCCCATCCACGGTCACCAGGCTGCCCCGGGCGGCGACTCGGTCAGTCCGCGGTCTTAACACGTTCTCTCTGTGTCCATCCCGAGCTCCCTGGCCACTTGGGAATGCCACCCCGCCCCTAGGGGAGCCCAAGCCCCCTCCTCCCAGGGGGCCACGAGGGGGCCACGGACATCCAGCGTCCCTGCCTGGGACAGCCACCTGTGTATCTGCGAGGGCCGCCTGCCCTTGGCCCTCCGTGGGCTTCCTCCTGGCTGACATGTGGTCCCCATTACCCCTGAATTCCCCCAGATTTACAACACATTAAGTAATTTGTAGGTTATTTCAACTTCAATCTGCCCAAGTTGAGAAAATCAAAATTAAATTCAAACCACAAGGGAACTTCAAAGAAGGAGGAAGAGGAGGAAGACAAGAGCACTTGAGTGCATTCTCTTCCTCAGGTTCCCTTGTGTCCCCCCTTATGTCATCCTCTGGGCGCCCCACTGCCTCCCTTCCTCGGCTTCCCCTCTCCTTACCTGGGTAACCCCTCGAGATAGGGCAGTGACCCCTGTTGCCCCTCAGAGTACAGGTACACAAGTCCAGAAGCAAATCAGGGGCTTGTGCTAGCTGGTGTTTTGAGCCAAGGAGAAGCCCCCCGCCAAACATATAACCCCACCCCACCCCACCCCACCCTCCCATGCTGGTTGGGTTATTCCAGAACTCTCAAGCCTGTCTGTTTGCTTTTCTGGCCCATTTTGGGGGAATCTGCACCCGTGCCGTCCCAGCTCCCGGTGTGCCCGGGACAGCTGACAGCTGGTAGGTACCACCTGGCCCCTCCATTTAATAGCTCAGGTTACCTTATTTTGCTTTCTACCCTTTAAAACAGCCTTGTAAATAAGCAAACACTCGGTGCCAAGCACCTTCGGCACTTCGCCAGGCTGGTAAATATTTTAGTAGTGACTTGGTAACAGTTGTGTTCACTTTGATTTCCTCAGAAAGGTTCTTGGTGCTGGGGAGGGGGCCGTGGCTCTGGGAAATGATTTGCTGGTTATTTATAGTCCGGCTCTGACCATGTGGCCTTTGCTCTAACCCTGCGGATTGTGTGCCGGGGTATTTTTAAAGCCGGTATGGCATTAACCTTATACCCCTTTCGGCAAGGTTGGGGGGATGCTTCTACGAAGTCTCTGAAAGTGACGCATGGTGAAAGAGCTCCGAGGTCTCGGGGTTGGGAAACGGATTCTAGACTCATCCCCACCAAGAGCCCAAATGATCTGGGAGGACCCTAGGAGACCCTAGGGTTGGGTGTGAGTTTGGGGTTGACTCATCCTGATGTGGTTTGGACTTGGTGAGAACCCTGAGGTCCTAGGGAAGGAGGGCTTTGGGGAAGGAGGTGCGTGACGCCATGGCCGTGCTGAGCTGGGCGGCCACCTGAGACGGCCGACGTAAAGTAGACAGTGGAAATAGCCAGGCTGCGGGAGGAATTTGGGGGAAACGCAACGGTTAGACATGTTTTCTAGGCGTCTGTTTCTAGACTCATTCCACAGGAGGATCACGCTGGACGTGGGGTCAAGGAAGACTGGTGGAGGGAGAGAGATTCCAGTTTGGTGCCCTAGGGTCTTGACCCTCCCAGACAAGGGCACCTTCCAAGGGCAGAGCCTCTCTGCCCGGTGCCAGGAAGCTGGTCTGGCTCGACCCAGACTCGGTCATCACGCCTTCCATAGCCCGGTGCTGCTCCTGAGCTGGGCACGAGAGGAGGGGTGAGGCGGTGGGATAGGGGGGCAGGCGTCTGGCTTTAACAGACTGCTCAAAGCCACGGCCACCTCCTGTGTTTTATGGGAAGGTTTACTGTACAGACGGGTTGGTTTTAAAGGGGCTCTATCTAACCGATGGCACCGTGAGACCATATCGATGTTCCCAGAGCCCCGCAGGCTGTGCCCGTGAGCACCCGCGGGGCAGACCCAGGCCGAACAGGAAAGGGGCCTGTCCCCCGTCACTCAGCCCGTGGAGGAGACCAGGCCGGGGGCAAAGTGGGCACTTCCGGCCAGGGGAGAGCCAGGCTCGGTGTTCTGGGAGGACCCTTCGTCCCCTTTGGCCCTGGCAGGTGGGGCCTTCACACCTGGGGCTTACAGTTGGAGCGCGGTTCCTGTTCAGCTGACCGGCCCACCTGCTGCCGCTCCCCCGCCGCCCGCCCTTCCCCCTTTGGCTGCTGGCGCCGTGATGTGCGCCTCCCGTCTGCACCCACGCACACCCCATTGGTGCTCAGCCGCCGTGGGCGCGAGTCAGGTGAGCGGCAGACAGAGTGGCAGACCCAGCTCACCTCCTTCCCCGCGGGACTGGTGCCAGGGCTGTGCTCTTCCCGGAAGGCTTCCAAGCTCCCCCGCACGGCATCCTGTTGAGCCTGTTCCTGGGGTGCGGGGGCAGGCCTTTTGGGGGGAGAGTGTCTGCCCCGCGCTGCCCTGGCGCCAGCTCTTCCTGGAGGCCTGTGTTCGAGTTGCCAGAGGGAGGCAGCTGGGCCCGGGGCAGGAGAGGGGGACGTCTGAGATGGGCGTCCACCGGGATGGAGCCACCTCCCCGCCAACACCGCAGCCCCGCTGGGGACGGCCTCGGAGCCCTGGGCGGATCTGTGCTGGCGCCCAGAGGTGGCTGTTGGCGGGACGGGCCCTGCAGGATGCAGAGCCCCTCACTGTGCCGCCAGCTGTGCCCAGCACCCACGGAGGTGCTCGGGGACCCTCGTGGCTCTTTGACCTTAACCACACTGGCTCCCCAAGCCCCGTTTTCAGCGTCCTTGGAAACTCGAGGGAGTTCTAGGGAGGAGGCGGGAGGGGTCTAGCAGAGGCCTTCTGAGTGTTCAGAACATTTGAGTTCAGCTGGTAAGAGACCAGCCTTCCAAGCTCCCGGGCCCCAAGTCTGTGGCCTCCGGTCTCCCCTGGTCTGCCGGCCCCTGTGAGGGAAAGAAGGGTGCTGTAGTGAATCTTCTCCCTCTTGGCCTTGAATTTGGAACTGTGTGACACCTGGAACCCTCTGGTCTTTCACCTGGTATCTTGAGCGAAACATTGTTTCCCAGTTTTCCCCTTGGCCTTTGGGAGTGAGGATGCCCGGCAATTTTCCTTTCTCCACTCCTCCTAAAGGAAAAGGTAGCCCCGTGGTCCTGCTGAGGGGTGTAAGCGGCTCAAGGCAGCTGACCCACCCACTTCAGTGTGCAGTCGTGGGGTGGGGGCCAACTGCCTAGCTGCGGTGCGTGCCCAGCCATCTTCAGACGTTTCCATAGACTCCCTGTGTCATCTGAGTGGAGGACGCCATGCCGTGCCTCAGTTTCCCCAGGTGGCTTCCCTCGACAAGCGCTGTGTGAAAGATACTTCTGGAGGAGCCAGGGAAGAGAGCAGGAGGTGGGCACTGGGAGGACCCAGAGAGGTCCCCTCTCCTTCCTCTGAACACTTCCTGGCAGGTAGGAGCAGACGGCAAAAAAGCACCTGGCCTGGAGTTGGGCAGGAAGGTGTGCTGCCTGGGCCTCCCCCGGCCTGTTAGACCCAGTAGACACTGAGCCTCCCTCTCCCTGGTTTGCAGGCCAGCTCCTGGGTGAAGTGTAACATAGGAAGGGAGAGCGACTGGCAAAGTCCCGTAGAAGGTCCCCCACAGACCCGTGGGACCGGAACCAGGCGGAACATCCACCCTCGTGGGCCCCCGACGTAGGTCTGCTGGGGAGGGGCCACACCGACAGGTAGCCAGCCAGCCGTTCTGCCCTGTTTCTCCTTGATGCCTCCGTGGACGAGTCCTGGTTTCGAGCTCCCTGAGAGCTAGGAATGGAGGAGACCCTATGAAAATGATGATATGTGACAATCAGTCACAGCAATTAGTGTTTTGGTTAACAGGCCTTTTTTGTTTTCTCTCACCCAGACAGAATGTCACAAATAAATCCTCTCCTGCATTTGCATATTAATTGGATCGGAGACGTCAAGCATCTTTCATTAAAGAAAATGATCTGCATATTTGGAGACATAAAATAGTTATTTTGATGGGTTTTTTTTCCTAAGATCAGGGGGTGGGGAGGTAGGTGATGGGTGCAGTAGAAATTGAGGTAGAATGAAGGCAAAGGCGGCCCTCTGTCTGAGTTAACCCTGTGCGGTCTGGAGTTGATGGGCCAAGGTTGGCCAGATCATTGATACGTAAATAAATCCAGGAGCCGAGGGGCCCCAAGGCATCGAGGGGCTGCCCGGGAGCCCAGCTTGGCCCCTGTGCAAAAGGGATCCCTACTGGAGCTGTGGGCGAGGAGGCAGGGTGCAGGCCTGACTGGTGTCCTGGGCGCGTTTCCCCAGGGCAGGGTGTAGTGGGCAAGGGGAGTGGTTCCGTGCCCACCTGTGTCCTGGGGCTCTGGGCTTGCTTTGCCCGGCTCTCTGTCCGTGTCCCTCACCTTGACCTCTGGGACCGTGGACTCCTCTAGCCTCCTGCTCTCCCCTTCCCCTTGGCTTACCCATCTGTGCCCCCTTTCTGCACGCTCTCTGACCTCGGCCTTCCGTGCGCCTGCCGCCCTCCCTGTCCCCACGCGGAAAGTTTCCTGGGGGCAGCAGAAGCAAAGCCTGGAGTCATTATCACAAGCACTGGAAATAACCCAGAAAGCTGCGGGGCCCATATTAGGGCATGAGTTCCCAGGAGCGCTGAGTGAATGCAGAGTTTTTGATAGGCAAATGTGATTGCAGAAAGTCACCCTGGTTTCCCCCTCCTGCCTTAAACTCTAGGACTTTGTCAGCTGGCAGGAGCCAGTCTGCTGGGCAGGTACCAGGGACCAGCTCCTCGAGACATTTCGGAGCCCTCCCCTCCTCCCCCCCCAGGAGCACAGCTGCTCACAACACCTAACTTATTACTCTGCGGCCTCTCTGCCCTCGCTGGGCCTAGAGCCACAGTCCCTTGTGCCTGATCCTGGTTAGGTGCTTAGGTGACGACGGTGTGGTGATGGTGACAACAAGGGTGACTGCCACCACTTTTTGCGAGTAGGAAATGCGTAGACACCTTGCTAAGCTTGGCACTCACCGTCTCCCTGAACCCTCACCACCGCCCTCGGAGACAGGTGCTATCAGTGCGCGCATCTGATAGATAAGGAAACTTGACCTCAGAGAGGCCAGATAAGGGGCCCGGCGGTGCCCAGCGGGGTTCAGAAGTTGCAGCCACAGCCGCGCTCTCCACCCCAGGCCGCGGGGCCTCTGGGCAGTGGGGACCAGCGGGGGTCTGGCCCCTGGTGTGATGGTAGCCGACTATAATTTCCGAGTATGAAATCAGAGGCCATGCGTTGAGACTCCCTCTCTGCACTGCTGCCTCCTCTCACCCCACTGAAAAGCTCTGCCCATGTCCGCGAGATTTGCCTTCCCTGAGGGGCAGAGAGCGGTCTCCAGCGGGTTCTGTGGGCCCTTGAGCCAGAGGGGCCCGTTCCAGACCCACCCATGCTCTCCGCGTGCGGTTTTGCTAACCCTTCCTCTGGTCTCACACCCTGCTGGTCCTTGCACACAGTGCTGTGGGATCCTGGACTCCTAGCGCCTGGGCGTCCCGTGGGAACCTGTTTGGTTAGTGTTGCTGCCCCACAGTCCTGCTTCTTGCGGACCCCTTCTCTCAAGCACCCAGATCCTGAATGTTCGGTGTGTGCAGCCTGAGGCCATCACCTTGAACTTCAGGGTTCTTTCACTTCTGCCCCCTTCATCCACTGGCCGCGTGCTTGGGCAGGAACACTGCTCCTGGGTCTAAAGGTTAGGCGGGAAGGTATGGTAGAAAGAACCAAGGCTTTTCATTCAAAATGTATCACTTTGGACTCTGGCCCGGCTGGGGTTTTTGTTTATTTTATTTTATTTTATTTTATTTTATTTTATTTTATTTTATTTTATTATTTTTGAAGTTTATTTATTTTGAGAGAGAGAGTGCATGTGAGCAAGCAGAGGAGGGGCAGAGAGAGAGGGAAAGAATCCCAAGCAGGCTGTGTACTATCAGTGGAAAGCCCTGTATGGGGCTCGAACTCATGAACTGTGAAATTACAACCTGAGTAGAAACCAAAAATCGGATGCTCAACTGACTGAGCCACCCAGGTGCCCCTGTTTTGTTTTGTTTTTGTTTTTGTTTTTGTTTTTAGAGACAGAGAGTAAGTGTGCAAATAGGGGAGAGGGGTGGGGGGGTGGGCAGGGAATCCCAAGCAGGCTCTACCCTCAGCACGGAGCCCAACAGGGGTCTCAATCCCACAACACGCAGGATCATGACCTGAGCTGAAATCAAGAGTCAGATGCTCTGGGGTGCCTGGGTGGCTCAGTCGGTTAAACATCCGACTTCGGCTCAGGTCATGATCGCACAGTGTGTGAGTTTGAGCCCCACGTCGGGCTCTGTGCTGACAGCTCGGAGCCTGGAGCCTGCTTCGGATTCTGTGTCTCCCGCTCTCTCTGTCCGTGCCCTGTGCTTGCCCTGTCTCTCTCTGTCTCTCAATAATAAATAAACGTTAAAAAATTAAGAAAAAAAAAAAAAAAAGAAGAAGAGTCAGGTGCTCAACCGACTCGGCCATCCAGGCGCCCCTGGCCTGGCTGTTTTTATGCATCTAGGGCATGGTTTCTTCCTTGCAAAAAGGGAGCAGTAATCCCATGCATGGGCAGGATCTGAGGGGTAATTCGGCTCACCTGTGTTGAGTGCCCAGTGACAGGCCTGGGATAGGGTAGGCCCCCACAAGTGCTCAGTCCGCAGTGGGTCGGGACTCTGGGAGGGCCTCCCCGGGCGAGGGGATGGAGGTGATCATTTCCCAAAGGACCTCGCAGCCTTGCCCAGCCGTTCCTTTCCCTCTCTGGCCCTCAGCACCTTTGACAGCATGTGCTTCCGGCAGGGCACAGGGCGTTCTTGGAGAAGGGGCCTTGGGGGCCCTCCTTGGGGAGCCTGTGGACAGGCTGGGTGTTTTATGGAGTCCGGGGGAGTCCTGCATTAGCTGTATCTGTTAAATGCCAAGAAGCCAAGTTGGTTTAATATGATTGTAGCTGCTGCTTTGATAAATCAAAATAATTAAAAATAATAAATTTGATTCCTCAACCAACAGGCCGTGTGTGGGCACAGGGCCTGGGCTGCCGAGCTAGGGCCGGGGAGGTGGGAGGGGGCCCTGGGACACGGGAAGGCCTGTCTTTGTGGGATCATAAATGAGGAGGTGGACGGCAGCTCAGCAGATCGACTGGGGGAAGAGGGTCTTTCACTCTGCAGAGCTGTTGGCCAGCCCGGGTGGGAGCCCCAGCTGGGCCTGCCGTGGGCTCTGAGGCCTGGGGCTGCCCTCGGTTTCCTCATCCGTCCACCTGCCTCACAGGGCCGTGTGAGGAGTCCGGCCTGCCCGTGAATGCCGGTCAGCCCCGTGTTGCATAGGCCCCGGTGGCCCCTCTCGGTCATCCTTGCGCCCCGCTTTGGCACTGCCGTGGCCGAGGTGACCCCACATGGTCACAGCAACCGAGTAGCTCGCCAGGAGCTCTTCCTCCAGCTGCCGGCTGTTGTCCTAACACAGGATTGTTCTGTTTATGAGGACATCCCCGGTCGTAGACGTTTCTATTGATAGCTTCCTTCTGCTTCCAGAGTTGTGGCAGGAAGTATATGCCACTCCCCGTGGACCCTGGTCCCTGGTCTGGGCGCTGGCAGCTCTGACATGGGTGGGTGGGAGGGGGTAGGGCGGCTGGCCCCTTGGTTTCCACTCCGTCCCCTTCCCCCCACCCCCCCACCCCCCCTCCACAGCCTCAGGAGCCGTATTTGGTGTCTGATCCAGAAGAGCCTGAGCAGCTGGAAATCTGAACTGAGTGGAGGGGGCAGGGGCTGGTGGGGAGGGAGGGACAGGGTGTCTGTCTCTTTAAATGCACTTTGTGTCAGTGTGATAAGGAATTTGATGGCTTTATCAGAAATACCAAAGCTTTATTTAGCAGGGCGAGGCTCACACCACTCAGCTCCACACAATCTGCTGATAAATTGCAAAAAAGAAAAAACCCAACATCTCACCAACACCCAGCACAGCAAGGGAGAATAGGCAAGGCGGACGGAAGGGCAGGGGAAGCAAACTTGGAAGTTTGGGGGGCTATGGAGGTGCAGGGGGTGGGAGCGGCCATGGGTGCAGGGCTTTCTGGAAAAGTGCTCACAGGCAGGCACTCCTCCATTCTCCACTGGTAGCCTTTGTTGATTTTTCTGTCATTCGGCCAGAAATACAATAATTATCTTCATTCTTCCAGGGAGAGGGCCGGTGAAAGAGACCTTTCGTCTTCCTTGGCTGCTTTTATCTCCCGCTCCTGTCCCCCCGCCAGCCCAGCCCACCCCAGTCTCTAAGTGAATCCTCCTGGCCACCCGACTGGCAGAGCTGGTGAAGGCAGGGCCAGCCTCGCGAGGGGGATATGTTTGGCAGAACGCGGGAGGCGCTGTCAGGGGTGGGGAGTTGCAACTCCAAAAAAGGGGGTCCCTGCTCCCTACAGCATGGCCAAGGCAACTGGGGAGGGAAAAAGTCTCTGCCCGGCTCCCAGGAGGAAGCTGGAGGCGCAGTGGCAGGGCCCCCCCCCTTCGCCTACTGTGACATTCCAGGGCTTTTCCATGCTATCTGCCGGTTGGGTGGCTCTTGGGGAGCCCCCTATCCTGGCCACTCTAGATTTCTGCACCTTCTGGAGGGTCAGCAAAAGGGCAGAATGACATTTCCATCTCTGTTTCTTCCTCTTCAAGCCTTCTCTCCACATCCCGTGTGTTTCTTCTTGGCCCTTTCTCTTGGGGAGCCCCTCCCCTGACCTGGCTCTCCGGGCCTGTGCCCCACAGGTGCAATCAAGGCAGCACCTGGTCTTCCTCCTGACTGTCCGTGCCCCTCCCTCTCCCCTCTGCACCCCATGAGCCTTTTGATACGAGCAAACCGAATTGAAGCCCCCACGGTCCCCACGACACCTCTTTGGGTGTGCTTTGAAGGTTTTCTGCCTTCCGGAAACTGAGGCAGGCACCCCCTCTCGGGGCCCATAGGAGAGCCACACGGAACGGGAGTGTGTTGGGTGCTGTGTGTAGGTGGCAGCGGAGGCACCTGTTTCTCCAGCTTCCTGGGGGCTGTCCTCTGCCCGGCTGCACAGGGACACTTCCTATAGCCCAGCTGCCTGGCTCCCGGGCCCCTCACGCCCTTCTAATGGCGCCAAAGTCTGTCCGGGCCAGGGACTTGGTGTGGTCACCACGGGCCCTGCCTATCCCAGGTCCAGGGCTGCGGCTGCTACTTTCCCCTACCCGGTGTTCCTCTTGGTGCCTCATTGTGCTGGTTGAGGAGGGGACATCTCTGCCCACATGGCCGTCCCGAAACATGGCGAAAGCGCCAAGGCTGGGCTCAGGGCTCAGGGCTCAGGGCTCATGGCCCATGAGCTGACCCCTCAAACAGGATAGAGGCTGGGTGAGGCCAGAGGATGCTTCCGGGGCAGTTATGGGGAGCCCCAAGTCAGGCGGCCCCGAGGCAAGGGTGAGCAGAGTGTATGAACAACTCTGCACTAAGCACCCTCTCTGGAGCCGATGAGGAGCTGCGCGCAGGAGCTGAGCCCGTGTGCTCTCTAGAGGCAGGGAACCGGAGGGAGCCCTGGCCAAGGTGAGGCTGGCGGTCCCGGTGCCCTGGCAAATCAGCCTCATAGGAATTCCTGCGCTTTCGAGAGTGGCGCAGCGGGATTAGCCCAACTGCCTGGAAAGGGGAAATGCTGGGCGGAGAAACAGGGGAGCTTGGAGGAGAGGGCGGGGGCCGGGCCGGCCAGGGAAGGGCAGAGGGGTGGAGGAAACTGTGGCAAGGCCGCGGCCGGGAGACAGACAGGAGGAGTAAGTGGAAGTGACAGGGTCAGGCCAGACCTTTGTCCTCCAGCCTGATTAGAGAGTCTGCCCTGGATTTCTGAAACTTTGGGATGTTGTCGGACAAACTGGAGCTTAATTCTGTCAGAGCGCCGGGGAGATTAGAATTGACATCCTGGGAGCACATTCCTGGCTGGGCAGAAATCCAGCCCCCGCTGGGAAAAACCTGTGAAAGCATGGTCAGCCCAGGGGTGGCGGCGGGGGATGCCCGTCGGGCCCAGGGGCCACTTCAGCGTTGTGGGTTGGAGCCAGGAGCCTTCAGAAGGCTGGGCCGTGTTGCGGGAAGGCCCCGGCCCAGCGGAAAGAGTGGAGGCAGAGCCGCTTCCGAGTCTAACTGCTGGTTCTGCGCCTTTGCGTAGCGGTGCTGCCTTGGGAAGTGAGCTTAAGTCGGTGGAGTCTCAGTTTTCGCACCTGTAGGAAGGGACAAGCGTGCCTTCTGGACCCGCTGAACGTTCCTTTGAGGTTGAAGGTGTAACCTTAGAAAGCTGGGAGGAAGGGGTCAGACTCTTCTTCGTGCTCAGCCGCAGCAGAGACAGGGCCCGCTGGAGGCCTACGCGGGCTTTGTGCCATCCCTGTGGGATGCTACAGCTGAGGCATGAGACGGTGCCTGTCCCTGCACCAAGGAGGGCCTTTCCAGCAGCCAGCCCCATCAGCTGCGAGAAGCCTGCGGTAAACCTGTGCCCTGTGTGTCTAGGAGCTCCAAGGATCCCCTGCTGAAACCAAGCGAGCCCCAGGAAGGGACGTGGGCCCCCCGGAAGCATCCAGTCCAGAATGGCTCCTCGCAGACCAAGAGGTGGGGTCAGAGGACTGGAGTGAGGACCGAGCACCTTAGCCCCAAACCAGGCCATTTCTAGAAAAACAGAGGACCCCTCCCCGCTTCCCTCCTGATTCTAATGACTTCTAAATATTGGTAAATATTTTGGCTAATGCAGGCTCTCATGGCAGAGAGCAAAGCTGTCTGCAGTTCAGGACCTCCAAATTATTTATTAAAGATCTGAGATGCGGTGCAATTATGTGGAAAGAACCCCCCAAAATTAAATAAATAACTAACAAAATAAATAAATAACAGCCACACTGGCCTCCTGAAGGCTTGGGGAGCTGCATACATGATTGCCGTCTTGATGAAATCCCCCCGGATGTAATGAGCTGATTTTCTGCTGTTAGATGAAGGGTTCGTTAGGATAATGGAACGAAGCTAAAATATAAATGACTCCCTGTCAAGAAGCAGCTTTTGTTTGTTGATCTCCTGACAGTTCCCGGGCCAAGGCAGGGGTTTATGTGTGCACACGCATTCAGGAGCGGGCAGGAGGGCGGGAGAGGGCTTAGGGAGCTGCCCCGGGGGCCTGGCTCTCCGGTTATCCTAGGCTTTCCCTGCAAGGTGGCCCTCCTTACTTTGGGGAGCCCCAGAGCCCTGGTGGGGTGTGGGGGGCAGGAAAGTCCTTGATTCAGACCCTCCTTCCCCACCCAGAGGACAGACAGCTTGTTGCACGAAGCGGCTGGGGAGCGGCAAAAGTTATCTGGGGAGCCTGGCAGAGACGGATGGGCTGGGCTGTGCATGTGGGGAACCACACACGAGACGAGGTGCGCCGAGCGTGCTTGCGCAGGGGAACGGTAGCATCGAGGATACGGAATCCTAGGCTCTTGAGTGACGTATGCTGAGGGGAGGCCCAGCCCTGGAGCCACCCTAGCCTCTCCGTACTATCTTTTCCCTCAGCGGTCCCAAGGCGCAGCCTACGGAGAACCTAGGAATACTGGGCAGTTAGTGCACGCCAGTCTCCAGGAAGAAGGGGGCCCCTCTGAAATTGTGATGATTCACCCTCCCGCCCCCTTGCTTGGCTTTTCTAAGACCTATGCAGAGCTGCCGCATGGGGAATAGCCTTCTCCTTTCTCAAGCTGCTGCCGCTGCTGCTTCGGCTGTATTATTGTACTTTATTGTGGTAAGATGCAACTTCACGTAAAATTTGCCACCGTAACCATTTATTTTTTTTTTAATTTTTGTCAACGTCTGTTTATTTTTATTTTTTTATTTTTTTGAGAGAGAGAGAGAGAGAGACAGAACTCAAGCGGGGGGTGGGGGTGGCAGAGAGAGAGAGGGAGACACAGAATCCGAAGCAGGCTCCAGGCTCTAGGCCGTCAGCACAGAGCCCGATGCGGGGCTCGAACTCGTGAACCGCGAGATCCTGACCTGAGCTGAAGTCGGACGCTCAGCCGACAGAGCCACCCGGGCGCCCCTATCGTGACCATTTTAAGCTGCACACTTCAGTGGCACTAAGTACATTCGCAGGGTTGTACACCCGTCACCAACATCCAGTTCCAGAAATCTTTCATCACCCCAGACAGACACTCTATCCCTACGAGCAGCCACTCCCCAGTCCCCCTTCCCCCTGCCCCTGACAACCACCAATCTGCTTTCTCTCCCTATGGATTTGCCTGTTCTGGACCTTCCATGTGAATGGAATCCTACGACACGTGACCTCTGCGTCTGCCTCCTCTTACTTCGCATGTTTTCAGGGTGCACCCGTGTTGTGCTGTGTAAGACTCTCGTTCCTTTTCAGGGCTGAGTCATATTCCACCGCGCGGTGTTTATCCAGCCATCCTGCCGCTGGGCATTCGGGCTGGGTTCGTTCACCTTTCGGCTGTTGTGAATAGAGCATCTATGAACATTCTTGTCCAAGTTTTTATTTGGGTCCGTTTTCCATTCTTTTGGGTGTATACGAGGAGCGGAGTTGCTCCAGCCTCTTCAAGTTAGTAACAAACTATATATTGAGCGCTTACCGTGTGTCGGACCATAGTGCTATGCGTTATCTCAGTGAACCTTCACAACAGCCGGGAGAACCTGAAGCTCCGGGAGGACTCTCTTTGGTTTTCGGCGGTTCTCCAGGCCTAGGACAGCATCCAGCATATAGGAGGTCTTCAAGATATATTTGATTTACTGAACCAACCGCCTTTGAGGTGGGGACTTGCACCCCTGCTTTTCCAACGAAGAGGCTGAGGCCTGGAAAGGCTAAGCGGCCTGCCCCACCAGATCCCGCGGTGGTAAGTGACAGAGGCGAGATTCAAGCCCCATCTCCCTGACTCTGCTCTTTTTTGTTGTTTTTTTTTTTTTACATTTTTTAACGTTTATTTATTTTTTGAGAGACAGAGAGAGACAGAGTGTGAGCTGGAGGAGTAGAGAGAGAGGGAGTCACAGAATCTGAAGCAGGCTCCAGGCTCCCAGCTGTCAGCACAGAGCCCGACGTGGGGCTTGATCTCATGAACTGCAAGATCATGACCTGAGCCCAAGTCGGAACCTTCACCGACCGACTGAGCCACCCAGGTGCCCCTCCCTGACTCTGCTCTTGATCCCTATGTTGTAGGTTTTATCTCCTTCATGCCTAGCGCCATGCCATGCACACAGTATGTGCTCCATGAATACCTAAGACCACTGCAGAGCAGGGGACAGAGAGAGATCTAGGGTCGATTTACCTGGTAGAGGGGCTGGGTGAAGCCTGGAGCCGGTGGTGTCTTTCTGTGCATCTGTGTGGCAGAACGTGCCCATCTGTCCAAGGAGGCACTGCCACCCCCTCATTGAGCCCTAAGCCGGCAAAGACTGCACTGGGCACTGCGGAAACCTTGTGGGCAATCTGGCCAGAATTACTCCTCACCTTGACCTTTGAGGCTCTTCGATGGGGGACAGCAAACCCGGCCACCGACCCGGATCCCTCTTATTAGGGAGAGGATGGGTCTCAGGCACCTCCGCCTTGAGTGGTCAGGCAGGGCCCCTGGGAAATTGGAAGAGTTTCTTCCCCCCATGGGGTCTCAGGAGGGGTGGGGAGGCCGGCTCCTCTCCTGGAACTCCGAGAGAGTAAGGCAGGAATGGGGACCCTACGGGACAGCATCCAAGGCCAAGGCCTGGGCAGGGAAAGACTGAGACACAGAGGGTGAGCCAGAGGGCCTGGGGCTGGTGGGGGTCAGCTGCATACTTCCCTGCTTTTTAATTTATGTTATTTATTAAAAACATTTCCTGGGGCACCTGGTGGCTCAGCCGGTTGAGCGTCCGGCTTCGGCTCAGGTCATGATCTCATGCCTCGTGAGTTCGAGCCCCACGTCGGGCTCTGTGCTGACAGCTCGGAGCCCGGAGCCTGCTTCGGATTCTGTGTCTCCCTCTCTCTCTGCCCCTCCCCGGCTCGCACTCTGTCTCTCTTTCTCTCAAAAATAAATAAACATTAAAAACAAAACAAAACATTTCCTGAGCCAGGACTTTGACAGAACAGGGTGGGAAAACCCCTTTCCTGCCCCCAAACAACTAGACTCTCTCTCCCTGTTGACCCGTACAGATTTTTCAGGATTCTGGCCAAATTCCAACCCAGCTTGTGTTTGGAACCACCCCCACCCCCACCCCCACCCCTACCCCAATCGACAGTCCTGATCTGATTGCTGGTGCTGGGCCTGGGCGGCCAGCCCCACCTGCCCCCTGCCTGCCTTGGGGTGTCGGGTTCCTTTCCCTAGGAGGGGACAGGCACCTGCTGGATTGTGCAGAGCCCTTGGCCCCCTCTTTGTCCCGCTAACCACTGTGTAAAAGTTTCGGGCTTCCTTTGACCTTTCTGTTTTGCCTGGTTATGCTGAGGCTGTCCCACTGACACGCATCTCCTGGCGTGTTTGCTGGGGTAGCTGCTCAGCCCCTGCCTGCGGCCTCTGTCCCTGGCCCTTCTCCCCTGGCAGAACTTTCTATTCTTTCTCTTTTTCCCCCGGTATTCCTCTCTCTCTCTCTCTCTCTCTCTCTCTCTCTCTCTCCTTCTGTCTCTCCCTCTCCATCTCTCTCTCTCTGTCTCTCTCACTCTTTCACTCTTTTAACATGGTTTTCCTAAAAAGTTTTTTAATCAATCAAATTTGAGGCAGAAAATAGGTTTTGTCACGCCTGGTCCCAGGGTGGTGTGGCTCTCACTCAGGCTCCTGACAGCTCCTCAATGCAGGAAGGAGGCCAAACAGAATATTTCTCGGGGAAAGTGCCCGTTTCCATGACACTGTCCCTTGTTGTCTGTGCTGCCCCCCTCCTCAAGCTGCCGGCTGACATGGCCTCAGCTCCTGTGAAAGGGCCGTGGAGAGGGTGTGTGTGAGGGTGGGGGAGGGGGCAGGGGACAGCACTGGGGGGTAGATGGGCGGCCGACAGCTGCCCCGAGCCTCCACGGCCTGAGAGGGCTGGGGAGCAGGTAGGGGCGGCAGGGACGAGGAGCCTGGCCTGGTGCTGCATAATCAGCTGAGCCTCATAAATATGGGGCCGGGGAGCCGTGGGTGAGACGCTCGGAAGCCAAGTCCAGGATAGTCGGTGGCTCCAGCCAGAGGGGACTACAGCTGGATGAGGCCTCTTCAGGTCCCGGTATGCTGGACACAGCAGCTTCCTCTCCCTTCCCACTGCCCTCTCCCTCCTCTCCGGGGCTCTGGCCCCACCCAGCCCTCCTTCCACCCCAGCACTCCTTGTGCCCGGAGGAGCCTCCAGCGTCCCAGCTCCCCGGCCCACGGTGCCCCCACCCAGAGCTCCCCGCGGGCCCCCCCTCTCCTTCCCACTTCCCTCTGTCTCCTTCCCGTTTGGGTCTTTTTCTCCTTCCCCTCTCTCTTCTACTCTTCTCACTCTCTTTTATAATTAATGATTAGTTTTAATTGGTTTGCTTAGGCAGCCTGACAGCAAATTAACAGAAGCCAGCCCAGGGCTGCCAGGCTCGGGGAGAGCCCACTGCGCTCCGGCACTGGCCGGGCGAAGGCAGGCCAGGCTGAGCCCGGGCCCGTGGGCGGGCTGGGCACGCTCCAGAAGGAGAGCTGTCACAGCAAGGGTCGGGCCACACCTGGCGGGTGCAGTGGCCAATGGGAAGAAGGCAAGAGGATCTTGGCACACAAGGCACGCAATCGGCAACTTTCTCTGTGCACTTCTGTTCTTATCCTCCTCCTCACCGCCCTCCCCCCCCCCCCCCGCTCCCCGCCCGTTCTCATTCATATAAGACATTGTCCATGTCTTTGGAGATGAGGGCCAGGTATAAAAGGAGGGCGGGGGCCCTGCCTGCAGACTGGGGCAGGGCTCGCTTGCAACCCCACCCGTCCGCAATCATGCCGTGGGCCAGTGGGGTTACCAGCTTGACACCTCTGGGGCCAAGCTCTTGTTCTTTCACATGGACAGGAGGGACAGCAGGTGACCAGGCTGTCGGCCTGGTTAGCTCAGCTGCCTGCCTACAGTCCCGAAGCTCGAGGACCTGGTTCTGTTTGTGACTTGCCGTGCCCTTCTGCACGGAACTCAACCTTTTGGCCCTCGGTTTTCTGGTCAGGGTACTTAGGATAAGTACCCGGAGGGTGGATGGGCCGGGGGGGGGGGGGCGGTGCATAGACAGCTGGCAGAGAATAGACGTGTTGGCCACGATCCCTGAGCACGTCACGTCTCGTTCTTAGCCAAACGTAGGGTCTCCTGCTCTGCTCTGTGTTCTCCCGCTCTGTACCTGTCCCCCCTCCCCCCACCCCGGTCTTGCAGAATCCTTTCTTAACTGCAGCATCTTCTCTGGTCCTCTGCTGGGTCCTGGGTATGCCCGGCCACTGGCTCACACAGCCCAGACCAGATGTCAGGGACAGTGAGAGGCAGAGAGAGAGAGAGAGAGAGAGAGAGAGAGAGAGAGAGAGAGAGAGAAGATGCCCAGGGAAGAAGAAAGAGGTGAGGCTGAACTTCTGAGGCTCCCGCTGAGGTTCCAGAATGCACCCAACCGACCTCCCAGCTCCTGTCTGCCAGGCCACCCGCCCTAGGGGCCACTGAGGGACACCACCCCGGTCCTGGTCCCCGCGGTCAGCAATCCTGCCCCGCCCCCCCCAACCCCGACCAACTCCCGCAAAGTTTCCTCCGAGTGTTGTGTGCGATCAGATCTGCAAGTTGCTCTCTAAGCTTCTTGTCACATTTTGACTTAATGAAGTGCAACTGCTGAGGGATTTGGGTTCAGCGCTCCGGCCTCCCTCGCTCCCTTGTTGTCAGAAAACAGGGGCGGTTGGGGACGGCAACACCGCGCTGCAAGTCGTTATCATTCCGGTCAGTCTGTTTAACACAAAATTAAACAAAGAACTAATTAGTGCCTCATGAATTAATAAATGCACAGTTGCAGGGGAGGATGGGAGGGGAGAAAAAGGTGGTGGAAGGGAGATACTGGAGTTACGGGGTTGGGGGGCTTTTGGGGGTTCAAGGGAGGCTGGCCAGGGTGCCTGGAGAGATCTCAGGCAGAGCGTGTGGGACGGACGTACAGCCAGGCCCCGGGCCGGCTGGCTGGGATGCGAGTCTGACAACCAGGCCTGCCCAGCGCAGTGCCTCTCAGCGGAGGGGAGAGGCCAGGCTCTCCAGCCCCTGCCCTGCGGCCCCGCCCTGGGCTCGGCCTCCACGTGCCCAGCTCCCCTCTCTGGCCTCCTCCTCTTTCCACTCTCCCACCTCACCAGCCTCCCCCTTCCTCTCTACTGCCCCCTATCTCAGTCCCCCCAGTTGCCTGCGGACCCCCAGCCTCTCACCATCTGGGCCAGGTGGGCATAGGAGGCCCGTGGGGCAAGCCTCCCCCACTGCCAGATGCCCACAGAGCCCTGTGTCTGGCAGGGTGAGCTCTGCCCGGGTGGGCACCTCTGCCCAGGCAGCCCGGCAAAGGCAGCAAAAGCTGGCAGGAGACCCAGCCCTCCTTAGGAAGACCTGTCAAGTACAATTAGCATTATCTGTCCAAATATGTCCTGGGAAAGAGAGGGAGGGCTGCAGGACTGGGTGGCATTCCGGGAGCCCTGTGCAAGGTCACCTCACCTCTTGCAATCCCCCCAATCTGATTTGGGGATTACACAGCCTAAGGAAATTGGTGTTATTCCTCTTGCATCATTGATAAGCCACAAATGAGGGAGTGGGGAGGAATAAACATAATAAACAGGAAACTCTTCCCAAGTATGGGTAGGGTTCTGAGGCCCCAGGGCTGGGGGGAAAGGGCGAGGGGGGAGAGAGGGGAGGGGGGGAGGGGACAGAGGGCTCCTTGGGTTTTCTATCCACATCAGGAGTTCGTCTCATTGGAACCTGGCTCCCCAAACTCCAGTACCAGGCAGGAGAGTCTGAGCCTGGCAAGCTGGGCTGAGTTATATGTTGGCTAAAGACCCTCTACGTTGTTGGACCGTGTCCCTTGCCCTGCGTGGGCCCCCAGCGTGGGTTGTTGCGTCTCATCGGTAGGACCTCAGGCTAGAAGGTGCTACCGTAGCACCCTCCTGGGTGGTGACACCTGTTGGTGCCATGGCCCCTGGTCCACCTCTCTGTCACCCACTTGCTGTAGCGAACAGCTTGGCATATAGCATTTGTCTCTTCAGGGGCTGGGGAGGAGAGTGAAGGAACGGGTGCTGCTGTATTCTGTGGTCCCCGGGCCCCTAGGCTTAGCCACTGCATCCCCCACCCACAGACTCCTATCTCTGCCTCCACAAGACATGCGTGCAGTACGTTCTGACTGTTCCCTCTTTGGTTAAGGGTGTCCCGAGGACTGCATTTCTGCTCTCAGCTCTTACTGCTTTCTGAACTTTTTCAAATTTTGGTTGGCATATACTTGAATGAGCCCAAATCCATTTTTAACCCCCTTCGCCGGTCCTGGAGCATCAGCCCCTTGGCGCGTAGGTGGCAGGGACCCCTTGGGCACACAGCAGGATGGAGGCGAACACTGGGGAGTTGTGGGCATCCCGCCTTGAAAGGCTAACGGGCCTCTTCTCTCTCCCTCCCCAGGATGAAGTGACGCCCCTACTTTGAGAGAGGAGCCTCTAGGACCCGCTGCGAGGTAAGGCCTGAACCCCCTCCCTGATCCTTGTGTCTTCTCCCCTACTGGTGACCACTTACCTAGTACTGGCGTCCCTCGGGGTTAGGAGGATTGGGAAGATGGAGACGGGGAATTGGAGCCACACTGCCCACTTGAACCTGGCAAGAAAAGATGGCCCCGGTAGGAAAATCTCCGGTTGGCTCTTGGGCCGGAAATGGGCAGGGGACATGTGGATTGCAGACTTTGGGCATAGAATGCGTTCGAGGTGGTGTGGGGCAAGGAGGCATTTCTGGAGCCAGGGTCTGGCCACCCTTCGGTACCATCCCCAGGTCTCCGCTGTGGCAGCCGCTGCTGGCTGTCCCCAGAAGCTCTGCTTGTAGCTCTTGGGGAGCCCTGCGGACTTGAAAGCCTCGGAACTCCAGCCCTGCCTCTCTCTTTGGAGCTGCCGGTCCCTGGTGGCCTCTTCCTCCCTCCACGAGAGGCTGGCAGGGAGGAGGCCTCAGGCCCTGAGCCCAGATCAGGCTGCTGACCCGCCCTTCCCAGGCCCAGGGCTTCCCGGGTCTGGCCGGGCCTTCACAGCCTGTCTCAGTCCCCGGGTGTCTCCAGGAACCTCGGGGGCCACCGGGCCTCGGCCCCAGGCAGCGCGGTGTCAGAGGTGACCGGTGGAACGCCAGTGTTATGTAAATAGCGGGACCTGCCCGGCGGGCGAGCTGGCTGGCTGCAGCCATCCATCATCCCCGCTCGGCGGGGCGGGGGACAGACACGGCACCGTGCGCCTGGCTCCAAACCTGTTTGTTTTCCCTTTGTCTCACGCGTTTCGGGCCTGGCTGTGACCGGCTCCGGGTTTTGTCCCGCTGGCCCCCTCCCCCGGGAGGACGGGGGGAAGGGAGGAGATTCGTGCTGCTCCCACCGCGGCATCCCTTTCGGACTTCAAAGGCTCCCCCAGCATTGTCTGTGCCTGCGGGCAGTGGCCCTGAAAACGTGATCAGAGGCGGCCGGTGTAGGGCAGGCCCGGCCCGCGCCCTGCGCTCTCACTGGGGCCCGTAGATTCCTCCCTTTGCAGCCAGCTCCACCCTGGTTACAGCCCTCCCCGGGCCTCTCTCCTCGCCTTCCTCTCCCCTGGCGTCCCTTCTGGCCAGCCCGGCCCTCTGCTGCCCACTCCCGTCCCCTCTTGGCCGCAGGGTAACACCTCTCTTGGGGCATCGAGACTCCTAGAATGTCGAGAACTCCCAAGTCACTCCCTGCCCCTTCATATCATCCACGAGGATCTGAAGCAAAGTGAAGGGCCTCTTGGCATGCTGGGCGCTGGAGCCAGTTCCTGGACATCTGTTTCCCAGACCAGCGCTTGTTCCTTCCCCTTCTTTTTATCTACCCTCTGCTGGTAATGAGGGCCTGACGTCCACCTGAGGCCTCCGCCCAGCCCTTCCCTTCACTTCTTGGCACGGTCCAGATTGGATACTTCTGTCCCCAGGTGGTGGGACCTCATCTTGGGTCTTGAAAGTCCAGCCCTAGGTGCTTTCCATTCTCTGGAGCAAGGCGTGGCCCACTGCCCTTTTTTGTAAATAAAGTTTTATTGGAACATAGCCACACCCATTCATTTGCATATCGGTTCTGGCTGCTTTGACTCCAGCTGCAACAGAGAACGTTTGGCGCAACAAGCCGAACGTATTTACTCTCTAACCCTTTACAGGACAAGTTTGCTGTCTCCTGACCTCTGCTCTTTTCTTTAAGTGGCAAAATACACATAACATGAAAATTACCGTTGTAACCATTTTTAAGTGTATAATTTCCTGGTGTTCAGTATGTCCACCGTGTTGACTGTCACGCTGCCCTGTGCCCTTGTCTTCCGTGGGGTTGCCCTGCGGGCCGCGGGCAGTTGTCCGGGAGCCTGTCCCAGGGCTGTGGGCTGCCTGCGGGCCTAGTCTGTTTGGGGCCACCCCCTCTCTGTCTCTCTGTCCTCCTCAGGGCCTCATTCTCTGCTCAGTCCCACCCATCTAGAAGTCCTGGCTTGTCTTCCCTCTGACAGCCACCGTTTCCTCAGAGCCCGGCATCCCTTCCCATGAGCCCTGCGTAGCCTTTAACCTTCACCGAGCTCTCAGATCAGTTCCCTCTTCCGTAAGGTGAGCAGAATAGCTACTTTGCAGACAAAGTTATTGGGACAAATGAGTTAATGTGGTCAAAGGTGTCTGGCCTGGGGCCTGACAGGTAGGAAGAACTCACATTCCCTTCTCCCCTCCTACCTTTTCACCTCCCAGAGCACCAGCCGTCCCTGGGCAGGTTCCAAGGGGTTCCCCACCCCTGCCCAGGGACTTCTGAGTCTGACTTCTTGGGGGACGTGAGTCTCCTCACTCCAGTGGGCACAACGGGAGGAAACGTCCCCCACCCCGGGTCGTGGGCTGAGGGGGGTTGGGGTTCTCGTGTCTGTGCCCTGTCCTCCCCATCTGCTGCAGGGCCCTGGGAAATCGCATACCTTCTCTGGGCCCCAGTCTCTCTGTCTGTAAAAGGGCGTCCTGACCACCCTGCTCTCTGCTTCAGAGGCTGTTGCAAGTAGGAGCCAGGTGCTTGGGGGAGAGCTGGGAAGGCTGTGTTCGTGGGTGCTGCTGGGGGCGAAGGAGGACAAAGGTAGAGTCTGGGTTTGAACCTGGGCCCGTTCTGGGGGAGGTGGGAACTAGGCCATAGTTCCTACTGAGAAGTCCCTGGAGGTTACATGGTGGGCACTTGCTCTGTACGGGCACAGGGACCAAGCTGCCGTGACACGTTGCCGGTGCCGTGAGCTAACCGGCGGGGAGGGAGGCCAGGGGAAGGGGAGGGAAGGTGGCGCTGGGCAGCAGTCGGAGGTCTGAGGCCAGAGCCGTGTCCACTGGCCGCCCGCTCCTGCTGCTGCTGCTGCCGGCTCTCTTACTGCGTCTTTTCACGGGCTCCTGGCCTTGCGCGTGTGTGTTTTCCCTCCCAGCATCCCACCGGTCTCTCTTCCTGCTTGCCTTCCCGCCACCCATACTGCCGCCCCCAGCTCCACGGCTCGCTCTCTCTCTCCCTCTCTCCCTCTCTCCCTCTCTCCCTCTCTCTCCTTTTCATCTACTCCGAAGGCTTTACTTTACTTCCTTGTCACCCTAATTGATTGCATTAACCTTTCAGCGTATTGGATTTCCTCGGCATCGTGCAGAGAGCCCTGCGCAATATGCTTATAATCTGAGCCATAATGGACAGTTTGCAGTCAACAAGCCCCTTCTCCCTTCTCTGCCATCGGCCCCGTGACATCTCTCTTGCCCAGGCCACCATGGCCATTCCCCACCCCCGCCCCCGCCGGCAGGGGTGGGGCAGTGGGTGAGGCTGGGTGGAAGCAGACACAGCTTGGACCCACTGATGGATCTCCCTGCATCTCCCCTCCTCCCGGCTCTGCCCCCGCCCCCGCTCTGCCTCTGCTTCTCCAGGCCTCCCGGCCCAGGTCCTTTGCCAGGCCTCTGGTCTTCGAGAATCCTCTCGGCTCCGCTGTCTGCTTCTGGGACTCTGACTAATGAAGGGCTCACGGGGCCAGCTTGGATTTGGGGAATAAGACAGTCCCCTGGTTCCACCGGATGGTTCTCAGAGCAAACCATCACTCCTTTGCTTGCCTAGGAGGCTTTGGGGAAAGATGATGGTGAGCACTTCAGGAGATGGAGAGACGTGATACAGGCCACGGGGCAGTAAGCGGGAGAGAAGCCTCCGTGAGGCAAGATGGCTTAGCCTCACAGGAGACTCGCATGGGGGAGGCAGGAGAAAATGCGAGCTGGCTGCTCAGGTTAGTAGGAAAGGGCTCCCTCAGGTGCGTTCCAGATGGGCACCTCCTCATCCAGCATCAGGCAAAGGAGCCAGTCCGTGCCAGCTGCCCCGTCCCGGGCGCTCGGCGAGTCCCGGCCCCGTAGGTCCTGGCTGGGGCTGCCAGCCTGCAGACCCAAAGCCCGGTCAGCTGAATCTTTATTCACAACAGGATGGATGTCGGGTTGAATACATTAGTGTCAGGCCGGAGGAGCGGGACGGAAGCTCCCCTTAGCGCTGGTGGTACTTCCTCTCTCCCGCGCTGTTCCCCCCTCCCCGCCCCCACTCTCTGTCCATCATCTTCTCCTTCTGAGCATCCCCTCCTGCCATCCCTCCATCACTCCGAAGGGCAGGCTTTGGCAACAGGGGGGCCAGACTAGGTCCTTCCCACCCTCTCCCAGGGATTTTGGGGGTGGGCAGAGGGCACAGCAGGGAGAAGCCACGCAGCGAATTAAAGTTTGGTGATTGTCAGTGTCAGGAGAAGCTAAATAACCCTGTAACTAGTATGAAGGTGAAGTCACGGCCTGCTGCACATGGAAAATATGAGTGCTCTGGGAGACAGGGAGAGTGAGCGGCAGAGTCTGCCCGCCGTGGTGGGCAGCCTCCTCTCCAGGGACCCAGCCAGAGAGGCGGGAGGAGGGCCATGCCCTCTCCCATCGCTGCCAGGGAACAGCCGCCCAGGACCCCCTCCACGTATGAGGGGCAGCTCAGCTGCTTAACAACCTGCTGGCCCAGCACTGGGGACCCGGGCAGATGTCCGTAGGCACCCAGCAATATACACTCGTGGACGCCAACCCATCCGCCTGGGGCCATGTCAGTCCTTCCTCGCTCGTCCCTACTAGTGCTTACTCTGTGCCAGGCTGTGTGCTCTGCCCTGTACGACAACTCTGTGCAGTAAGTGCTATTGTTCTCCCCCCCCCCCTTTTTGTCCCCACTTTTTTTTTTTTTTTTAATTTTTTTTTTTTCAATGTTTATTTTCATTTTTGGGACAGAGAGAGACAGAGCATGAATGGGGGAGGGGCAGAGAGAGAGGGAGACACAGAATCGGAAACAGGCTCCAGGCTCTGAGCCCATCAGCCCAGAGCCCGACGCGGGGCTCGAACTCACGGACCGCGAGATCGTGACCTGGCTGAAGTCGGACGCTTAACCGACTGCGCCACCCAGGCGCCCCTGTCCCCACTTTTTTATAACCCACTTTACTGAGCTATAGTTTACACGCAGTGTACGATTCATTGGCTTTTTAGTATATTCCCAACATCGTATGGTCGTCACCACTATCTAATTTTAGAATGTTTTAATCACCCCAGAAAGAAACCCCGTACTCATTAGCAGTCACTCCACCTTCCATCCCCAGCCCCGGGCAATCACAAATTATTCTCTTTGATGCTGAGAAAATGGAGGCTCAGAGAGGGTCAACAACCTGATCAAGGCGGCACAGCCAGTGGGTGATAGAGTCGGGGTTCAAACCCAGGTAGCGGGACTCCAGAGTCAGTGCTCCTCGAAGGACCGCCCGATGTCTTGGCTGTGCCCCCCTCCCCCCAACATGCCCTGCTACACGTTGCTAACAGCCCGGGCTCAGGCGTGTGTGAGCACCATCAGACACGTAGGCCCAGGCGGCAACACGCGTCTCTCTCCCGAGGTAGACTTGCGAGTCCGTACAGAAAAATCTCACACCCCTCGGAAGGACAGCCAACGTCCCCTCCTCTTGAACCTTCTCTTCCAAATCCCAGCTCCTGGAAGGGAGGGTTGGCTGGCACAGGAACCAGCAGCAACAGGGGAGCTAAAGTGGCCAGCGAGACCTAGGTGGTTTGAGAGTTTTAAAAGGAGAAATCCCCGTATCGCCTGTAGCCGATCGCTGTAACTAAAATCCAATGCCAACACAACATTCCAGAACAGGTCCCGCCCGGGTTGGGGCCACCGGCTAGGCCTTACCGTGCCCACAGGAGGACTCAAGGAACTCAGCTCCCACATCACACTTACTCTCTTTCCTTCTGACTCTCACTCTGTCCTTTGCTTCTTCTGTCCTCCCCCCCACCCCCCCGCCGCCTCTTTCTTCCTTACACTCCTGCTTTCACTCCCCAAAACTTCAAACAAACAAACAGACAGACGAACGTTTGTGGCCATCCTCTTGACTCGCAAAATTGGGGAATTAACGTGAAACTCTTGCTGCCTCTGATAAGGGATGAGCACAGGGAGAGACAAAGGGAAAGGTAGGCCAGAGAAGGAGTCTGTTGGATTTGGTTTGGGGTTTTTTCCTCCTTCTTCTCGCTCCCTCCAAAGCGGAGGATCCGGCCGGGCCAGTTTGGATATTTATTAAGAAAAAGCCAAAGATAATTAACTTTTTTGTTTTTGTTTTGTTTGCGGGTGCCTCCCCTGCTGGCACTGCTGACTGCCTGGCAAATTAAACCTGCTCCCTGCCCCAGCGGCGGCTCTGCTGTCGGCTGTCCCGACACCGCCGGGGCCCATCAGCTGCCCACCCGGCCACCCACCTTGGGTTTCAGACCTAGGGTCGCTTTATGCCACCACCGATGCCACGTCCCCAGGCTCTTGTGACTTCTAGAGCAGCCTTTAGAGCTGGGTAAGTGGCCTGGGGGAGACAGAGAGGAGGGCTACTGTTGGGGTTGTGGCCAGCATTTCCCTCGGAGGAGAAGGGGTGAAAGAGTAAGGGCTGCCAGGGGGGCCAAGGCACACCCTCCGGCCAGTTCAGGGTTGTCAGCTTTCCAGAAGAGGGTGAGGAGAACAGAGAATGAGCTGCGAGGGCAGGAGAGGCCAGATTTGGGCCGTGCCCACCACCAGCCTTCTCCTGGGAGGCCGCTACACTGCGAGGACCCGCGGCCCCTGGGAACGCTCTGGAGGAGACTTGGGGCCACAGCACCATCCCCTGGTATCTGTCGGCCCTCAACACTGCCCCCCCCCGTCCCCCTCCCACCTCTGGTGCAGCCTAGGCCCCGCGGGGGCCCCGCGGAGTGGTCGGGGAGCCGGCACTGCCTCGGGTCTGCTGCCTTAGAATCACGCAGAGCCCTGAGGCCGAGCTCCGACCTGAGCCCGAGCCCTGTCCTGTCCGTGGGCCAAGTGACAGACCTCTCGATGGGCAGACAGAGTTGGGAGCCAGGACGGCCAGTGAGGAAGGCAGGTCCTCTTGAGGGGCCAGCCAACCCCAAGCTTGGAGTTGGAGGTGTGGTTTGCCCCTCTGCTAAATTAATATGCCTCAGCCCCTCCCCTGGCAGAGACCTCTCCTCTGTCCCCCCCCGGCTTCATCCGCAGCTGGGCAAGGAGGTAGAGATGTGAGGTCCTTCCAGGAGGGGAACCTGCTTGGGAGCTGGGCACAGAAAGGAGGGCATTTTTTTCAAGGATTTTGCTGGCCCTTTTTTTTTTTTTTTTCTCTGAAATATAAGGATGTGCAATTTTTTTGGTTTCAATTTAGCATTGGAGAATTTTATAATTTAGTAATTAAAATCTCTGATAGGCTTTAGAAATTGCGGCTAATTGAATTTAATGGGAAGATGATTTTCAATTTTATTTGATTACCGGGACCCCTGGCATCGGTATTTATGGGAAAAAAATGGGAAATGTGCTGTGTGGGCTAAGATGGCATAATTGAATTAGGGATAATCGGATTTCTCCGTCATGAATTTCACTATAATTTTCCTATAATTTTCCATTAGATATCTAGTTTACAAATATTCACAAAGAAATGAAGCTCTTTCGGAATGGAGATTGCTGGCTAACAGGATTACGGGGCCGGGCGTGTGGTTGTGCCAGCCTCTATACCGCCATAATGCGCTCCCTGTATCTGCCTTCTACTTAGCTTAAGCCTGGCCTCAGCCGTGCGCTCCCCCACCCACCCCACTGCTCCTCTCTGTCCCTGTCTGCCCCCTGCCCCGACACCCGCCCGTCCACGGCCCGCGGCTCCTTGTGCCCTGGCAGACGGTCCCGTCCCCATGCCCCGGCGCTTCCTGTCCGCACTGTGCGCACTCGACGTTCACCCGGACAGCCCTCCCTCCGTCAGCCTGAGGAGCACACTCACACGCAAACACACGGACTCCCTCGCAGGTGCGAACATGCTTATTCACATGCACACACACTCCTTTGGCCAAGGCTTCTGTGCCCTGGCCCAGTCGCCTCAGAGGGAACCAGTTTATTGGGATCCTGGGGTGGGGTGCAGGAACAAAAGGAGCTTTGTTCAAGTTTATGTGAAAGTTACAAATTCAGAATGAGAGCAGATAAAGCCTGAGATATCTGGTGTGTAAACAGGCTGGTGAGTGAGAAGGCCCCGGGCTCGGGAGGGGGAGAGAATGAGTGGGCCCTCTGGGGGTGTGAGCAGACCGGGAGCCAACCATGGAAGCCGGCCTGGGGAGCGCCGCCGGTTTCCCCTGGACTCGTGTGAGGGGCCTGGTGGGTGGGCTCGCTGTGCACAGCTCCCCATTTGCTCTGGGGGTGGGGCGTACAAGGACGAGCCAGCGTCTCTGGGCCCAGGGCCTCAAGACTGGGAGGGATGGTGGCATTGGGCTTTCCGTCCCCCGAATCCCAGCCACAAATGTCCTCCCTGTGGCCTGGCCTCAGGGTCTAAGAGGTGTCACCACATCGGGGTCCTCAAGGCAAAAATGGGCCACAGCCTCAGAGATGCCAGAGATGTGGGCCTCTCCCCTTCGTACGAGCACACACCCAAAGAGAAAGAAAGAGAACTCTGGGGACCCCTCCATTGTGCAGCCTCTGACTCACACCTCATGCATGATCTTGATGCCTCAGCCTCCTTTCTCCTCAGACCTTCTCGAATCGTAACATGCCAAGATGGCCTCATTCTCTGTGCCTCCCTGGCCTCTTCTCCACTCTTGGACAAGGCCTCTTAAGCCTGCAATGGCTGATCGCGGCCATCGCCTTGCCAGCCCACGCATCCCTCCACCACTTTGCTTGATGGGTCCCTCTAGCTGGCCCTGTGGGTTCTGTGTCCTTCCAGCTCTCCAGCCTTTGTCAGAGGCCCCAAAGTCACCGTGCAGCCAGTCTAGTTGGCCTTGTCTGGGGAACTGAAAGGCATGCCCTCCCGTGCCCTGACCACCATCGGCAGAAGCCACAAGGACATTCAGAGACAGCCAGTGGGCCGTGTGGGTCACATACGCAGGGGACTCCTGATAACGCACATCATCCAATAAACCCTGAACTCGTACTCTTACGTCTTCAGGCTTCCTTCCACACCCTGGTTGCCCAGGTGGAGAAGCAGGCACTCAGGATTGGGGCTTGGGATTAACTGCCTGTTGTGACAACCCAAAGCTGTAGGCCTCACTTTGGAGAGCCACAGGTGAGAGAGCACCCAGAGGCATGTGGAGACTCCAGAGTAGTTCTGGACGCAGAGGTCCCCTCTCCAAGATCCCACGTGGGGAACAGAGCCCAGGGTCTTCTGTGCATGATTGCCCTGTACCAGCACATGTCCTAGCCTCCAGGTAGCACGTGGCTTGGCCTCTGCTCCTGTATTCAGGACGTTGGGGTCACGGGATGCTCAGTAAAGCTTCTGGGCCTCTCCAGCTACTCTTCCTCCAAAGGGACAGGGCAGGCCTGAAGGGTGGAGGGTTGCGTGTGACAACCAGCAAATGGGGTTGCCAAGAGTCAGCAGGGGAGGGCGGTCAAATAGGGGAGAGATGCAAACCTCCTCCTTGTGAGGCCATTTGGAGCTAAAAAGAAGACAAAGAAGAACAATAAGGGGAAAGTGGGAGAAAGAGTAGATTGGTTTTTTTCTCTGACTTCTTTGCCCCAAGGTTTCCCTGGGCACCTCCCTTGGCAAAGTAGAAATACTGCAGAAATAGGCCAGTGCCATTTTGCTGAATGCTGCCCAAAGACCAGAGAAAACCCAGGGTCTATTCCGTTCCCCTCACTGAAGGCAGTGTGGCCTTCCCTGAAGCAGGAGGAGAGGAAGGCAGCAGAATGGTTACACAAGGAGCAGAGGGAGAGCTAGAGACAGTAAGATCCAGGTACTGTACCAGCTAAGCTGCCCACGTTCCTGTTCCAGCTCGCCTGGCTGTCTCCTTCCTTGAACACCCCCCCCCCCCAATCCAATGGGTAACTTGGATCACTAAAATTTAAGGAATTCCACATACCTGTCTGCAGCAGGGACGTCTGGGGGACAGGAGACCCACCAAAGTGCTTTCTGGGGGGGTGGGGGAGTGCCTTCCAGGGACAAGGAGAGCACAAGGAGTCCTGGTCCAGAGAGGAACGGGCAGGCAGGAAATGCCGCGGCTGTGGGGCAGGTGGCTTGACCCTGGCTCCTTGGTTCAGGAATACCTCTGCCCTCTGTGCCCGGATCCTTACTGGGGCATGGCAGAGGAAACAGGGTGGGAGGGAAGCCCACGTGATGGCATGGATCTGTGTTGGGGTGCTCCGAGTAAAGGCTGCCCAGGGGGGTGAGGGAAAAAAGAGGTGCTGGACTCCCCTCGCGGCCCAACTGAGGGGCTGGGGGCTGAACTTTGGAGGAGGTGGAGGAGGAGGAGGAGGAGGAGGAGGAGGAGGAGGAGGAGGAGGAGGAGGAGAAAGGCCGGGAGAGCAGAGATGTGTAGGCGGCCAGGGTTGGCCTGGGTCGGGAGGGCACCAGGGCCCAGTCAGGGCAAAACCAAGAGGAAGTGGCTGAAGCCTAGGGTCCTGGCTCTCCTGCAGCCTGCAGCGGCGGCTGGCTTGCAGAGCAGCGCGAGCGGACTCACGTGTCCCGGGCCACCACCGTCCCCCACCTCCCGCCTCCAGGCCGACCGCTCGGCAGTCTTTCCTCCTTGGAACTAAAAAGCTCCGCCACTACCCCCCCCCCCATGAGAGTCGGGTTTGAGGGGACGTGGACCCTTTGCTCCTCCGGCACCCGCAGCACTCTGGGCGCCCGCCGGCCGCGCGAGGGCGAGCATGAGGGCGCGGCCCGGCGGGCGCGACCCCGTGGCGTTCACACCTGCGCCCGCCCGGGCGGAAAAGTTTGCGCGGCCGCGCGCGCCGTGAACCCTCGGCCGGCGGACGCCGTCGAGCGGCGCCCGCGGGGCTCCGGGCGCAGAAGGGAGCGTGCGAGCGCGCGCCCGCCGGCGTCCGGCCAGAGTTGCTCGGGGACGCGAGCGTCGCCAGCCTCGCCCCTCCCGCCCCTGTCCGCGCGCCGAGTCCCCGCCTCCCTCTTCCCGAAGTCTAAGGTTTGGGGACTCGCAGAGCCAATGAGGCCGGCCGCCAGAGCGGGTGCGCTGGGGCCGCGCGCGCGCGTGCGCGCGCGTGGGGAGAGGCGGGGGCGCGCGTGCGGGATTGGGGCGGGCGCGTGCGTGCGGCGCGGCGCGGAGGGCGAGCGCGCGCCCATTCACTCCGGCACCGCGGCGGGCGGGCGGGCGCGCGCGGGCGGGCAGAGCTCTGCTCTTTCACCTGCCGGGGCGGCGCGGCCCGGCCCGGAGGAGGCGGCGCCGCGGCCGCCCTGCCAATCACCTCGGCGCCTGGCAGCGCCCCCGGTCGCTCCCGCCCGCCCGCTCCCTCCTGCCAAACTGTTACCCTGAGTGTTACCGTCAGGAGCAATGACATCAGGGCTTTAAAACAACTTGTTATTCGGGGAGTAATCAGTTGCAATTAGGCATTAATTAAGTATTATGAAAGTTGATTATTTAAGTGAATTCGGCTTTCGACTCTCCGACTATGGTGAGTACGGGAGTGGGGCGGGGGAGGGCAGGGGGCGCCGCCGCGGGGCTCGACCCCGGCGCGGGCGGGGGGCGCGGGCGCGGGCGCGGGCGGGGCCGAGCGCGGGCGGGATCGCCCCTCGGCCTCGAGGGCCTCCCGGGCCCCCCGACCCGGGCCGCGTCTATAAATAGTTTCTCTTTTAGTTTAATAAACTCGAGAGCAGAGCGGAGCCGCTCCGAGTGTGCAATGCCGGAGCGTGAGAGCGAGCGGGGAGGGAGGGAGAAACTTTCGCTCTCCCTCCCGGGCCCCCCTGTCAGTGCTCGCCGGGTCCCCGGGACTGGTCCGGCCCTCGCTGGGGGGTGCGGCGAGCGGAGGGGGGCGGGAGGGGGGCGGCGGGGGGCACCGCGAGAGACTAAACAGATGTTTTTTCTTTCCTCTTGTGTTTTTGGCGTTCCTCGAAGAGTTTGGGACCAAGGAGAGGAGAATGGATCTCGGTACAGGTACCGGCGGTGGGAACCAGGGGAGGCTCTTTCGCTTTTCTTTCGGTTCTTTTACGGAAGTTATTATTTTTAGCCCAATGAGGTAGCAGCTGAGCAGGGGGTGGGGGCTGGCCTGGAGAGGGTCCGGCGCCCGCTGCGCTTCTCGCCCTGGTTTCTGGATTGCGCGGCTTCTGATGATATTATTGTTATTATTTGTTACTTGCTTAGTGACTGTGACTAATTTGATGCTTGTCATTATGAAAGAAGCGAGGGGAGAGGGAGCTGGGGGGCACCCAGAGAGAGGATTTAGGGGTTTTCTGTGGGGGTTTTTGTTCTCCGTGTTTTTTGAGTGGCTCCGTGGTGTGTGTGTGTGTGTGTGTGTGTGTGTGTGTTTGTGGGTGTTTCTTTTTCACTGCAAAGATCTCTGTGTGTCAGGCTGTGGGGTGTGTGTTTTTATTTTTTTAGTGGGGGGGGGTTGGTTTAGTTTTTGAAAGCAGCGTCCTGTTGGGAAAGGTGGTTAGTCTGGTTTCGGGGCGACTGTCTCAAGGTAAAGGAATTTAATTTATTTGGGACAAGGCTGTGTCGGATGATCAAGCTGCTTATTATGGCTAATGAGTATTTTTCACCTGAGAATCCGTGGGATGCGGCGGCTGTTATCAGTTCAAAGTGAGGGGCCCAGGACGCTCTCTCATCCCCCCTTTTCGCTCCCCTCCCCCAGGGGGACACCAGACAAACTACTAAATTTGGATCCTGGGTTTTAGAGGGCCTAGTATGGCGCCTTAGGCTCGGGTTCCAGATAGCATGATGCTGGCCTGGGGCAGTTCATCCTGATATTTTGGAGCTTTTATCGGTTTTAATCTAAGTTTTTCAATATTTTGCTTCTCTTTTCATCTGGGGTTCCAACCCGAGCCCAGAGTGAGGTTTACCATAAGCTCCTCAGGCTTTCAGTTCGCCAGGTCTGTTGAAACCACATTTTGACCAGGACCCTCAGATCCCAGCCTGACAAAAGCCACTGTCTTCTTTCTAAATGTTTTTGGAAGAACTCAGTAGTAAACAGGTTGAAAATTCATTGAGGCCGATCTCTGAACCCTTGTGTTTGATTTATAGAAGAATAGGGGGCTGTTGGGCTTGTTATTTGTAATGGGCCCAAGTTCATGGCATTGCCCCTTGGGACCCATGAGCTGACATTTGACCTCCTGAGGTCAAAGGGGAGTGGGCAGAGAGGGCAGGAGGCAGCAGGGGGGTGGGCAGGGCCGGTGACATGGTGACCGACTTCGGGAAGTGGGTGTGTGTTTGTGGGGAGAGGGTGGCTCAGAGCTTGTGATTGCATCCAGCCAGGTGTGATCTCTGGTAATCAGATGTGGAGGTCCTTGGGACCTCCGGTGCCCAGGAAGGGGGTGACACCCCCTGCTGGGCAAAGTGGTGAAGGTGTCTAAGGCCACTTCTGTCACCCTGCCCCTCCCTGGCCTCCACCCCCACCTTAATCAGTGCCTCCTTCTTCCAGGCCCCACCCCCTTTCTTCAGAAAGAGGGCCCCCACCCAACCCAGCCCAGAAGCAGACCTTACAGATGGGCCTCGGTTGGCACCACCCCCTACCTGGGGCATAGGAGCCTCTGCTTGTGGGCGGGCACAGTGGACCCAGGCATTACTCAGCTGGAAGGCGGGCCTTCCTCGTCTTCCTCCTCCTAACCTGGGTGCCAGCTGGAGCTGGCGTCCATCCTCCTGCCCTACACCGACCAGTTGCTTCCAGTCTGCTAGGGGCACAGGGCTCCAAAGTGCCTCTGGAGGGTGTCCCCAACTGGAGAGAGAGCCTCCTGGGCCTGTGGGTGGCAGAACCTCTTGTAGCACCTCTCCTGGGCTTTAGGGAGACTCACTTCTCCCCGCATTCCAGGGACAGCCTCTGGAAACTTGTCCTAGAAGCTAGAAGAGCCACTTAGGTGGACTGGTCCCTCCTGCAGCTGGAGCGAGGCTCTTCGAGCAGGACCCGGGCCTGCCCTCTAGCCACTCAGTGAGGGGAGATCAGGGTGTCAGAGTTCTGACTGTTTCCTGGAGGAGCAATCTGGTGATACCCCTCCGCCTTTTCTTTGAACTTGGAAGTTTCACTTAATTTCAGAACTTCAGAAGAAAAGCGCTTTTTTCCCTGTTCACAAAAAAAAAGGGAAGCAGGTGGGAACTCTGAGATCCCCTCTGAGACCATCTCTGGGCTGGCTCCATGCTGGTCTTCCATCGACATCTGGAATGTTCTCCTGGACACAGCCGTAGCCAGAGGCCTCGTCGCTGGCCAGGGCTCATTGCTGGTGCTGTGAGGGGCTCCTTCTTGGGGAGAGTGGAGGGGGGACCACGGACAGCTTCCACCAAGGGCTTCTCTGGCACAGTACAAGGCACAGGCCCCAAAGAGTCGCTGGCACCAGGGATCCTATAAGCATTGGGTCATGGGTTAGCATCATCTCCAGCCTGGGACAGGTCCAGGTCCTGAAGCACTCTGGCCATAAGTCATTCAGTGATGGGAGAGCCAAGGCTTCTCAGGAGGGGACAGCAGGACCTCAAGATCCTCGGGGACCATGTGGACCCCTATTCCCCCACCATAGTTCAGCCAAGGGCTGGATCAATCTGGACGTCTTTAGCAATAAAAAATGCCGATGTCGTCCTAATTCACCAGGCCCCGAGATGACAGCAAATTTACATTTTTTAATTAAACTAGCAGCCAGTTTTTATGAGAGGGGGTTGGGTTATGCAAATCAAATGGTTGTGTACGGAAGATTAGGAGAGTTTGGGAATAAATTCCACAAATGCTAATAAAAAAAAAAGGAAAGGGAAAGAGAGGAGGGAGGGAGGAGAGAGAGGAAGAGAGGAGGACATAGTTCCATTAGGCCCTTTTAGAGTGATTTCCCTGGGGGAGGGAGCCGGGCAGGGGAGGGGCGGGGGAGGGAGCTTTCAGACACAGGTAAATCCATCCTGCAGTTGGGAAACTCCCCAGGATTAGGCCCCACTAGGCCGATTGCTAGGCCCCAACAAGACCGGAGGCAGAGGCGAAATGGCTGTGAAGCAGCAGCCGAGCTTTGAGAAGGACCTTGCCCCTGGTCCCCCCGGATCTGGTTGTCACTGCCCCGCTTTCCTCAGGGGGAGCATGAGAAGAAGAGGAGGGGCCGTCCAGGGCTAGAGCTGTCCGTCAAGACCCAGGCTGGGCTCTCCCAGGTGGAGGGCCAGATAGGCAAGAGAGCGAGTTCAAGGGGATGGCCACGGACTGCACAGAGGGCCGGAGAGGGCTGGCACTGTCCACTTGGCTCCGTGGCTGCAGCCATGTTGTCGACGGGGGTCAGTGGGAGGAATCGGGGTTGCTCGCTGAGCCAGACCTGCTTCTTTTTCCCTGGGATAAGGTCTGCCGGAACTCCAGGCCGGGGCACCCTGGTATTGTGTACCGACCCCCCCCACCCCACACGTGCGACCCACCCACCACCGTTGCATCCTGGCCCTGGCCTCAGCTGTGGAGGAAGCCCAAGCAGGTTGCCCTCGATTTTCCTTCCTCAAGCCTTTACTTGGCCAGATACACCCACTCGACCAGTCTAAGCTGGGGCCAGTCCCTGCAGTCAGGTTGGGCACCGGTTTTGCCAGTCTGCTGCAGGGGGTGGGTACTCCGGTGCCATCTTGGCAGGAAGGAGCCGTCAGAGCCAAGGACAGAATGGGCTGTCTGGGAAGTAGCAAGTTTCCTGGTACCATTCAAACAGAGGCTGGCTGTGACGTTTGCAGGGACTTGAGCATCAGATGACCTTTAAGTCTCTGGCTTTCCAACTCCCAACTTGATTTTACCGGGGAGGTTCGGTCTTGGGGGGCAGGGTTGAATGGACGAGGGGAGAAGCACATCATTTGGGCCTTGTCTTTGGAGGCAGGCGTTTGAGACGGGCGCCTCTGGACCGTGAAGTGGCCCTTGACCCAGCCCTGGTCCGAGCTATCAGACATCAGAGCAGATCTGAGGATGAAAGTCCTGGCGTAGCCGTTCTCCTGTAACAGGAGGCAGAGGCAGCAAGGGCCAATCTGGAAGGATCCCTGGAGGGGACTCACCCCAGGCCCTTTTTTCCTGTAGGGACCGGCCAGGAGAACCCATTAACTCTTCTCCCCAAGAAGGGCACCGGGGTCAGTTAGTCAGACCTCCGTGCGGCCTCCCCATTGCCCTGACGTTCCCCCATCCCCCACGGCCAGGGAATCTGGCTGAGTCGCAGCTTGGGTTTTTATGATGGAAAAATAAAATAAACGGAGGCACCTTTGGAGGGCTGAGCCACGCAGCAGCATCCCCTCATTAAAGCTGCTGCCCCTGGCTCAAGTCCCTGGGCTGGGGATTGGGTGCGGCCCGGGGAGCCTCTGGGCGCCCACTCCTCTGCCTGGACCCCGCCGGGTCAGTGGTGCGCCTGCCTGGCCCGCTGCCATCAGCCTCCTCTGGCCGGCCCACCGTTCTCAGAGGGACCAGGTCGTTTCTCCACCCCCGGGCCCCAAGGCGTGTCCTTTACCACTGCCCTTTCTGAGCTGGTTTTTAAACCTTGACCACCCTGGCTGCTGCCACATCTCCTTGTCTCTCTCCTCCTCCTTTTCCTTCTCTTCCTCTTCATCTTTGGGGGCTGGGGAGTGGAAGTTGCTCTGTAGTCATTCCAGCCTGTGGGTCCCCAAGGCAAGCAGTAGCTGTTCCAGGGTAGCTGGGCCAGGATAAGGCAGGGGGAAGAAGGAGCAGGGGAGCAGAAGAAGGGCTGGTGGTCCCAGGGTGCAGAGGAAGGCCTCCTTCACTTAGACTCATGGTGACAGGTGGCAGCTTGGTGGTCCAGCACTCACCTCTCTGGCTGCCTGACCGTAGCATAGCATCCTCACACCCCACATTCATCAGGACGTAGTGTTCCCTGTCTGGAAAGAGACCCCACGTGGGTGATGAGGTCGGAGATTCGGTAAGCGCTTGGGAGAGCGCCCGCTATCGTTGCTGCACAATTGAAGGCCGCCTGGTCCTTCCCTGGTTTCCAGGACCTGCCTGGTGGAGGGGGACAGGTGTGTTCATCTGTCACACGGGGCAAAGGAGCACAGAGTGGAGAGCGCAGGGAGCTCTGTGAAAGGGTGGCCTTCGAACTTGATAAAGGATGGGAGGTATTGGGACAGATGCAGACGGATGTTCCCTGCACCCCCCACACCTTCTAGGCTTCCACACGGCCTTTCTCTGTCTTGCCTTGTACTCCTCACCACCGCCCCCAACAGAACTCCTGCTTCCATTGTGCAGCCACAGCCTTCTGCCCTTTCCGTCCAGGCCACCCGGCTCCCTAAAGCAGGCCCTCCTGCCTCCCTTGCCCCCTCCTCCTTGCAGACCTCATACCCACTTGGTCCTGGAAAGAGATAAGAACCAAGAGGCTGGCGGGAGGCCTGCGTGTCCGTGGATCTGGTCACGCGATTGGCAGTAGTGTGTCCAGGTGGCGCTCAGACTTCCGTACCCTGGTCCCCAGGAGGTCAAGGCCAGGAACCCACTTTCTTCTGCTACTCCTGCTCCTAATGGCAACCATTAGAGTTAGCTCTGTGTTGACGTCTCCCAGCGCTTGGTACAGGGCTGGTCTCGCGCCTTCCCCCTTTTAGGGCTGGTGGAATTGATTGATGTGCCTCTTCGCCAAGTGCCTCCCGGCTTAGTGGGGGCAGCAGGAGGCAGGCAGGAAACGTTGGCCGATTCCCTTGGGAACCTGCGTTTTAGTTCCTTGAGAGCTTTCTACAGCCTGGTTTACAGGAAGGAGTGGGGCTGGGATTAGGAGGTGACATAAAGGGGGCACAGGATAAAGATGGGCATTGCGTGGCTAGATGGGGGCCTGCGTTAGCTACTAGCTGACCTTGGCTTGGGCCCGGGAGGATCTCGGCACACGCAGCCTGCTACCCTGTGGGAGATAAGAGGGCAGTAGCCAGTGGGTGGTCTGGGACTCTCCTGTGCTTCCTCCCCTGCCCGTCTCCATCTGCCCCCAAGCAGACATCATGGCAGCATGTCTGTCCTCTCTGAGTCCTGTTCCCAGTCCCGGGACCCCTGCAACGAGGTGGACCCAGTGCCAGAAAGAGACCTGGGACTTCTGCCCCCCGTCATGGCGTTTGGGCTCCTCCTGAGCCGGCTGTGGTTCTTAGAGCTTCCCACAGACTGCCTCTGGGTTCCCCCTGGCTTCTGGCCTCACAGTCTCTGCCGGTGCTGGTGCCGTAGGCTCTGGGCCACTGAGACTCTTCTGAAAGCCAAGAGGACCCTCCCTGTCGCCTTCTGGCCTAAGGCCAGGGCACTGCCTGCAGGAGCAGGGTGGAGGAGGGGGATGGACACATTTTTTGTCTCCAAAGACCAGGGGTTCCCAAAGGAAACCTTCTGGACTTGAGCTTTGGCCTGCATTGGCCTTTTCTTCTAGGGCTTTCTCCATGAACTCGGGACCCCTGGGAGGGAACATGCTGAGGAGATGCAGTACGTGGGGGCTCCACCACGTCACCGTCAACCAGAAGTACATCTTCTCCCTGGCTCAGATCGTCCCCTCGCTGTAGACCAGGGCCTGCCTCCCTGCCACCCCCTTAGGCCAGGAGCCCCAGGCCGCAGCAAGCCAGGTGGGCTGCCTTGGGGAGGGACTGGCCAGGTGCCACACCACCCAGCAGGGGGCGCCCCGGCGTATCTGCCCCAGTTCTAGGGATAGAGCTTCCCCATCCTCGTCCAAGGGTCTGGTCCAAGCCTTCTGGCCGGGGAGGGGCGGGGGGAGGGCTTCCCCTCCCCCCACCCCCAGAGGTTCCTCGGCGGAGTTTGTTTTGCCAGGGTGACCTGTTTAATCATCTCATTTTCTGGTGGCCGTTTATTCCTCGTTTCCACGGTTACGGCCCCATTAAGGGGAGAAGCAATAAGGCAGCGAGTCAAACAGGTAATAAAAACATTAAAGCCCATGTGCACTGAGGGAGGGCGGGTGGGTGGGAAGGGGGCTCAGTGAGGTGAGACGGCCGGGGAGAAGCAGAGGTAAGAGGCCGCCGGCCTTGTCCTCCAGAGGCCACCAAGCGGGCTCCTGGCCGGAGGGAGCAGAGCACCGCTCCGCGTGCCCCTGCTCCTGGGCCGCACCCTTTGGGGGCCAAGACCCAGTACTAGCTTCGAACCATCCCCAGCCCTCGGTGCCCTGGCAACAGGCTGTATGTTGGGAAGTAAAACAGGAAGGAGAGCCGTGAGGGTTGACAAAAGCCTCCCCCAGGACTCTTCCCGGCTGGTCGTGCCGTCTGGTCCGGTCGCAGGCCTCACCTCACTCACCCTCATGTGGTGGGGGCGGGGGATGATTTCTGACATTGTTTTGAGCTCTAGAACTTTTTTTCTGCCAACTTTATCAGAAAGCATATTTGTGGTGAGTGCCGCTAACAGGGCCGGTCTGGTGAGTAAATACTCCTGGCGTGGACAGCCCTGTGACCTTGAGAAGGAAGCGCACAGCAGGGGGGCCAAGGGCGCCTAGGGAAAGGAGACCAGGTAGCCCCTGGGCTGTTGGGGGGACCTCCTAGGAAGGGCCGAGGGGGCCGGAGGGTTTGGGTCTGTGCCTGGCGGGCTCTTCCCGGCAGCGTGGTCCGTCTCAAGCTAGAGTGACACTTGGCTCGGGCTGGGGCGTGCGGCTTTCCTGCTGGGGTCTGGGCCACGAGCCCTCGGTGTTGCACTCACAGAGGAGTTTCTGCCAGGTTCTCCCGTGGGCTCCGTAGAGACGCTGCCCTCCCTTCCCTTCGGAGATGGAAGCTGAAAGGAAAGTCAGCCTCTTGCCAACCCTGTCCGAGCCCGGGGGCACGTGCCTCCTTCCCTAGGGGCCTCCTGAGTGTCCGCAGCCCCTCGGCGTGGCCCTCAAGATGGGCAAGCGAGCGACGGTCAGTGGGGCTGACCGAGAGGGGAGAGGGAGAGACTGAGTCTTCCTCGGCCAGGCAGAGCAGGGCTCTGGCAGGAGTTGGCGGTACTAAGCAAGCGTGAGCCAGCCTCTGCTGCCCAGGAGCCTCGGGTCAGTGGCTCAGAGAGAAGAGCAGAGGTCCGTTTTGGGGCACCCCTGGGTGAGGAGCCCCTACTTCCTCCCCCCCCTCCCCTCCCTGCTGCCAGTGCTCTGATCCTTTGCAAACCCACCAAGGTCTGTGTCTCCAATTATTAAATTTCAAAGTTGATTTCTGACTAGAGAGGGAGAGAGAGAGGAAGGTCTGGGAAATGGGGGAAACCCTCTGGCTGGGAAGCGTGTCTTGGGAACGGACCTAGATGAGTTAATATTCCGATCAAACAATTAAAAATAGAAAATGCTCCCGCGGCACCAGCTGCTGGGGCTTTTCAGCAACTGTCACCAGTAGGTTCACGGGGCAGGTGGTGCTGGAAAGGCGTTTTTCCACCAACGGCAAATATCCGAGATTACAGCGTGCCCCCCACTTCCCTCCCAGGACCCAGGACAGGTGTCTAGGGGCTCCCGGCTCCCCCTGAACTCCCCGCAGGGGCCTGGAGCCAGGGGTCTGTGCAGCTTCAGGGCGGCCCTTCTCCGCTCCAGGGCCCGGCCACAGCGGTGAAGTCATCGCCAGATGCCTTGTTAATTGCTTTAAGAATCTAACTTAAAATAAGATGAAAACTTATATTCCTGGGTGAGGAGTAATTTCCCATCGAATAGTAAATTAATGGAAGGGTTATACCAGGGGGCCTGGCCGGGAGGCCATGCTCATCTGATAAATCCAGGTGGCTTGGGCAAAACAGGTCTAGACCAGTGGCTCCCCTAAGCCTCAGGCCAGGCCCCGCTCCCTGGCTCCTCGGGGGCTCCACTGTGGCCTGCTGAGTTGAGAGGACGTGTTCCATGTGTGCTCAAGGTCCCTGTCAGAGACGGGGACCAGCTTTTCAAGACCCCCAGGTAGGAGAGGCTCAAGCATGAGATGCCCCCAGGCATGAGAAGGTCCTGGGTGGCCTGGCCGCCCAGGAGGTAGAGCACGTCTCTTGACGCCCAGAAGCACTTTCCATCGGTCACACCGTGTAGTCACCAGCATGGTGACCAGCTGCCCCAGTCCGCCCAGGACTGGAGAGATCCACGTCCCGTGAACGCCTCAGTTCTGGAGGCAGGTGGATGGACTGACTGACATGGCCCCTCCCTTGGGGTCCGGGAGAGCCCACACACCTCGTGAACTAGAATAGTCTCTGTCCAGGATGGGTGACTGACAGCTGGCTTCACCTCAAACGCCCAGCTCCATGGGCTGCTGCTTTCAGCTGGGTGCGCGGAACCCGGCTGGGCGTGACGCACCCCTCCCCAGGCACGGCGGGGAAACCACTGCTGGACAGAGGAAAGGACTTGAACCTGTGCACCCCCCTCCACGCCCCACCCCTTCAGCACTGAGCCCTTGCTCCCATGGTGAGGATGCGGCTCAACGGGCAGCATGATCAGAGCACCCGTGAGTTTATCGAGTACCTTCCTTCTGAGACATTCAGAGCACGCCACATTTAGGGTCCCATTTCTCCTGTCGGTTCCCTGGGAGGAACACAGGGAGTTGCCCTGCTTAACAGGTGGGGAGACAGGAGGCCCAGAGACGCTGACGGGTGTGTGCCCATACGCAAGGAGCAGGACTGCCTCCCACGGAGAAGAGGGACTCTCTGGAGAACCATTCCGGTGGCAGCCCAGTCCTGGATGTTTACTGTGCTGCCTGACCCACAGCCCCAGACGTCTCTGGGCCCCACCTGTATCCCACCTGTAACACGTGGACACATCCCGGGGCCTTCCCTGCAAAATAAAATGCGCTCATTATTACAGTTGTATTTTGAGCTTTTTGGAGGAAGCCTCCCCAGGAGGCATTCATTCTTGCCCATCTCCTAAGAAAGGGGTCTTCCCATCTGTTTGCAGGGATGGGTTGAAGGGCACTTGGAAAACATTCTGACTTGTCTCTTTGGTGAAATGGAAATGAGCAGACTGGACACAGGGCCTCTTCAGGAAGAGAGTCGAAATGAATGGGCATTCTCCTAGGAGACAGGTTGGCAGATGTGCGACTGTCGGACGTCTTTCTGTGTAAGCATAGACTTTGCTGGAGGGGAAGATCGGGACGTGGCCCCTGGTTCACCGGGAGACCCTTGCAGCTCGGCCTGGGGATGTATGTCCCACTGGCCCTCATTGCTTCGAGAAGTAATGGGGCCTCCTTGGAAACTATACAGGATAAACTTGCTGCTTTACAGACAGCTGTGCCTGCGTGGGGTTTGAGCCTGGGGACCGTACTGAGTGCGGCAGGTGTGGTCCTAGAGAGGACCCAGCCAGCTCCTTTCTTGGCGTTGACCACGCTGCTTTGAGAGGTAGGGAGCCGTCAGGTGTTCTTGGGAGGACTGGGGCCACTCGAGTGGCCTCCTTCCACCCTCCCACCACACACCTACCCCCACCCCAGAGGAAGGAATTATGGGGCAGTAGGACTGAGAATTCCTAGTCTAAACAACTCAGGAAAGCATGCTCCGAGAGTGAGCCAAGCCGGAACCGCAGATGGTGTGATCCTGGGTTGTAACTACAAGGACAGTGGCTGTGAATGTTCCATGTTATGTGGCAGTTGCTGTTCAAGCAGACAGACTGGTAAACTCTAGACTGCAGGGATCTGAGCAGGCTCGCCTCTGTTCATCTTCTCTCACCCCCAGGGTAGGGGAGCGAGGGTGGTTTAGACAGAGCAGACAGACAGACAGACAGACAGCCCTAGAAAGGCAGGTGGAAGGAGCAGGAGATAAGTAGGCAGCTGGGAGCGCCCTGCCCTGGCCCCGGCCGGAGGGCGTGGCCTCTTGCTTGGACCCCATGAGCCCCTTTCCCTGGCCTGCCTGATAGGAAGGGTCATTTGGGGGCTCCTGGGAGGCGAATGGGGCTCTTCCCTGGAGACCCCAAGGCAGGGCCAAGAGCCCGGAGAAGGAGACGGGGATGTTTTCTGTTTCTGGGTCCCTTGGGGGCCCAGGGGCAGATTGAGACAGGCTCCTTGCAGGGAAGGTGTTAACAAACAGCAGGTGATTAAACATGACAAGCGGTGACATTTCTGTGCAGGGTTCTCAGAGTCCCGGCAATGCCAAGAATGAAGCTATAAACCCTGACATTTTGTGTTATGCACTGAGAGGTTTTTAATAGACCTCTCTCCCTCTTCCCCAGTCAACTTCTCCTTCCCTCTTCCCACCACCCCCACCCCGTTGCAGCCACTGCCCCCACGGACACCTCCTGCCTGCCCGGTGCAGCCTGGCCCTGGGAGCCTTGCTGGGCCCTCGGGTTCCTGCATCTCTGCAGTCCTCTGACCTCTCCCTCCCTCGAGGACCTTAGCAGGGCCAGGTCTCCCAGATCCCCCGCTGCCCTCCACAGCCTCTCCCTCCGCTTTGATCTCTCCCCCCCTCAGCCTTCACTCCCTTCTCCTTTTTTTGGGCCCTGATCTCACAGCCTCACCCTCTGCTGCGGCTGTCCCAGTTGTTTGCAATGGCAGGTGGCTGTCCCTGTGCCCTCTTTGTGTTAATAACATTTTCAGACAGACTTGATAGGGGGTGTAGGGAGGTGGTAGGGCTTGGGATGGGATTTTTTCCCCCCCATCTTTTTTCAATTTCCTTTTCTCCTTTTTGGGACAGAGACAGGAGGTGGAGGGAGAGAAGTGCACCACAATACAAACAGTTGCTGGGTTTATTCTGAAAGGGCCTGGCCAGCAACAGTTGTTCCTCTCCCAGAGAAATGTTGGGACAACTGGGGCCTCTTTTGTTCTCGAGGCAGAGCCCTGCGAAGGGCATTTGGAGGTGAGCCTGAGGCTCAAGAGGGTCAGGGACCCAAGAGCTCCTGCCTCAGTCCCACCCAAGGGAGGAGAGGTTCCTAGAGCTCCACAGGGCTGGCTTGGTACGAAAGTCAGGCACACCCCCCCCCACCCCTCACCCCGATCCCAGCTCTTCCCTGATGAACTTGAGAAGCACTTAGTTTTCTGTATCCATTCAGTAAATATTTATTTGGGTCAGGCGCTCTGCTAAAACAGTAGTCCCATCCTACGGGTCCTGCAGTCTAGGGAGACAGAAGGGTAATTAGACAAGTTATTACAGAAGTGTTACCGCATGGAGCAGGGCGTCATGAGAGGACGAGGAAGGGACCCTATAGAGTGTGGTGATCTCGGAGGGCTTCCAGGAGGAATGAAATTTCTCCTGGGACCTCCAAAGGATGCGTGGGGCCGGGGTGGGGCAGCCGGGCCCTGGGTCAAAGGAGGTGGGTGCTTCCCTGTCGCACAGGCACTGGCTGGCAGGTTGGTGGGGAGCTGTGCCGGCCCCAGGGCTGTGCTCCTTCGAGCCCTGAGTAACTGGCCCAGAACTCACTCTTCCAGCCTCCCTTCTACCAGTTCCACCCGTCTGTGCCAGGCCTGGTGCTTGGGGGCAGAGCAGGAACCCAGCTCAGCCCTGTCCCTGTGGGAGGGAGAGCAGCCAGGAAGTCAGCAGGTGCCACCGAGGACAGGCCTCTCTGATCATTCCTGCCTCCTAGGCACCTCTGCTGATGACTCACTGACGAGGGGGCAGGAGGGAAGAGGCAGACCTGTGTGGCAGGCAGCCCTGCAGTCGGAGTCGGAGCCCCGGGGAGCCCAGCTGGGACGGTGGCATGTCTGTGTGTCTGCTTACTACCCCTCTTTACCTCCTGCACCTGCTGGCCTCCCAGGCACAGCCGGGGCCTGGGCTCCAGGAAGCCCTCCTGGAGCTCACAGCTGGCCTCCCTCCTGTGCCTCCAGGGGTGTGTGGAAGGCCCCAGTGCTGCTGTGCCTCCCCCATCAGACTCGGAGCCCTCTGACACCGGAAACCATCCTCCCTGAGTCCCTGACCCTGGGAAATACACGCCTATAGGTGCCTGGGATATATTTGAGAAACTCACCTGGACCCCGGAAGAAGAGGACGGGGGCTGACCCTTAGCGCAAGACCAGTGAGGAGCCTGTGGACAGACCAGTGGGCCCCCGGCGTCCCAGAGGCCAGGCTCCGGAGGTCCAGGTTCGGCTGCCCCACCTGACCACAGTGGCCTGACACCCTGGAGTCGTGCAGCCACGGCAGCGGGACAGCCCTAAGGCCTGCTGCCTACGAGAGCCTCAGCAAGCCTTCAGAGCTCTTCCTTCCCCACCTGGCTCTGCCTTTGCCCAGAAGTCAGACCCGGGACATCCCGCCTCCATACCCGTTCCCTGAGGAAGACCAGCTTAGCTTCCTGCCCCATTAAAGGGTCCAGGGCAGATTTCAGCCATAACTCCCCTTCCCCACCCGTCCTGATCCTGCCTTTCTGCCAGATTCGCCCTGGGTCCCTTAATGGTACCCTATATCATCCACTCGTCAGAGTCCAGCCAAGACCCCAGGAAGGACCCGGAGGCTCAGCCATCCTGGGCCCTTGGCAGCTGAGAGGGAGGAAGCAGGCAGAAATAAATGGGAGGGGAGGGGAGTCCCAGAGTCAGGACTTGGCCCCCTGCCCCAGTAGATCCGGAGCCAGGTTTTACCGTAATCCCTACATCCTGTTGCAGATCCTTAATCAGCTGGAGCCCAGGTCGGGCTGGACCCAGTGGTGACACTCAGGGCTGTAGCTCGGAAAACCTGAAGTGGAGCTTCCGGAGTTGGGGCTGGGGGCCGTGAGGAGGAGGCAGGTGGAAGGGAGGAGGAGAGCGCCGGTGCAGGCACAGGATGTGGACAGAGCCCAGACTCGCCACCCACCCTCGCCCTGCTGGGGGTGGAGGAGCAGCTGTTGCGGGCTGGGGACCGGGACGAGAGAGAGGGCCAGGAGGGGCCCGTGCGGAGGCCCCCTGGAGAACACCAGAGTCTGTGGGGGCTGCTGCGCTGCCTTTTAGCACCACTGAGACAGCTGGCCCTCCAGTGGCTCAGACAGGGAGCAAGGACCCCGGCCCGGAAACGGCGGACAGGGGACGCTGGGTGATGTCGGTTCCAGGGGTCTACACTGACCGGGGCCTGCGTGCGAGCCTGGAAGGGCTCCTGCCCTGCCAGGAGCTCTGCTTTCTGAGGAGGCCTGAGGCCGAGGACCCAGAACCGGCTGCTCTGGGCTTGGGCAGCCAGGAGACTAGGCTCCCCAGGGGAGCAGCGGGGGTCCCTTAGCAGGAAAGCGGGGTCCCAGGATCTGCCATTCCTTCAGCCGGGAGCAAGCCCGCCCTGGTTGTCCCGCCCAGCTCCACAGGCCCTGGCCGAGTTGGGGGGAAAAGTTGGAAGGTGGGGGGGAGTGTACCCTCCTGGACCTCAACTCCATCCCCCCTCCAGGAGCAGCGGTGGAACAGAGTGGGGGTGGGGAGGCACAGGCCAGAGACAGCCACGGAGCGCAGGCCAGGAGTGGGCTGGCTGGCAGCGGGCGGGCAGACGGGCGTCTGTCCTGCCAGGGGCCCAGGCTGGCTACGCAGACAGCCTCTTTTCTGTATGGAAATGAAGAATTTAGGCTAATGGAGCTCAACCATCTCTAATTTTGCGATGGCAGGAGGATTTTGATTGAAAGTAATTAAGCAAGCTAGCTGTAAAATTAATTAAAGCAAAAGGGGGGGATTTTTTATTGGATTGGATAGCGATATAGCGTCTGTCAGGCGGGGGACGGATGGGGGTGACCTGAATCCTCTGCCCTCCCCCCTCCCACTCGGGACGTTTATGTCACTTTAATCTCCTTACAGCGGCTGCTGTGCATTTGTTTGAAATAATCAAGGAAATATGGTCAGAAATTGTCAGCTTTCAGATCTAATTTACCTGACGGCCCCTGCGCGAGCCGGCGCGGCCCAGGGAGCGAGCGTGCGTGAGCGGGCGGGGGAGCCTGAGTGGGCACAGAGGACACCAGGCTCTCCAGCCCCCTCTCCAGCCCCCAACCCCCTCCCGGGGCAAGGGGAGGCGCTTCCCAGGCCTGTGGGCACCTCCCAGGGACAGGCCCCCACCCCACCCACCTGCTGCCTCCCCCTCGAGCTGTAACCAGCTTTGGGTTTAGGGCTATAGGATCAGGGAGGTGACGGTAATTCCTTACTCCAGATGGCTGACAACTGCTAAACCCCTCCACCAGGGCCACAGTTTTAAAAATACTCCTAAATTAGTCCCCTCGTGTCGTTGGCGGCCTTAGCAAGGGGATTGTGGAGATGGGCCAGCTATGGGGTGGGGGTAGGGGTGGCAGTGTCAGCCGTGGCACCTCTCTGCCACCTGCTGCCGTCCCCACCCTCTCTCCTGGAGGTTCCTCTCTCTCAGGCCCGTCCTCTAATCCCTCTGCTTCCCCTTCACAGCACAACTCCTAAGTTCTCTGCAAGAGGAAGGCCCCCTCCCTCCAATACACCTGCTCTCTCCCCCCCCACCCCCATGCACCCAGGCATGCTCTCCCTCACCTGGTCACCCACCCACATGTTCTGCCCCTTTCCAGTGGGTGAGCCAGGCCACAGAGAGCCAGACTCTACTTTTGCTTCCCTTAGAGAGCGGAGAGCCTGGATTCCAGGCCCTGCACCCTGGAGGTGCTGGTTCAGAGCCACTTGGGGTCCTTGCCCAGGTGGGCCAGTGTGGGGTTGAAGCTTTTCCAGCAGGGAACCCTTGTGGTGTTTGGGGCCATTGGGCCCTGGAGCATCCCCCTGGCATGTAGAAAGTTCCCCCCTTTAAAGCACAGATGTGTCGCAGTTTGATCTGCTGGCCATGAGAGGGCCGGGATGGGGAGTTGGGGCTCTGGATTTGTCTGGTCCTGACAAGTTAGTGACCAGGGCTTCTGACCAGCCTCTCAACCTCTTGGGCCCCACTTCCCTTCCAGTTCTAAAGTTCTGTGCAAATCCAGGACAGCCTGTGCTCTGATAGCTCCCACCCTCCCGAGCTCCTTATGCAGCCAGAGCTCCTCACCATGCCCCTGGGACAGGGGAGAAGGTGGAGGGTTCTAGAAACAGGGCAGATTAGGATGAACAGACTGCTCCTGGTTGCCCATGTTAGAATGCACCTGTTAAAAGCCCTCTACCTGCCCTCCTTCCGCCAGTCCTTATCCTAACCCAGAGCGTGTCTCCCTTCTCCCGCCCCAGCTTTGGCGCTGGGTGCCTCAGGGGGCCTCCTCCAGCAGCAAGGGGGGTTAAGCCCCTGGCTTCCTTCCAGGCTGGCTCCCGAGCAGAGCAGCTGGGGGCGGGGGTGGGTGGGAAGCGTCACCTGCCCCCCCCTTCTTGAGCTCCCTCTGCCTGACCCTCCACTCTCCTGTAGCCATGAGTCACTCATCTTGGGGCAAGGAGGTGGAGCCCCAAAGAACTCTGCCCAGGAAAGAGGGGGAGGAGAGCTGCTGGCTCTTCTCCACGTCTTCAGGGCAAAGTTCTCCGCGCCCAGAGCCCAGGCGGCACTGAGGTCACTTGGGCCCAGCACTCTCCTGGCTGTGCCTGCAGGAACTTGGTGAGAGGCAGGGGCATGGCTAGGCACCACGGGGGCCAGCCAGAGCCAGACTCCCTGCCCTTCATGCCTGCCAGCTGCCCAGGAACCAGATCCCAGGAGACACAGGGCTAGAGGGAGTGTCTGGCCCCGGCCCAGCACCTCACCTCCACGTGTGGCTCGCAGCTGCTCACGTCAGCCCCTGCAGCTGTGATGTGGAGGAACCAGCCTGGGAGCCCGTGCCAGGGACCCAGCGGGGCTGCTCTCCCTGGGCGGGGGGCTGCTTTCTGGGCTTGATGCTGGTCCAGGCTGCGGGGGCAGGCACCCAGGTGGATCCCCAGGCAGGCCTGGGCAGGTTGGTGCACCGCGCGAGGCACAGGGAGGTGGAGAAGGCCGAGAGCAGGCTGAAGGGTGCTCTTACGGCCCTCGTGGTGTCCCCACGTCGGCCCTTTGCTCTGACCTAGTGGGAAGAACATGCACCGGGGATGCTGTACCCAAAACCACTTTTGGGAATGAATCCTATGTAGTGGCTTCTCCTTGAGGGACAGGCACAGGCAATGGGCAGGCGGGGGCAGCAAGACTGGCCAAGGGCTTGAGATTGTAAGGTCAGAGAGAGAGAGGGAGCCTCTCTGGAGGGAGCCTGGGACAGCCCAGCCAGGGAGTCTGGGAGAGGGAAGAAGCAAGGGCATTTGGGGGCTGGTAAGTCCAAGGCCAGCCCAGCAGTACCTGGTGACCATCACCTGGCTGGTATGCGATAACACACGTGCACTGTGGCTTCCAAGGGTTCCCACCAGCGCTTCCTCGTCTGGCCCCCAAGGCTTTAGGAGAAAGCAGGGCATGCTGGCCGCATCCGGGTGGAGCCTCCCCTCTTCCCGGGGCTTCTCCCCTGCTGTCTGCCATCCCCTACAGCTGGGTGTCTGAGCCTCTAGGCGGAGCTTGTACGGAGAGAACCAGAGAGGGTGAAAGATGCCTGGCCTGGCCTTGGACCAGCCCTCCAGGCCCAGATGCCTGAGGCCCTTTGTGAGGGAGGACTCCAACCAGTGGGGGCCCACGCTGACCTAGGTAGCCCCCTGCTTCCTCCCTTCAGGTGGGGCCCAGCATGAGTTGGGCCAGCTCATCTCCCCTTCCCAGAGGGCAGAGAGGAAGTTCTTTTCCCGGAGGCCTTACTCCTGCTTAGTAGTGGCCAGTAGCTTCAGGAGAGTTCTCAGGGGTGTGTGGTTCCCCCGGCCACGGGAGCAGGGAGAGGTACCTGCCCAACTGGGAGAGAAGCCCGAGTGGCTGGGGTCCAGCCCCAGGAATCATTAACGGCAGGGTCTGGCGATGCCCACGCCCCTCCCCCAGCCAGGTCCATGCTGGAGTTGGCTGAATGTGACCGAGGCACTGGGCTCCCGGAAGTGCCTGGGGCAAGCTGGGCTCTGGCCTGGCGAAGCCTCAGCAGCCCGGCTGGGCGGTTTCCTGCCAGCATCAGGCCTTCTCTCCTGCTCATAGGGAACCCCCCCCCCCGCCCCGCCTCTCCAGATCCTGGTGGGGCTGGTGGCCCTGCACAGACCCGAATAAGCCCCCTGGGCCCCTCTTCCCCTCTTTCCGGTCTGCCTTCGCTTCCTTACCCGTTAGGCCCGAAGCCTCCCTGGCCCCGTCCCGGCCCCGTCCTCCGTCCCCCCTGGCTCCACAGTCACATTTTGCTGCCAGCACAGGGCACTGAAAATCTGCTGGCACTGCCGAAAACCCTGTGTGCGCTATGACTCCCCAAACATCCCTTTATTTTTATTGTTCTGTTAATTACTGTTTAAACTTTAATAAGTCACTTCGTCAGGAGGGGGGACCTGCCGTGAGCTTTTCTGTGCAAACACGGGCCCGGGAGTGACTCGGGTGTAATATAACCCTTTATGCGATGTGGGAATGTTTAGATTGTAACAGAAACTTGTTATTTTAATGACAGTTCGGGGGGGGGGGGATCTGAACACAGAAGAGGAAGAGGGTGGGCTCCCCTTGGGTCCCCACTGAGGGCTGGGGCGGCCTGGCCGTGGCGGGCGTGCTCCCTGCCTGCTGCCACCAAGGATGCGGAGGAGCCCTTCCTGGGCTGCTGGGAGGTCAGGCTCACCCAGAGGGAGGGAAGTCTCCCAAGAGATGCTCTGAGACTTGAGGGCAGGAGGGTATCGGGCCCTCAGCAGCCTAGACGGCCGAGGGCCCAAGGAGAGAGCTGGGCTCTTTGGGGTGGGGGGGGGGGGAAGCAGGACGACCCAGAGTTCCCAGGTCTCGGGGAGGCTGGGCTTTCTGCCCTGCCCACGCCAGCCCCGGGCCAGGGAGGAAGCAGCCTTTCCACCTCCCAAGGCAGGACCCTGCCCGCGGTCACCATCCAGTAGAAGGGCAGGCTCCACATGCCAGACATGTCACTCGATGCCATGCTGGAAGCCCTGTTTCAGATGAGGACACTGAGGCCCAGGGCAGAGACCTAACTTTCTTAAAATTGGGGGGCCAAGTTTCTGATGTCGACTTGTCTGATTTGGAAGCTGCCAAAGTCCTGGTTGTCCGAGCATGGTATGGAGGGCCAGGCGCGGCCCCGCAGGGTATCCCTTGGGCAGGGCTCACCCCTCGGTCCCTCCCCTCCCTCCCCCCCCCCCCCCCCCCCGCATCAGGATGAGAAGGGCTGCAAGGTGAAGAGAACTTAGAAGTACAGTTGTCCCCAAGTCTGGGCATAGGCCACTTGGCCTCTTCTTCACAAGGCCTGGCTCCGTCTTGGGGAGTTGGGGCTTGGGCCCAGGGTAGGGGTGATGGTAGCCAGGCCGCCCCCTCTCACTCCAGTGCCCCCCATTCCCTATACCCAGAGGCACTCCTGCCCCAGACCGGCTTCCGGAGCAGGTGACACCTAGACAGGGGGCCTTTCTCCAGCACCTGGGCCTGAGGGTATCTGGGCCAGGTTTCCTACACTGTCTTCACTCCATCCCTCCATCTGTCCATCAGAGCTGAGCTTCTGCTCTGTCCCCGCACTGGGTGGCAGAAAGGCGCGAGCCCTGTGCTTGCCCTCCAGGGCCCATGCCTAGTGGGGCTAGAGAAGCAGTGTGGGGAGAGAGCACGACAAGGGGGACTGTCCCCTGGCCTGCCCGGGTGCTCCCAGCTAGCCAAGGCGGAGACCCTTGGCTCCCTCTGCTCTCTCCCCTCCCTTGGAGGGCTGCCCGCCCCCCACAAGGGCCCCTCCCCCTGACCTCCTGCGGGCAGGGCCAGAGGTTCAGGGCCCGGGCTCCCCTGAGCGCTGGAGGCGAGAGCCCCCCAGATGGCGGCGGCGTGGGTCACGAATCGCTGAGGTTTTCCTTTTCCGAGCAGCGCGTTTCCCTAAATTGTCTTTGACTGCGTGCATGGGTAATGAAAGTTTATGCCCTTGTTAGAAGGACAGGCGGCCAGTTCCAGTTAGAACTGGGGCTGTCTCCCTGCCAGCCCCCCGCAGCCCCCCTCCCCAGCAGGAGAGGGAGCACTAGGAGCACAAGTGTGTGTGTGCGTGCGCGCGCGCGTGCCCGCACACCCTTCCCTGGTGGAGGAGAAGGCTGTTAGGGGAAGGGAGAGGGGACAGGGGAAAAAAGAAAAAAAAAATTTCCATATTTGTGTAAGTTGCTTTAAAAGCATTTTATCATGTCATAAAAAAGGGAAAGTACTCTCAGAAATTGATCCTCTCCGCCAGCCCATTGGACAGAAGGACGTTGGGATGTTAATGGCCATCCTGCTCCAGGGTGGCTTATTAAAAAATTTATACATAAATGCTTAAAATTGCATAAATTATTTAAAAAAAACCAACAAAGTAAGCAATTTGAATTCCCTCTTTTCCTCCTCTTCGCTTGGTCCCCCTTCTGCGACCCCCCTTTTCCAGCCCCTCATCGCGGTCCTCCTGGTCCCAGGGTCCCCCCCTCCCGGGCCCCCATCCTCGGGGCCCCCCCCCCCCCCGCCCCGCACCTGCTTCTTCCACTTCCCACCGCACCCCTAGCACCCTCCGCCCTGCCCTCCTCTGGGGTTTCCCAGCCTCACCCACAAATTAACGGAACAGCCGGCCCACCACCAAACACTCACATGCACACGCACTAATAAAAACACCACTAATAATGCCCCAAATCGCGAAATTAAATATTAAGGCCAGAGGAGGCGGACGTGGAGCGGTGCCGCTGCCTCCGTAGCCGAACTTGGAGCTGATGAGTGTGTTTCTCACAGGCGTGGAATGTCACCCACACATCCCGGAGACTGGAGTGGGGAGTTTTATGATGGTTTTTCATTGATTTGTTTCCCCAGCGCAGCTGCCGACCTCTATTGAGGGACAAACATAATCAGCACTGACGCAAATTAGATGGTTATTCGTTTTGAAAATTGACAGAAAAACAATAAAAAAGATGAAATGCTCCCAAATCAATAGATATAATGAAATTCAAATAATCCGAGAGATGAGGTCTCCATGGCAACTGATAATGTGGAAAAGAAAACAATTTAATAAAGGACAGACACACTTTGAAAACAGATTGGGCCCAGGGAGGGGGGCGGGCTGGCGGGCGGAGGGCTGGAGCGGGCTGGCGAGTGAAGGATCACTGTCCGTCCCAAGGACACCCGCCATAATTAAGCGAGGCTTTCGGCCCCAGAAAGTGCAGATTCAGGTTTTAATACACAAAATTATTTCAGGAGCAGTGAATCGGAAAGTCGTTTGTAATGACCTTCCTGAGAGGCCCGGGCGCGGGGCATGTTGGAGGCTGGGCGGCCGGGCCGGCTGAGTTATGGCATATTTGTGTTTTTATAGTGCGGAGGGGAGGGGGTGGGGGGGAGGGGGGGAGAAGGTTAAACAGTATTTACAGCTCAGTTGTTTTCAGAGAGGAAAGAGAAATAGAGTTCACGGGAGATGCGGCGGGCAGGCGGGCGGGTGAGCCAGGAGGCCTCCGGGGCGAGGTGGGAGAGGTGGGCCCCGGGGCAGGCCTTCCACCCTGGGGCTGCCTTGCCTTGTCTTGGGGATCCACAGAGGGTGCCAGGAGAGGCCTGTCCCACTCGGGTGCCTGGTGTGGCCCAGCTGGTGGGTCCTTCCAGGCCTGGGGCCCTCTCTGGGGTTGGGGTGGGAGCCTGTGTCCGAGCTCTGTGCGCCCGGCCGCACGTACTCCGGTCAAAAGGTGGGGTGTTCCTGCGGAAGAGCGGCTCTGGACGCCCAGCTAGCCTCAGCACCCTCCGAGGCAGCCGGCCGCTCCTTTGGACGGGGCTACCCTTCTTGAGCCGCGTGTTGCGTCTGGGGTGTGCCCGGCCTCGGGCACGGCTGGTGAATACCTAGGGACCGCAGCATGCCCCGCTGCGGGGGCCTGCAGCCCACAGCCTCCCTGCCTCTTTCCTCTGGCTCCACCTCCCTGCCGAGGGCTCACCTTGGGCACACAAAAGGGGAAAGCTCGGCCCTTTGGGTTTGCAGTGGCAGGGGCCACAGAGAGGGGAGGGGACCAAGCAGAGACGCTCCACAGCCCTCGAGAGCCACTTGGCTGGCCAGGGCAGCTCAGGCACGAGAGCCCGGCCCTGGGGGCCCTTTGGAGGCTCCCCTCCCTCAGGCTCCGACTCCCTTTCGGCTGCGGGAACCCTGCTGGTGCTGTGTTACCGTGACCACACTCGGCGTTGCCAGTTTCCGGGCCGTTCTGCATGTGCACGTGTGAATTATAATATGATTGTACAAACACGGAGACGCCCGAGTGTGCGCGCGCGTGCACGGTCTGTGCGTGTGCCGTATGTGTGTGTTTTAAATCTCCCCTGGGTGGTAACTCTTTTTTTCTCCCCTTCCTGTTTGGCTGTGACCTGGGGGAGATTGATAGCCAGCCTGTGCGGTGGATGTTAACAGTTCCCCTGATTTATAGAGTTACTTACGCTAAGTGAGGCCACTTAGACGCGTCTGGATAGTAAACCTTTTAACTGGACTAAAAAATCATAATAAATAAATAAACAAAGGGGGGCAAGTAGGGCCCAGCAGCCTGGCCCCCCCACTTCCCGTCTTAGAGCTGTTGGGGACCAGGGGGCCTGGCTGAGAGTCCCGGGGAGCAGTGACCACTCTCCTACCTGCACGAGCTGGGCGGCCCTTCTGTTCTGAGCTGGGAGGGGAGGGCTCAGGCCCAAGAGAGAAGGACACCTTTTCCTATGGGACAGGTCTTGGCTGGGGTAGGGGGTCACAGCTGGAGGAGATAGGGGAGTTAACACAGAAATTGGCTGGTGGGGGAGGTGAGGAGAGAGGTGGGAAGGATGGTCGGGGAGCTTGGGGGGAGCATGTGTCTCTAGGGACCCTTCCTTGCTTCCCAGACTCGCTGTTCCTGTGGCACCTGGACTTTTCACCACAGTGATTGCGCTTATGGTGGCTTGAACATCTGTCCCCTTATCTAAATTGAGCTGCCCGTGGTGGCAGGAACCAGGACAGTCTGTCTTGCTCTCATGCTGTCCTCAGGATTGAGCCCAGGGCCTGGCCTGTAGAAGGAGCTCAGAGGGTGTCTTGAATGAACACAGATGCATCACTTGAAAACTGGGGCCTGTCAAGTTCAAGTTCTTAGGGATGGCAGCGTGGAAGCTCCGACATTGCCACCACCCCAATTGGGAGGCTGGGGAGCGGGGAGGGGGGCGTGTGGGGTGTTAGACCGTGGCCTTGGGCGTCCGAGCCCCATGGAAGTCCGATTCCAGCACTGACACTGAGTGACCATGGGCAGTTACCAATCTCACCAGGCTCTCTCTGCTTCCTCATCTGGAAATGGGGACAGGTCAACAGCCTCATGGAGATGTTGCGGGGGGGGTCACTGAAGTTGACGTCAGGAAGTGTTCAGCATGGTCTCTGGTACAGGGGAGGTGTTCAGAGGGTGCCAGCCGCCCTGTCACTCTGGGCCGTGCCACAGGGCGGCCACCAGTGGCCTGGCGGTGTCTGTGGCCCCTGAGCTGCCTGGCAGCAGGCAGGGGGGCCCCGGAGCATCCCTACCCCAGGGGACCGGTGCCTGGCCCCTGCCTCCCCACCTCCTGATATACAGCGGGCATTAGGCTGCCCAAAGGGGACACTGCATCCTTAGGAAGAAATATGTCCTCATTTTTCTTAAACACCGTTTCCACTGAGTGAAATGTTTAGAAGGGACGCACAGGGAGAACTTTATTTCCTACCAGGGAGTTCAGAGCCACCAGGCAGAGCCCATAAAGCACCCGGAGCCTGGTAGCTGACAGGCCGCCCGGCCCCGAAACACATTACTCACAAGTGGGGGGGGGGGGCTGCTGCCAGGCCTGCCCAGCCCCCAGGGACTGCCCCCCCACCCAGGGCAGAACAAGCAACTTCGAGCCCCAGGCAGTGGGCACTGGGCACTGGGCACTGGAGCCTCTCGACCCCTTGACACAGGCTGCCCGGGGCAGGGGAGGGTCTGGCCTCAACCTGGCAAGGAGGTGGAGCCATTCCAGCCACCCCCAACCCCTTCATCCCCAGAGATCAGGGACAGGGGGCCCAGGTGCAGTGGTAGGAGCCCCCCTGTCTCCCCCGTAACTGGCAGGAGCCCTGGCCTTCCCCAGCCTTTGGAGGGAGTGATGAGGTTCCTGGCATAACGGGCCCTTCTCCCGAGGCCCTCCCTTCATTTGATTTCTGAAGCTGGCTGATTTGAATATTTATAAATATCAGTAAATTATTTATTGTAGCAATCTGCTGCACCATTTTACCCATCGCAGTTAACACTTTAGGGGGCTCCGTGTTATGGGAACCAGGAGAGGGAGTGAGGAGGAGATGGGAAGAGAGGGCTGGGACTTCCTAGGGCCCACCCAGAAGCCTTAACTGGGGACACGGTGGCTGCCCAGCTCCTGGCAGAGCCCGGGCCCCTTGTGAGCCCGGGCTCTGGGTGTCTTCACGGCTCCAGGATCAGTTGCCTCTTCTATCAAATGGGATGATGACAGTGCCTGCTTCACGGGGTCATCACGAGGCATCAGGAGACCGTACCTGGAGATGTGCATGGTCTGGTTTTTGCCCCTCCTTTCCTCCACCCTGAGCAGGATCTGTTCAGCTTACACAGGAGACCTGCTTGCAGGGGGCTGGTTGAGTTTGGAGCCCTGGGAGAGGAGGTCGGAAGACCTGGGAAGGGGTCGTTTGTTGCTGAGTGGACAGGCTGCCCCCAGCCCAGCCCAGCCCCCCAGCCTCTCTGGTGTCCCCTCTTTCTTCTGGCCCCGGTGAAGTTTCCTGGTCTTGGGATCTCGTGCCTAGAGGTGCGCCACACCTGCTTGCTTGTCCCTCTCAGGGCTCAGCTGCCTTCTTCCAGGTCCTTGCTTGCCAGAACCCTCTCACCTTACAGTCCTGTGGCCCTTTCCCAGGGCGGGAGCCTGCCTGGGGCCCTTTCACCAACAAGCAGGAGAGCCAGGCTATGCCCTCGTGCTGTGCCACCTCCTGGGGCTCACCCCACTGATGCGGAGGCACCGGGGCCAGAGACTAGAAGCTAGGAGAGCCCTTGGGCCGGCTGCGCACGTGCGGGTACCCGTCGCTCCTTTCCCCAGTTTCCCCTGTTTCCCCCAGCCTGACTGGGGCTCACCTCCGCTGCCCCGCCCCTTGCCTCCTTTCTGGAGCCCGGCCCTGGGTAAGCAGTGCAGGACTCCCCTCGCCTTCCCACCCCCTGGCCCAAGCCTGCCTCCTGGGCAGTATTGTTCCCAGAGGAAGTGTCCAGTGTAAATAGAGCAGCGGGCAGGCTGGTGGCGGGAAGGAGATGAAAGGGGCAGTGACAGGGCCGGGGACGGATGGCTTCCTCCCATTGAGGCCCGGCCACGGCGTTTATATTTTAGGGAAGAAAGTCGGGGGAATGTTTACATGGACAGGAGCCTGGGGTCAGACCACGAGGGGGGTAGTCTGTATGTCCCAGCGCCCTGATGGAGGGGGAGGGGAGGAGGACCCCACGGAGTGGGCCGGAAGGCGGATGGGCGAGCAGCTCGGACCTTGGCTCCTTCATACTCCCCACCCGCTGCCCTAGCCTCTGCCTCCTGCCCTGCACCCCAGGCCCACACGCCTTCTCCACCTCTACCCCTGGGATCGGCAGTAGAGTCAGAGGGAGGGCAACATCTGGAAGGCAGGTGGGCTGGGGCAGAGCGGCAGCTGGAGGGCAGGTGTGGGGGGTGTAGGCGGAGCAGAGGGGCCTGTGGGCGGGGGGTGGGCCCTGGGTGCACAGCTGCATCACAGCTGGTGGGGGCCCAGGAGGGACCGAGCCAGGCACACGCCGGAGAGCAGGAGGGGGTGGGCTGGCCTGGGTGGGCCCAAGTGCCTCGAGGCTCCAGGATGGGTGGGAGCCCAGGGAGGGGGTGTCACCAGCAGCAAGTGCAGCCCTGGGAGTTTCTGCTTCCCTCTTCCTTGGGATAAATATTTATAGATCCATTTGCTGTCTCCCTTACACACTTGGCTGCTTACCTCCTGGTAAAAATAGAGCAGGCTCCCCCACTCTCCCCTTCCCGTCCCCACCAGGGCAGGGGACCAAGGGGGCCAGGTGAGGCCTGCTCCCTGTAGGTCTGCTGGAGCAAGCCTGGTGTCGTGCAGCCTGGCAGCTGGCCCAGAGGTTGGGTGGGATGCTGTGACTAGGGGAACCATCATTGAACTTTGGAGAACCCACGTCAGCACTTGGAGACCTGGGTGTGGGCGGCACAGACTTGGAGATGCGGATGAACTTGGGCAGAGTAGGCCCATGGCCTGGGCAGGGGTGGGGCCCGGCAGAGCCAGGGCCCCAAGACTGGGCCGACTGGTGTGAGCCAAGCAGACCCTTCTGGGGCAGTCGGCTGGCTGGACTGGGCTGGGGCCGGTGGGTCCCTGGGCCAGGTGAGGCCGTACACACTGGCAGGTGGTTTCGAGGCAGGTCTGGGGCCGCTGGGCATTGTACAACCACCCGTCTGTATGAGCCAAGTCTCCTTGCGGGACAGGGTCCCCAGGCAGGCAGGGGTGGCCGTCCTGTGTGAGCATGCCTGTTGGGCTTTCGTGTGTGGCGGTCCGCAGGGTGTTGATCTATTCTAGGGAAGCCCCTTCTGCCCATGGCCCTGGAAGCCGAGCCCCTGCCCTCACTCGGCCTTTTGACCAACGTGGGTGGAGACTCAGACACACCCATTCCTCTGCTGGGGGACACACGAGGGAGCCCTGCCACTGAGAGGCTCCCGCGGGGCCCCCTGTGCTCAAATCGGCTGAGGCCGTCTGCCATGCACACCGCAGGGTCTGGCACACGATAGGAGCCAACTAAACGGACAGATGGAAAGGTGGAGGACAGGCAGACATATACACAAAATGTGTATGTGTGTCCACCCTTGGCCTTGGTGGCAGGTCCCAGGCTGTGTGGTGAGCGGACCCGCCGTGTGCTCCCGACCCTGGACCCCTGGGCGCCCCCGCTCAGCAGCCGTGAGGGAGGTGGCGAGACCCCGGCAGCCGCATTAAAGAGTTTCTGTCGGGCTGCCGTGTCGTTCAGGAACAGCAACTGCAGCTTCTGGGCCTTCCGTTGGGGGTCTGGGAAAGCCCAGCCTGTTCCAGCTGTGGCTTCTCGGGGCTGGGAAGTGGGCTTTCTGGAGTCAGCCAGGCCTCCGAGGGAAGGAGCTGTGGCTATGGCAGAGAGGGCAGAGTGGGATCCTCAGACAAGGATGAGCGGTTCTTGGAAACACTGTGAGCGTTCTGCCCTTGAGTGGCCCTGATTGAGGCTTGAGGAAAGGAAATGGCCAGAGAAGACAAAAGAGGGTCTGTGAAAGCAAGGGGAGTGAGGAAAAGTGGAGGCCTTCAGAGGGCCCTCGGCGGCCGGGAGAACAGGAAGAGATGCCACAGCTCTCCAGTGAGCAGAAGTAGGAGTCCGGTGGGGTCCAGGGACCAAGTCTGGCAGGGGAGTTGTCAGGGACGAGACACTCAGAGGGGGAAGGGTCCCAGCCACCAGTGGCCGGGACAGTAGGGCAAGAGGTTGGCTCAGGCCGGTCCCTGGCTCTGGGTGGTCTCCTCCCCATGGGGCAGACCACGGCAGGCCTCAGTGTGTGCCCGCCTTGAGCGCCCGCCTTGACTGCCCGCCTCTCAGAAGAGGAATTTAGGGCCAAGCAAGTGTAGGGAACGCTTCCGGGAACCAGGTGCTGAGAAGCCTGCCCCTCGTGTTTGAGGAGTCGTTCGTTCATTCGTCCGTTCATATGTTCATTTCCAAACCATCCTGAACCACCCAGTGCACGCCGGCCTCGGTGCCAGGCTCTAGGGATGGGGCGCTGGGCGAGCTGGGCCGCTGGAGCTCACAGTCTGGTGAGGGGCGCAGACATCCTCCCCCCCCCCCCCACCGCTGCCCCCAGCCAGGGGCAGCGTGAGGAAGGTGGGATCCAGAAAACCTAGGGCCTAGTGGGGGGGGGGGGGCCGCCGCCAAGGTGGTGGCCGCACCCTCTGACCTCTCCCTCCACCCCTGCAGCTGAAGGCACCCGGTGCACCGACCCGCCCGCAGGCAAGCCCGCGATGGCGGCCAAGCGCAAAGGCGGCCTGAAGCTCAACGCCATCTGCGCCAAGCTGAGCCGCCAGGTGGTGGTGGAGAAGGGGGCAGAGGCGGGCCCCCAGCCCGAGGGCAGCCCGCTGCGGCCGCGGGACCGAGAGGCCGGCGTGGCCCGGGGCGTCCGCAGCGAGGAAGACAAGAGGCGGGCGGTGATCGAGAAGTGGGTCAACGGTGAGTACAGCGAGGAGCCCGCGCCCGCGCCCAGCCTGGGGCGGATCGGCCGCGAGGGCCTGGAGCTGCCGCCCGAGGGCGTCTACATGGTGCAGCCCCAGGGCTGCAGCGACGAGGAGGACCACGGCGAAGAGCCCCCCAGGGATGGCGGTGGCGTCGCGGAGGAGAAGGAGTCTGACGGGGTGGCCTCCAAGGACGACAGCGGCCCCGGTACCAAGCAGGCTTCGGGTAGGTGCCTGAAGTCCCGGACAGACAGCCGCACGGACAGACGGCATAGCCCGTGGGGGGGCGGGCAGCAGGGAAGGGGTAGGGGGTCCGCAGAGCATGCCCGCTTCCCCCACTCGTGCTCCGTGTCCCGGCACCTCATCCAGCCCCGCGAGGCCTGGGGCCGAGGTACTGGCGCAAACAGGGAAGACTTGCTCAGGGTGGGAGGGAAGCGCTCCAGGTGTGAGCCGGGCTGGGGGCGGCTGAGGAGGTGAGGGATGGCTGTGCGGACGTGGGACCCACGACAGACCGTGGGACTGTGTCTCCACCCCTGCATCACAGGAGCCTGCGGGGTCAGCCCTAGAGCCATAGGAGCAGAGCTCCGGGATAGACCTGTTCTGGCAGCCTCCTCCCCTGCCCCTTCCCGGAATCCTTCTCCTTCCCAGGGACACCGGCTCTGCTAGGCAGGACCTCTCAGGGGCGAGGCACAGGGCCTCAGGATGGCTCAGCCCGGCCCGCAGATCCCGTTACAGCCACCTGCCCCGGACGCGCTCCTCTGGCTGACCTCTTTCCCACGAGGTGGCTGAGGCCTGGCTTTTCTGCTGTCTCCTTGTCCTTATGACTCACAGCAGCCCCGAGCTTCTCACACTCCAGGGAGAGAGGGCCTGCGGTTTTGGGTGGAAGGGGGTCACTGTGGCTAGGATGGAACCCGGGTGCGGGGCCTTTTCTCCAGCTCCTAGCCTCCTTCTCAGGCCTGTGCCCGGTGCCCCGAGCCTCCCCTGCCTGCTCCCCTATCCCCTTCCCCCTGCAGCGAGGGGCGCATCTCCTCCCTGCGCGGGGAGCCCTGCGCAGCCACATAATTATGCATATAAGATATAAACAGAGCTGTTTAATTATCCTTCGCCACATCAGTGACAGAGTAATTAACAAACATTGCAAGATCAATGAGGAAAAGTGTGACCTTCAGTTTCCTCTGATAGGAAAAGCCCTTGCCGTTCCCAGACACAAGGTGATTGTGCTGAGCCAGAGGAGAGGGAGGGACGGGGACAAGGGCCGCTGTCCCATCGGGGGCCCGCCCCACCCCCCAGGCCCAGCCCTGCCCTGACCCCTGCCTTCTCTCACCCCAAACGGAGAGCTGGGACAGTAGGAGGCAGGACCGGGACTGCCAGTGGCCTCGTGACCTGGGCATCGCCCCATCTGACACCTGGGGCAGCCTGCTCAGCCCTGGGCACCAGAGGAAACCAGCTGGAGCCCTAGCCACCGCCAGGCTCAGACCACCTTCTCTGGGCCTGGGGGCTCAGGAAGGCAGGCCTCTGGGCTGCCTCAGACCCCCACCCAGCCCCCTCCCTCCTCTAAGCTGCCTGCCCTTCAAAGCCTTCTGTCTCTCTGCCATATATAGTGAGGGCTCAGCTGCCTCCTGCTATTTTTAGCCCCTTTCCCTGGTCCCTGAGCCACTGAATCTAGCAGCCAGAGCCCCCTCCTCCCAGGCTGGGCCCCCAACCCCATGTAGCTTGAGGTCAGGACAGTGGCCCACCGGCCACCCCGTCCCAGGGAACAGCCATCTGTTGGCTCCCGGGGTCACTCTGCCCACCTGGGGTTCCAGGTGCCACCTGTGACTGTCCTCTTCCTACACAGCCCCGATGGGTTGCAATGAGGGTTGGGAGGCGACCCTCATCTGCCACCCTGCTGGGGTCCTGGGCCTCCCACCCCTTCTTCAGCCATGCCTTCCCCCTGGCTGTGCTGTTAGGACTCCCACCCTGGGGCCCTGCTGCTCTGAGTGAACGTGCCCGACTTTGCCGGCTCAGACAGGAATGGAGAAAACATGTGTGTCCCTGGGGCCCATGTGGGTCTCACCCTCCTATGTGCGCCCACCCCTGATCCAGGCCGGAGCCCATAGTAGGTGTTTCGTGAGTGTTCTGCACGAGAATGAGTAAGCCTGTGTGTGCTGGGGGGGTCACACATCTGCTGTGGCGAAGGTCATGTGTGCAAGGACGTGGGGCTCCAGAGAAGAACCCCAGGCAGAATGGGATCATCTTGCCTCCGCCGTCCTGAGGCTCATCCTGGGGAGATGGGTGTGGGGTTTGGGTGGTTCGTGTCCATGTGTGTGTGTTTGCGGGGTTGGGAAGGTAGCTAGGGGATGTGCGTGTATGTGTGTGTGTACGTGTTTGCTCACGTCCCTGTGGGGAGGCCGCTCCGGGATCTCTGTGTGCCCCAGAGTGGACACGGGTAGAGCCTGTAGACAGGCTGTCCTCGGTCCCCTGTCTGGGGCCAGTAGGGCCAGCCTCCCAGGCAGACTCTCCTCAGGGTGGCCACCTTTACGAGCGGGCACGAGGATGACGGGGAGGTTCGTAGGACTCCTCACGTCATAATTCTTGGCTGGGGCAAGGGGCCTTGAGTGAGTCTGAACAAATGCTTTGGCAAGGCCCCTGCCTCCTCAGCCTTGTGGTCTGGGACCCTCAGTATGTGGGGGGCCGGTGGAGCCGGGGGGGCCAGCTCCTGGTGAGGCCTGGGGTAAGCCCTCTACCTCCCAGGGATGAGGGCCTGTGTGTCTGCTTGTGGGGGCCAGGGAGAGTCCTCCAGACAGGCTCAGCCAGGCCCACCCCCAACCCTCAGCCCCCGGGGTCCCTCCTGACTGCCCAGCTGCCGGCCCACATCCTTACCTGTCCCCAGCCCCCGTGTCACCCCACCCTTGGGAGGCAGGTTGGGATCTGGCCTTACTTCCAGTAAAGTGACTTCTCTTTCATATTAGGCCAAGGCGAGAGAGAGGAGACATTTATGAAACTTTGTTTAATGTACTGAAAAGCCATCGGCCAGAACATTTAGGAAATTGATTTTCCTGGCATTGATGAACTCGTTTTATTTTACCCCGGTATTAATTACTTTTTTTTTAAACAAATTAATTTAAGAGTCGTAAAACCTAACAAGTGAGCCAAATGTCCATAGATCATGTCGTGCTCCGCCCCCTCCCCATGCCAGCCTCCTCCCTCTGTGGGTGGGGGCTCACGGGGAGGGGGTGCCCCCTGTCCCTTGGCTACCCTGCTCCCTCCCAGAGGTGACCGGCCTCTCCCCACTGCTGCAGGAGAGGCCTCCTCACTCCGGGACTACGCGGCTTCCACTATGACCGAGTTCCTCGGCATGTTTGGCTACGATGACCAGAACACGAGGGACGAGCTGGCCAGGAAGATCAGCTTCGAGAAGCTGCACGCAGGCTCCACCCCCGAGGTGGCCACCTCCTCCATGCTGCCCGCCTCCGAGGATGCCCTCAGCAAGCGGGCGCGCTTCTCCAAATATGAGGAGTACATCCGCAAGCTCAAGGCCGGCGAGCAGCTCTCCTGGCCGGCCCACAGCACCAAGGCCGAGGAGCGGGCGGGCAAGGACGTGGTGGGGCCCCTGCCCGGCCTGCGGCTGCCCAGCAGCACGGCGCACCTGGAGACCAAGGCCACCATCCTGCCCCTGCCCTCACACAGCAGCGTTCCCATGCAGGGCCTGGTGGCCCGCACCTCCAAGTACGACTTCTTCATCCAGAAACTGAAGACGGGCGAGAACCTGCGGCCCCAGAACGGGAGCACCTACAAGAAGCCATCCAAGTACGACCTGGAGAACGTCAAGTACCTGCACCTCTTCAAACCCGGGGAGGGCAGCCCCGACATGGGCGGGGCCATTGCCTTCAAGACGGGCAAGGTGGGGCGCCCCTCCAAGTACGACGTCCGGGCCATCCAGAAGCCGGGCCCCGCCAAGGTTCCGCCCACCCCCAGCCTGGCTCCTGCACCCCTCCCCAGCGTGCCCAGTGCTCCCAGCGCCCCTGGGCCAGGGCCCGAGCCATCCGCCTCCCTGCCCTTCAACACTCCCGAGTACCTGAAGTCGACCTTCTCCAAAACAGACTCCATCACCACGGGGACCGTCTCCACTGTCAAGTAAGGACGCCCATCCTGAACTCGGGACTAGAGTAGCCACTTCTCTGCCACTGAAGCCCATGCTCGTGGACGCGTCCACTCGTACTTGTACACGTCCACCAAGCGGCCAGCTTAATACACGCACTGGCTCTCACATGCTTCTGCACATGCGCATGCCTGTGTGTGCACACACGTACACACACACACACACACACGGCCTGCGTAACCACCCACGCCCAGCACGCGACACATCTTGCAGTGTGCACACGCGTGTCACACGTCAGGTATTCCCGTGCATGTACTCATCTGCTAACATGCGTACCAGGGACTGCTGTAACCCCCATTTGCCAGTGACAGGCTTTCTGTGCCTCAAATGCAGCCTTGGGGTTGGCCGGGAAAGCCCTAGTCTGGGGTTAGGGCTCTGGGCTCCAAGCCGGTCACTGTGGCTCCCAGGTTCAGGGCCTGGGCCATGGGGAAGGCAGCAAGAGAAGGCAGGAGTCTGGGGGCACACTCATCGCTAACCCCCAGGCAACGGTCAAATTATCTGTGGATCAATTATGTGGGGTTCCCACACTCCCTTCCCCCTTGAGGCAGAGCCAAAAACCTGGAGCAGATCTAGGGAGCTGCCCACTGGCCTGGGAGGGGGGCTTTTCTGATCAAATGACCCCACCTTCTCTTGCCCCTTCCCCGGTGGTCTTCCCAGCATCCTGCTGACTCCCGGTATGCAACGGGGGCCAGGCCCCAGCTTCCAAGGCTTCCTAGCTAGGCCCGTGCCAGCTTGGAATGGCCCGGCCCTTGCCGGAGTTGGGCTAATTGAACCTGTGCCAAGGTTCCGCCAAAGGGCCTTCCAGTCCCACCTTGAGGGCCTCAGAGCACAACAGAGCAAGAGAGGGAAGGGCCAGGGCCCCAGGACAGGGAGCTGCCCCCTAGACACTTCTGGGGTGTGAAGTTACCCCTGTCGGCTAATCGGCTGTGCCCTGTGTGTCTCTCGCCAGGAACGGATTGCCCACAGATAAACCAGCTGTCACCGAAGATGTAAACATTTACCAGAAATATATTGCCAGGTAGGCCCCTGGGGAGGAGACTGCCCTGGAGAGGTGGTGGGATGGGGCCAGGAATGCCTGGGGACCCTGGGACCATAGGCCCATCTGACCGCTAGTGCCCGAGTGCCTACTGCTTCCCTACCTCTATGCGCCCATGCCCTCAAATTCCCCGGAGGGACTGTGTCCCATCTCAGCCCCTGCCCCTCGATGTGACCTGGGCCACACGCCCTGAAGCAGCTTGTACCCCAGGCAGGGCCAGGGTGCCCAAAGGGGCCTGATGGCGGGGCCTGGCCACAGGTGAGCACCGAGCTCCCGCCACGCCTCATACAGAGTCTGGGGTGGGATTCAGGCCAACGTGGAGCCGCTGGGGATGAGAGGAGGTGCGCGCAATTATCCTCCCTGACATGGCCTCAGTGTGCTCCCTAGGCCGGCCTTGACCCTCACCTCCTGACCGCAGACCTGCCCTCTTACACTTTTAAGGCCACATGATGGGTGGGTAAAGAACCTTCGCCTCGATGGAGGCCCCCAAATCCGGCCCCTTGCTGCCAACACCCGATGGGGCAGCCCAAGGAGGGAGCTCTGCCCCAGCCTGTGTCTTTCTGCTGATCTTCTAGGTTCTTCCTGTCCCTCTCTGTCTTTTCAGCTTTGTTCCAATCTCTTTATTATTATTATTATCATTATTATTAGTGCCTCAGCAGATGGCCTTTTTGGCAGCTTCAGCTTAAATATTTATTTGCAAGCGGTTCTCCCTTTACAAAGGGGTCTCTCCCTCTGTCTCTGTCTCTGTCTCTGTCTCTGTCTGTGTGTGTGTGTGTGTATGCGCGCATGTCCCACAGTCTGAGGCCAGCCTCCTCCCCAGTTGTCCTAGCAGGCTCTCCCCAGAGCCGCCTCCCCAGGGTGGCCATCGCCGAGCCTGAGAACCACAGCCCAGTGGCACTGGGGCCTGGAGAAGGTCGGGGTTTCTGGGAGGCGGGCAGTGGCCAGGCAGCATGGGGCTCCCGACTGCGGACTTGGCTGGAGAGCTCACTCCCTGCCGCAGGAAGCCGAACAGATGCTGTGCTTTAAAAATTCATAACCCTGGGCTGTTTCAAGTGTCAGGAAAGCCCAGGACAGAGCGAGGCTTTAACACCTCTCAGCAGCGGGGCCCTGGGCTGGCCCAGCCAGTGTCTCCAGCACCTGGCTTCACTCTGGGTGCGGGGCCGGCGGGCGGCACCTGCAGGAAAGGCAGTCACCCTGCGGGCTCCTGCCCTCACCGCCTCATCCCATCCCATCCCAGGCCTCCTCCCTGTCTCTGCTCTGCCGTCTGGCCCGCCCCAGCTTCTTCCTCCCCACCTTGGTGCCAGGCCCGTGTGCCTCACTGCGTCCTCATTCCCGAGGCAGGCAGGACAGGTCTGCAGTTCAGTGGTCCTAGGATTCCCAACAGGCCTGATCACTCACCCTGGCCTCTGCCACTTCACCCCCACAGACCGCCTCTGCCCCCCATACCCCTACAAAGGGCTCAGGGCCCCTGAACCCCAGCAGCGCTTCCCCAGGGTATGGGCACATATTTTCTCTGCTGCTCTGGCAGCAGAGTCCTCCCTGGGAAGGGAGGGAAGAGTCCTCCCTGGGGCTGCTGCCCAGAGAGGGCTGAGCCCACCCTTCCTCTCTGCAGGTTCTCCGGCAGTCAGCACTGTGGCCATATCCACTGCGCCTACCAGTACCGTGAGCACTACCACTGCCTTGACCCGGAGTGCAACTACCAGGTAGGGCCTTGTGGGCACCAGCCCCGCCCCTGCGGGCTGGCCCATCGGTGGGGGAGCCTCTCGGAAGTGGGACGGGGGTGTTCAGTTCTGCCGAGGCCGCCTGAGCTTAACTCACGCAGAGAACCCAGAAAACTATTAGCCTAACAGGCATTTGATAGGGTCTGGAGCCACCTGCTTCCCTGGGATGATCATTCAAGCTCCCTTCCCTGGGAGCCCCACCCCCCACCCCCGCCCCAGGGCCTCGGCACCTTGTCTGACTCTTCTCGGTGTCCTCCTGCCCCGGCTAGTAGATGATAACGCTGAGGGGCAGAGAGATCGTCACTTATGGTCAAAGCCACCTGTGATAAATGCAGAGCAGGTGAACGAGAGGGAAACGCAGCCAGTGTGCCCAGGGCTGTCCCCTCTGGCTCATCAGGGAGCCCAAGCTGGCGGCACAGCCCATAGGTGACACCGGGCAAAATGAGCTGTCCCCTGTCAGAGCCGCTGCCTTAAGGGCCTGGCCAGATTCATCTCCTCTGCTCCTGGGCGTGAGCGCTGGGAGCCCGGCGGGAGGTCACAGAAGGCCCTGTGGCTCTGGGACTTGGAATTGCTCCATCTGTGGTCCCCTGTGCTGGCCTGGGCGCCACCCGGCTGCCTCGACCCCAGGCAGGATTATTTCCATGGAGAGCCAAGTGGGCGGGGTGTGGGGGGGGGCAGTGCTCTGGGCGAGGGGCTGGCCCAGGCCCCCGCCAACTCGTGCTCTCCTGCAGAGGTTCACGAGCAAGCAGGATGTGATCCGGCACTACAACATGCACAAGAAACGCGACAACTCCCTGCAGCACGGCTTCATGCGCTTCAGCCCGCTGGACGACTGCAGCGTCTATTACCACGGCTGCCACCTCAACGGGAAGAGCACCCACTACCACTGCATGCAGGTGCCAGGGGCAGGGCCACCCAGGGGCCGGGGCCTGGCTCAGGGGCAGCGGGGGGGCTGCGGGGGGCGGCGGGTGAGCGCAGGGAGTCCTGGGGGCGCGGGCCCGGGTGGCGTCTGGCAGGGCCAGGGCGGGGCCGTCCCCATGGCCATACTTGGTGCGGGTGAAATTCAGGGAGCTGTTTATACAGACCAGCATTTCTCAGGCTTTAACACCAAGGGGAGCGTTGCAAATGGTTCCTGAGGAGGTTTTTGTTTAATTCTCTGTTTTAATGCCACGCCGAGTCTGGGCTTTTTCAAGGTGTCAGGTCCAGGGGGAGCGACTCGGGGTTGCAAATAGCAGCCGCTGCGCCTCCCCCGGCATTTGTCAGGGGGTTGTTATGGGCTCCGTGGAACAACCTGGGCCAGGAGGAGAGGGGGGCTCTCTCTCCGGGCCCTGAGATGGTGCAGACACTGGCACGGCCCAGCCTTCAAGAGTGCTCAGATTCCACGGGTTTTTACTCAATATGGCAACGCTGCCTGCCTTGGCCCAGCTAGGGTGGGGTGGGGAGGGCCCTGTGCCAGGAAGTGTCCACTGAACGAGTCCCGGGGCCGAAGGTGACTGCCGGGCCCCCAGGCCCAGCCCTGCCCACTGCCAGGGGCTTTCGAGACAGAGCCACGGATTAGGACCCCAAACGCCCCTTGGCGGAACGGGACTCCCACACCTGGCTGTGCCGGGAGGTGCCCGGAGTCCGTGCAGACAACCCAGCCCTCAGCACAGCCCAGGCCTGCAGGGCCCTGGGCGGGGGGGGGGGGGGGGGGTCTTCACAGGCTCTCCACAGCCCAGCTGGATGTTTACAGGGACCGAAGCTCCCCTGAGCAGGGGGGTCTGTGGGCAGCAGAACCGCGGCTCTGACCTTGGCCCGGGGGTGCCTGGCCTCGGTCCCCCTGACGGCCATTCTGCCCCTGCAGGTGGGCTGTAACAAGGTGTATACAAGCACGTCAGATGTGATGACCCACGAGAACTTCCACAAGAAGAACACCCAGCTCATCAACGATGGCTTCCAGCGCTTCCGAGCCACCGAGGACTGCGGCACGGCCGACTGCCAGTTCTACGGGCAGAAGACCACGCATTTCCACTGCAGGTGAACGGGGAGCCCACCAGGGAGGCTGCTTGGCCTGGGGGAGGGAGGGGAGGCGGGGAAGTGGGCCCGTGCGGGGCTCGGGGTCCCGCCTCCCGGAGGCCACAGGCACAAGGGTAGGGGGGCCGCCCGGGGGTTCTCCGGGTCTCCCCCCGGGGCCGAGGCGGGAGCCGGGCAGGACCACCTCCGGGCGCCCCCGCCTCCCCGAGGCCCTGCGACAGCCCCTGCCGTGTCCCGTCCAGGCGCCCCGGCTGCACATTCACCTTCAAGAACAAGTGTGACATCGAGAAGCACAAGAGCTACCACATCAAGGACGACGCGTATGCCAAGGACGGCTTCAAGAAGTTCTACAAGTACGAGGAGTGCAGGTACGAGGGCTGCGTGTACAGCAAGGCCACCAACCACTTCCACTGCATCCGCGCCGGCTGCGGCTTCACCTTCACGTCCACCAGCCAGATGACCTCGCACAAGCGCAAGCACGAGCGCAGGCACGTCCGCTCCTCGGGCGCGCTGGGGCTGCCGTCCTCGCTGCTGGGCGCCAAGGACACGGAGCACGAGGAGTCGAGCAACGACGACCTGGTCGACTTCTCGGCCTTGAGCAGCAAGAACTCCAGCCTGAGCGCCTCCCCGACCAGCCAGCAGTCCTCCGCCTCCCTGGCCGCCGCCGCCGCCGCCGCCGCCGAGGCCACACCCGGTGCCGCCAAGCCGCCCAACAGCAAGATCTCCGGGCTGCTGTCCCAGGGCCTGCCCGCTTCCATCCCACTGGCGCTGGCCCTCTCCAACTCAGGCCTGCCCACCGCCGCCCCCTACTTCCCTATCCTTCCGAGCCGGGGCAGCGCCTCCTTGCCCGTGGGTGCCCCCGGCCTCCTGGGTGCCATGTCGTCCGGGGCAGTGGCCTCGGCGGCAGCCGACACACCCGCCCTGGCCGCCTCGGGAGCCGGTGACTCTGCCCCGGCCGCCGCCACCTCTGTCCCGGTGCCCCCCGCCTCCATCATGGAGAGGATCTCGGCGAGCAAGGGTCTCATCTCACCCATGATGGCCAGGCTGGCCGCGGCTGCCCTCAAGCCCTCTGCCACCTTTGACCCAGGTGAGCAGGCCGGGCACTGCCCAGGAAACGAGTGGCTTACGGACCCCGGGAGCCCGCCGCCTCAGATCGCAGAGCAGAGTCGGGGGGTGTTGGAGAGGCGTCTTTCTACTCCTGCACCCACGTCCCCCACGCCCCCAGCCCCCATCTTTGCCTGGTCTCTGCCTCCATCCTGTTTGTTTGCTATTGGGGCCCCCTTGTTCCGGCCTGCCCACCCCACCCGAGGCAGCTCTGTTCTCTCATCTGTGAAGTGGGGGCCGTAGGCCCGGCCTCACTGGGAGCCTGTGTGTCCCGGGGCAGCTGGTCCTTACCACTCCGCACTCCCCAGTTGTCACCCTCCCTTATCGCAAGTCCAGCCGCTGATGAGAGGAGTCCCAGATCCCTGCGCCTCCCTAGGGCCCCCCGTGTCACCTGGAGGGGCATGGGTCCAGCCAAGCAGCAGGTGGCCGCACTTCAGGGATGCTTGGGATTTACACCCGGCCGGCCCCTCGAGGCCGAGGATAACCTTCCAGTGTCTCCCTCTCCGTCGGTGCCGTCTGGTAGAACTTTCTGCCAGAACGGAAGTGTTCTGTCCTGTGCTGTCTGGTATGGCAGCCACTAGTCACCTGTGACTGTTGAGTGCCTGAACTTGGCTCTGTGACCAGGAACCGGATTTTGGTTGGAATCCCTTTAACTTAGTCACACCTGGCCAGCGGCTGCCATGTTGGACAACGCAGCCAGACCTCCCGAGTCCCACCTCTGGCCTCCCTCTGGTTTACCATGGGGAGCGGTTCTCCTTCTCAAGTTTTCTACTCTTTTTAAATGTTTTCTGTGATCTCTGGAATTCTTTGGCTTTCTGTTTACCTGGCTCCTCTCCCTGTTCTCCCCCTTCTCGGTACGTAGCTGAGAACAGTCAGCTGTCACTTCAGCCGCTCATTCAGCAACCGCTGTGCTTACTGAGGGCTACGTGCCTTACCGGTGCTGGAGACACGGCAGGGAAGCAGAGTCCTGCCTGGTGGTACTGATGGGACAGTGGGGGTAGCCTGATCCCGGGCACGCAGCCAGGAGGCGGCGAAGTCCAGACTTGGACCTCAGCAGTCCGGCTCCTGAACCCGCGTGCCCTACTCTGCTGTGAGACCGTCTCAAGACCAGGCAGGCCGGAAGGTCCCTGCGGCCTAGCCCAGGGGTCTGCCTAGGTCTCCTAGAGGGCCTGCCAGTGCTTGGCAAGGGGGCCGGGCCATTTCCCAGGGGACCTTGGGCAAGTGACTTCGGGGAGCTACTATCCTGTCCCGAGTGGGACGTTCCCATCAGCTGGAAGCGTGGAGAGACCCACCTTCCATTCCCAGGTGTGAGAGGGACGGCAGGATGCCCAGGGGCCTTGTGCCTCTGGCCAGACGCCTGTGGGCCGGGGTGGGCCCCACTTTAGGACCACACTGAGCTCAGGGGCCAGACTGTCAAATTCTTTCTTTTTCATTAGAAAAATCTCCTTCCCCCAAAAGAAAGGTCAAGGGAAGGGGGGGGGGGGGCGTTTTCCTTTATTTTTTAATCAAATGCCACTTGCTGTCTGTGAAGCAGCTTTCTGTCAGCTGCAGCGCCTTGGGGCAGATTAATATTTCAGCCACTTGGGGATTGTGGAGAAGGGCTCGGTGGACATGTTCCTGTCAGCAACTTCTTTTGCCCCTGCTCTGCTTGGCCTCCCAAATCATCTGCCTACCGAGCTCCAGACTTTCCCCCAATGGCTACACCCCGCCAGCTCCCACCCAGACCCTGGTCCAGCCCAGCCCGGCCACAGTGGGCCTCACATCCCTGCCCTGGACAGCTTGACGGGCGAGGTCACATAGTTTGAACTGCTCTGATTGGCTGTCAGCTCCCATCGCCCTGACACAGCAGATGCCCCTCCTAGGCATGCTCAGTGGAAGGCAGGGCCGTCGCCCCGGCAACAGCGGGCCGGGGACCTGCGGAGGGGCGCAGCTCCCAGTCTAGATCTGCCACTTTCCCTCAGCATTAACAGAGTCTTTAATAAAAGCCTAAGCGGCAGCCCCACAAATTGACTGTGACAGTCGGTGGAGAAAATGAAGGGCCCCCACCCCCGTGCCAGCCCCCTCCCCAGCCTCCCGCCCTTCTCCTCCAGGAGGCCCTGAGCTGGGACAACTTTGACATAATTTTGCAATAATTATCACTTGAAGAATTGCCACACAGGGGTAAGCGTCACAAGCGATCATGTCAGTGGGGAGAATCGCTGACCAGCAGCCAGGGTTCCCCTGGGGCCCCCGGCCCACCCAGCCCACTGCCCTCCCTTCCGGCGGTGGGGGGTTCCGGTCTGTGTCCATAGGAAGCCCTCAGCCCCTCTAACACCATCTTCCCTCCCCTCCCCTGTAGGAAACGGGCAGCAGGCCACCCCCGCCAGGTTCCCCCCGGCCCCGGTGAAGCAGGAGCCCGGTGAGAGCGCTGGCGCCCCGGTTCCCCACGAGGTCTCCCAGGACCGCAGTTTAGACCTGACTGTGAAGGAGCCCAGGTGAGGCGAGGCCAGGTCCCCACCCCACCAGCTCTGCCCCACTGCAGGAGGCTCTTGGGGACAGCGCCCTTGGAGCCAGACCCCACCGAGGCCAGGGGCCAAGCCCTCCGGGCGGGGGTCCTCCTCCAGCCCAGGCAGATGTAGCAGGCGGGGCCGGGGCCTTCGGGATGGGCAGGGAAGGGTGAGTGTCTGGGCTCAGTCCCACGTACGTCTGAGCTAAGGCCCCTTGGTTTGTGTGTTCCAGTAATGAATCAAATGGCCATGCAGTCCCGGCAAACTCGTCTCTTTTATCCTCGCTTATGAATAAGGTAAGAACCATCCATCACACGCCTCCCGCTCCCCCACCCAGAGAAATTAAAGCTATGCTGGGGGGTGGGGGGGAGGTGTTTGTTTTTTAATGTTTTGCCTCTAATAAGATGAGTTTGTACCATTTAAATTTTGAGGCCATTTTTCATCGGATATAATTTCAGAGCCACTGCTTACAAATTAATTTAATGAACTGGCTGAAGAAATATATTCCAGCCTCTGACACCCTTTTCTTCCCTTCAGATGGAGGGCTCCAAAAGCTTTTCCAGAGCCCTCTAACTTCTTTCCCTCTCAGTTATTAATTTTATTTATTTATTTTATATATTTTTTTGTTTGTTTAAAACGGGGTGGGGGAGGGGCACTAAAGTGGGAGCAAAGCATCAATTTCCACTTTTCGGGTTGAGTAATGGTCTCGGACGCCTTCCACAGAGGTCGCTCCAGAATATTTATTTTAAATAATGCAGGGTCTTTGTAAATTATACATCATCTCAAATATATTTCCCCCCTTCACATGATAAATTTGACTACAGCAAGATTAATTTGGTTACCATACACAAGTGACTGCTGGGGGAGCTGGGCCTGGGCCGGACCTCACGGGTGGGGGTCCCGCAGGGCCCTTGGCAGGGAAGGAGCCTCCCGCCACCCTCTGCCGAGGGCCCCGCGCCCTCTACCTTTCCTCTCTCCTTCCTTGCTCTCCTGCTCTACTTTTCCCTTCTTGGCGGTGGGGGAGGGTGTCACTGGCCCCTGTACCCCCTCGTTCCTTCGTGTTGGGGCCCCACACCCCATGTGGGTCAAGCTTTCACACAGGCTCCCCCTCGCCACTCCCCCTCCTGGCCCAGTAGCCCTGAGCCATCTTGATCTCACCCCCTGAGCCTCCCTCCCTCCCTCTCTGCTCCTCTTTTGTGTGCCTTCTCTTGTTCTCAAGGAATTCATAGGGGTTACCCCCCGCTCCTGCACTTCTTTTGAAAACCTGGCAGGAAAATAACCAGGGAGCCACAAAGTCTGGGGAAAGCTGGTCTGGTGTGTGCCCAGAGTCCCGGCCTTAGCTTGAGTGATGGATCTTAGCACCACGGGGTTTGTGTGGAGGAGCCGTGGCATCTCCACGTTGCCTTGGGCAGCACCATTCAGAGCGGACTCGGCTGTGGCCAGAGCTGTGCGGGGCCAGGCGCCCTCTCCTCTCCACTGCTCTAGTGCGTTGCAAGAGGCCCAGGCGGCCCAGAGCCGCTGCTGCTCCCACGGCGGCCAGCCGGTCCCAAGCACCGGCCCTGTTCTCTTTGCAGATGTCTCAGGGCAACCCCAACCTTGGCAGCCTGTTGAACATCAAGACAGAAGCGGAGGGCAGCCCCGCCGTGGAGTCCTCGCCCTTCCTGGGCAAGGCCGTGAAGGCGTTGGTTCAGGAGAAGCTGTCCGAGCCCTGGAAGGTGTACCTTCGAAGGTGAGGGGCTCCCTGGCAGAGCAAAGGAGCAGGAAGGGCCACGCCCACCCGTCGTGGTGGCCAGTGCCCCAGGGTCTCCTCTGACCGCTGCTTCCTCTGGCCAGGTTTGGCACCAAGGACTTCTGTGACGCCCAGTGTGACTTCCTTCACAAGGCACACTTCCACTGCGTGGTGGAGGAGTGCGGCGCGCTTTTCAGCACCCTGGACGGGGCCATCAAGCATGCCAAGTGAGTGGGGGTCCCCAGGGCGCGTGGAAACCCAGCCCCTTTCATTCCAGCCTGGCTCCAGGCTGCGTGGGGTTGGGGGCTGCCTGGGTCTCTAGCTGCCTTCCAGGCAGGCGCCGTGTGCTGCTCGCACCGAAACTCAGAAGCTGAGCTAGTTTCTTAGAAGGTACCGCCTGAAAAAGGCAGGCTTCCCCATCCTTCCACCTGCTCAGCCGCCTGGCGGGGTCCTCTGAGCCTGTCCAGGCTCCACCTAGAGACCCTGAGCAGCTGTTTCTGCCCACCCCCCACGCCCCTCCCCCACCAGTGTGGCCAGCAGCTCTACCACAGATGTTCCCTACAGAGCCAGCTGGAAAGACCCCACTCTGACCCAGGCAGAGACCTTAGATGAAGGCCTTTTCCAAGCCACAGTATTGCATTTGTAGATTTTCTTTGACCTAAAAATAATGAAATTAATTTGTAAACCCACTGAGCTGAAAAGCAGCAGGCCAGCCGCCTCTTGTAATTGAACCCAGAACTTGCAGACATTTAACACAGACCTTGGCTACTGCCGGGCCCCAGCTCAGACTCCGCTCACTGCTCAGGCAGCCGTTAGTCTGCAGAAGAGCCATCTTTGAGGGCCGAGCAAGACCCACCTTTAATTCTCAGAGCAGATTCTGGAAGCGCAGATTCATGCCCCCTGCTGTCCCTGTCCCCTGCTCTGTGTAGGAAGGAGCTAGGGACAGACACAGCAGGAAGATCACAGGAAGACATAGCTAGGGCTGAGCCAGGAGCCCAAGTTCAGAACCAGAGGACACAGCAGTTCCCAGTCCTTCCCTCCTGGTGGCATCACACCTGCTGCTGGGGACTATGTAGGGACACTGGGCCCCTAGGCTCGTGATGGGGTAACATCCAGGGAAAGGCTACCTGCGCAGGGCCCTCTTCCTCCCCACTGAGCCACTGTTTCTGCCTGTTCCAGCTTCCACTTCCGGACGGAGGGAGGAGCAGTGAAGGGAAACGCAGAGGCTCCCTTCCCCACCTCGGCTGCGGAGACCAAACCCGCCTTGGCCCCCTCGTCCCCTCCAGCGCCTCCTGTCACCACAGCCTCTCTGGAGGGTCCCACTCCCAGCCCGGCTGCCGTGCCCTCCACCCCCACGCTGCTCGCCTGGAAGCAGCTGGCTTCCACCATACCCCAGATGCCTCAGATTCCAGCGTCAGTGCCTCACCTGCCCACTTCGCCCTTGGCAACGACTTCTCTAGAAAACGCCAAGCCCCAGGTCAAACCCGGATTCCTCCAGTTCCAGGAGAAGTGAGTCCCTCGATGAGCCGGGAGTCCCGTGTCCCCCGCGTGTCTCGGGAGTAGGTGCTAGCAAGGGCAGCCGAGGAGGTGCTGCTCCTAACCCTGCAGTGAGCCCGGGCTGTCCCCAGCCTCTCTGGGACACGGTCATCGGACGCTGTCCTTCTAGCCAAAGAAGCTGCTGCTCTGGCCTCACTGCCTGCTCCCCAAGCAGGCAGCCGGGGTGGGAGAAGGTGGTGGTGGTAGGGGCCGCTGTTCCAGAGGGGCAGCGTTGGCGCTGTGAGGACCAGCTTAGGTGGGCCGGGAGTGCTGGGCCTCGCCCGGCAAGGCAGGCTGCATCTCACTCTGGGCCTTGCACCCATGGCTAAGTCTCTGCAGAGCAAGCGAAGTCATGGGTGGGGGGCGAGGGGGCTAGGCCCCCACTCCAGGCCCACACCCGTCCGCACAGTGGTCTGAGCTCTCAGGGGTGGAAGGGACCTTCCTCACTGGATGGTGGTGGCGCCTTGCGGCGAGAACGGTGACTCTGTATCGTTATGTGTGCGGCTTCCTGTTCTCAATAAAAGTAATAAATTGGATGTGAACGTGTACCGCCTGAGTGGCAGCTGTCCCCCCTCTCTGGGCACCTGGGGCTGGGCCTCTGGCATGGAAGGGGACCTGCGTTCCTCTCCGTCCCTCCCCGAGCTTCCCTTGTTCGTTCCGCCTCCCCACAGCGGCAGCGCTCTTAGTCTCCCCAGCGCGGTCGGATTCCCACCCCGGGGCCACCGTGGCGGCAGCTGTGGCACCAGCCAGGGCAGAAGGCCGGGGCATGGCGTCCTCCACACCTGTCTGCAGCCCAGGAGGCAGGCCGTGGGGCAGGGCTGCCGCTCACGGGGCAGGCTGACATGGGGGCTCAGCCCAGCACCCCCCACCCCCCCACCCCCGAGCCCCACCACTCAGCCGGCTGGTGAGGTTCTCTGAGTGGGCGGGAGCCCTGAGCCCCGAGCTGACCCTGGGGGCCCCGGCAGCTGTGCGCCTCAGCGGGACCTGACACCAGGCGCACACTCCCCCTGGCCAGGGCCCCGAGGGAGCAGAGCTTCCGGGTAGGGCTGCCCACCCATCTGCACCCTGTCAGTCAGCCACACCCAGGGCAGTGCCTGTGCCACGCCAGCCAGGCCCTCACTGGCGCCCCGCCAGGGCTGGCAACGCCATCTCTCATTTTCACATCCAAGAGGTTATTGCAGCCGCCTTATCTATAATCCTGAGGTGTGGCCGTGGAAACTACGTGTCCCAGCATGCAATGCTCTGGGCAGGCTGCACACCGCAACCCTTTCTGCACCAGCCGAGCTCCAAAAAGAAGGCAGGAAAGCATGCTGGGATCTGTAGTCTCCTCTGGCCGAGGCCACTTGTTGAGCAGGAAGGCAGCCCCGGGGGCCATTCCTCTGGGCCACACCGCAGGGGATTAGGGAGCAGAACCCCAACTCGACCAATGTCAGGATGTCGGCGGGGAGGGCTCTGGGAACGCCAATGACCTTCTGGGCTGTGGTTTCCTTCCAGCGATCCTTGCCTCGCCACGGACTGCAAGTACGCCAACAAGTTCCACTTCCACTGTCTCTTCGGGAACTGCAAGTACGTCTGCAAAACCTCCGGCAAGGCTGAGTCCCACTGCCTGGACCACATCAACCCCAACAACAACCTGGTGAACGTGCGAGACCAGTTTGCGTACTACTCACTTCAGTGTCTCTGTCCCAACCAGGTCAGCCCCGGGGACAGGTGCGGGCGGGGGCCTGGGGCCCAGGGTGGGGGGCAGGGAGGCACGGGGCCCGGGGTTGGCTCCTCCTCCCGGCAGGGATTCATTACGTCTCTCACACCCGTTTTGAATTGGCCTCGTCCAGACTCTGGAAAGGGCACTGTCTTGCCCCTGGGCCCCTGGAGGCCCCTGGGCAGGGGTCCAGACTGGTGCTCAGTTGGTGACGTCTGTCATTTCATCCCAACTCTCCGTGCACTTGGCATCATTCTGCCCATCCTGGAACTATGCTCCCTTTCCCCAGAGGCCTAGAATTTTAAAATAGGCCCATTGGACAGCTAGAGATTGAACTGTCCGTGCCCCAGAAAGGAAGGGCAGATCAAGTTCACCATAAAGGCCTACCCCAAGACTGGCAGGGGCTGTTTGGCAGAGTGCCTTGAGAAGGAGTCTGATCCTAGAGCTGGGCATTCCAGAGAAGAGTGCTAGGCCAGATTAGTGATGTCTGCCTAAGGCCAAGCCTCCAGAGAGGAGTGCTAGGATAGATTAGTGATGTCTGCTCTGGGTGTGGAATTAGAAATGGGTGGCACGATTACCAGGTAGGATGTTTTGGTCAGATTCCAAAAGGGACATACCGCTTTTTAACACGTGAAAGGCCTACACCCAGTTGTGTTTTCTGATTTGAGCACGGAAGAACAAAGGGCCTGCCACGCCCAGAGCCGTGGGCCCGGTGGGAGCTCAGAGAAGTGGTCAGCCTGGCCCTGACCCTCCCGTCCCTCCCTGCAGCACTGTGAGTTCCGGATGCGTGGACACTACCACTGCCTCCGGACCGGCTGCTACTTTGTGACCAACATCACCACCAAGTTGCCGTGGCACATAAAGAAGCACGAGAAAGCCGAGCGGCGGGCAGCCAACGGATTCAAGTACTTTACCAAGCGCGAGGAGTGTGGCAGGCTAGGTACTGAGGGCCGCGGTTGGGGGGAGAGACTTGCAGCAGGTGGCAAGGTTGTGGCTCTGGTGGCCCCGGCCACCTCTCCTGGTACCCACCTCTTGTCCCTGCACGTCAGACCCTGTGTTGTGTTAAAAATGCCACTGATGTCACAGGCCAGGCATCATCAAACAGGGGAAACTGTCAAAACACGGAGAGCCCAGGAATAGGGGTGTGAGTGACTCAGAGCACTCCGCCTACATCCGGGGAAAATGCCTGGGGCCTCGTCATCAGAGTCAGGCCTTGGACTCGGTGCCCTTTCCCGTTCTCTCAAGAGGGAGTGCGGATAACATAGGAGCCCCTGATGTTCCTCACTCTGGGATCTCTTTCCATGGCTCTAACTGCAAGGGCTTTTCCAGAACGGCCCCTGGTTTGTTTGCTCATTCAGCAGATACCTATCGAGGAAGAGCGGTGTGCAGGGCTCCGTGCTGTTATGGGAGGTGGTGGGGGTGGTGGCAGCTCAGGGTTTTGAGTGTCTTCTCTGGCCAGCACCGTGCTTGGCGGTGGGGGTCTGGTAGGACAAGCATGTACACTGTGGATCGGCCCAGAGCATCTGTGACCTGGGGTGACCCAGAAGGAGGTGGCCCATGGGGCTGGGAAGGAGGCCACAGATGGCCCTGAACTTCGAAGCAGATGCCAGGGAGCTGAGTCTGCTGTTGAGAGCTGGGCCCTCGTCAGGGAAGCCGCCCGGAGCCCTGGACCCGACCGGGGCCTCCCGAGTAGCTCCCTGGCCCCAGCTTGCCCTGAGGATGCCTTTGGGCGGGGGGCAGACCCCACCCACCTGCCCCAGGATGGAGCCACACGTTCACAGGCCTGCAGATGTGGGGTAGGAATCTGCCAGGAAAAAACTGGAAACTGGAAGGCAGGTGGCAGCTAGGCAGGCCGGGCACAGACAGCTGGGCCGCAGGCCAGGCCTGTTGTGACTCAGGTGGTCATAGCAGCAGGGCCTTGGGGGAGCAGAGGTGGGGCCGTTGGCTGCCGCAGACTGGCCCTTCCACAGGGGCAGGGTGAGATACTCAGCGACTGCCAGAAAAGACAGGAAACAAACCTTTCTTTCAAGTATTAATTCAAAAAGAATTCGTGGCCTGGGAGAGGGTTGGTAACCATGGCAACAGATGTCAACATTTGGTGGCCTGTGCCGTCCTTGGGCTCAGTTTACGGGGGTCAGGGTATTCCGTAGTTGTCGGTATTTACTCAGCTTCGGGTGTTTTTGGTGGTAGTTGGGGCCAAACAAAGCTGGGGGATGATATAAGACACCTGGCCAGCCCCGGCGCCATGGCAACGGGCAGGCCTTCACCTGCCCTTTGCTGACACTGTTGCAGTCTTGCCCGCTGTTTGTTCTCAGCCCAGAGCGAAGCCGAGGTGGGTGGGGGCGGGGCAGAGGTCCACACAGGTCTGGGGGCAGGCACCCGGGCTCCCCAGAGATGTGGAGAGACAGGTGGCTGGCCGGGAGGGGGCCGACCTGGCGGACGGGTCATTAGGGTCTCTCGCCCAGAAACCCCGGGACCTCTCGGCGAGAGGGGCAGGGGATGGGGCCCAGCCTCGCCACTGTCACCTGCCTCCACGCCAGGCCAGAGGAGAGGGTGGGCCCAGGCCCTGGCCAGCCGGGGAGCCTAGGACCTCCTCCCCCGGGGGTGGGGTGGATACAAGCCCTCCTCAGAGGAATGCCACCACGGGGCACGTGTCCCCTCCCCAGACACCATCTGCCCGTTGGCCACACTCCCCTGAGCCCAGGAGGCACGGTGGGTGCTGTGCGCGCCGGCCGGGGGAAGCTCACGGCCGGCGGGGCTGTGTCCGCAGGCTGCAAGTACAACCAGGTGAACAGCCACTTCCACTGCATCCGGGAGGGCTGCCAGTTCTCCTTCCTCCTCAAGCACCAGATGACCTCCCACGCCCGGAAGCACATGCGGAGGATGCTGGGCAAGAACTTCGATCGCGTGCCCCCCTCCCAGGTGAGCGCCCGGGGTGCCCAGCAGGCGTCGGTGCGTCCCGCCCGGAGGGACAGCCTGCCTGCCCCGCTGTGGGCGGCGTGGCCCCCGCCCAGCTTCCTCAGGGTGCCCCTTCTTCCTTCAGGGCCCCCCGAGCCTGATGGACACGGAGACAGATGAGTACATGGATTACACGGGCTGCAGCCCGGGCGCCGTGTCCTCTGAGTCGCCCACCATGGACCGGAGCTGCTCCAGCACCCCCGTGGGCAACGAGAGCACGGCGGCAGGTGAGCACCGGCCGGGCAGCGCCGCGACAGCGCGAGCAGCGGGCCAGGAGGAGACATCGGGGGCCGGGAGCTTCCGGCCCAAGGCACCGCAGGGTCCATCTTAGGGTTCGTGGTCACGTGGCCTCAAAGGACAGAGCCAGCCTTAGTGTGCGGTAGGGCCGGCTGGTCTGGGGGACACAGGTCACTGAGGCCCCCTCCTGCCCGCACTCAGCCCTTGGCTTCGGCTTCCAGGAGAGGAGCTGGGCTCGTCGTCCTCAAGGGCAGGGGGGCCGGGGACCTGCCAGGGCCCAGGTCCCGGGCACGCGGCCTTCCTTCTGGCCCTTCTGCCATCGTCCCGAAGCTCGGTCCCTGGACCCCAAACTGGGGTCGCACCAGGGCCGGGCTGTGCCGCAGGCCCTCTCTGAGCCTACCACGGCCTCTCCTGCGCAGCCTCCCCTCCCGTTCTCTCCTCCTCCTGCCACCTCCTTCCCCACTTTTCTCTCGTGGCGCTTCTCTGCTCGTCATCTGTCCACGTGTTTTCATATCATACTTGCTTCTGCCATTGGGTTTCTCATTTTGGTTCTTTTTTGTTTGTTTTTTCTTTGTTTTGGTTTTCTTTTTTTTTTTTTTTTTTTCTGCTTTTCTCCACCCTCTCCAGGCTGCCCGGCTCCTCCTCCTCCTCCTCTTCCTCCTCCTGCTGCCGCTGGCGACGAGGCTGCCCGTGTGGCTCCGCAGCCCCCACTGACCCCATCCTTCTCGGCGGCCGTGCTCCGGGCGCCCCTCCCCTCCCTCCCATGCCTCTTTTCTCCGCCCTGTCTCTCATACTCTCTGCTCAGTGCCACTCTCGGAGCCACCCGGGGCCTGGGCCGCCCGGTCGGCAGCCCGCCCCGCCTCCCGCCCGCCACAGCCACCGCAACTCCAGTAAAAAGTGACGTCCCCCTAGTTCAGGATGCTGCAGGTAACTCGCACATGCCTTCTTGCCAGTGTGTGTCACCTCCGCTGACCCCCAAGGCCATGGTCCGGGACCTGACCTTTTCCTGTGACCTGCTGGGGCGAGGACAGGGCCACCCTGCGTCCCTCACAGCCCAGCACCCCCCAAAACCAGAGAGCCCTGTCTCTGTCCCGAGGACAGCTCCTCTGGACTCCTGCTCAGCATCGGGTCCAGGCAGGGCCCTGACACCAGCCTGACCCCCTCGCAGCCCTGGAGCCAAGCAGGAAGAGGGAGTCCCTGTGGCTCAGGCCCCAGGCAGTGCTCAGTGGCAGGGGTGCCTCCAGTTCCCACCCCACCCCCCACCCCCGCATATCCGGTGCCCCGCAGGGCTGGGACCCGCCAGCCCCTCGCCTCTGCTGTGGCCATCACCGCAGCCCTGCACCTTCCTTCGCTCATTTTTGCCTCACGTTCTGCTGAGTGCCAGGCCAGTGCTGTGCCAGAGAGGCAGAAGGTCTCCCTTCTGGAATTCTCCCTGTGGAAGGCTGTCACTGCCATAACCACACTGAGCCCTGTGCCCTCAGACCCAAAGCAGCCACTTCTCACTCACCTGGATCTCCAGGCCCCACACCCTCCCTTGTGCTGCGCCACGCACCCCCACACCGTTGCCGCCCTTGGTTTCTCTTCACCTGCCAAGGTGGGGGGTGACTGGGTCCGTTCCCTAAATGGACGACGCGGCACAGTGGTGCCGTGGAGGCCGGATACTCTAGGCAGGTTCGGGGCAGGCTGAGCAGGTCAGCCACATGGGAGAAGCCTGGAGAATACCCACCCTTGACCCTGGGTAGGGCCAGCCCCTGAAGGTTTCTCTCTCATTCCTAGGGTGTGAGGCCGGGAATGCCAGGGTTGTTGTCCCTCCCCCAGCTGCCTGTGCAGTGCCAGGGGCTGCTGTCCCCTCACGCCACAGCAGCAGGGCCACTCTCAACCAGGCAGCCCTGGCCATGAGCCATCCGAAGCCCAGGGCGCTGTTGGGTCCGGTCGGGAGGGCACAGGTGGGAACCCGTCTGCCGGCTGAGCCCCTGCTCCAGCCCCGGCCCCTCAGAAGAGCTGCCCTCTTCTGGCTTACTGGGGGCAGAAGACCCCCACAAGACTTGAAAGAATCTTCCGGCACCAAAGGGAAGGTGTGCCTCAGGGCAGGGCGTTACGGCTCCAAACAGCCCCAGGGCGCTGGGCATCCCTGCGGGAAGTAGGTAGGTCCCCTGTGCAGACAGGTGGGCAGCCGGGGAGACTGGTTAGCCGGCCGGGAGAAGGAGCCCGCCTGTCCCTCATTAGAGGCGGGTTCGCGATGGCATCCTGGCGTCCGTCCAACCTGGGTAATTACACTCTGCCGACCTAGATTCCCCCTTCAGCTTCAATTAGCGCCAGGATGCGTCCTCACTTCCCACCCAAACTGGCCAGGAAGCGGCCACCACATCCCCCGGGTTGCTTGCTCTGCCGCACGAGGGGCGGATGCCTGTGTGGTCGTCCTGCAGACAGGGGATGACGCAAGGGGAAGCCTGGGGGCTCCCTGGTTCTTCGGGGGAGGGGGAGGGGGAGAGGCCCCCAAAGTCTGGGGAAGCCGACCCCCAGCGCTGCCCTCCGGCCACCATGCGGAACCGGGGACCCTGCGTGGGTGTGAAAGGCTCCCCGGCACGCGCTGACCTCCCCCGGCCCCTCCGCAGGGAACACCATCTCCATGCCCACAGCCTCCGGGGCCAAAAAGCGCTTCTGGATCATCGAGGACATGTCGCCGTTCGGCAAGCGGCGCAAGACGGCCTCCTCGCGGAAAATGCTGGACGAGGGCATGATGCTGGAGGGCTTCCGGCGCTTCGACCTCTACGAGGACTGCAGGGACCCGACCTGCCAGTTCTCGCTCAAGGTCACGCACTACCACTGCACACGGGAGAACTGTGGCTACAAGTTCTGCGGACGCACGCACATGTACAAGCACGCGCAGCACCATGACCGCGTGGACAACCTCGTGCTGGACGACTTCAAGCGCTTCAAGGCCTCGCTCAGCTGCCACTTCGCCGACTGCCCCTTCTCGGGCTCCAGCACGCACTTCCACTGCCTGCGCTGCCGCTTCCGCTGCACCGACAGCACCAAGGTGACGGCGCACCGCAAGCACCACGGCAAGCAGGACGTCATCAGCGCGGCGGGGTTCTGCCAGTTCAGCTCGAGCGCCGACTGCGCCGTGCCCGACTGCAAGTACAAGCTCAAGTGCTCGCACTTCCACTGCACCTACCCGGGCTGCCGCCACACGGTCGTGGGCATGTCGCAGATGGACTCGCACAAGCGCAAGCACGACAAGCAGGAGCGCGGCGAGCCACCCGCCGCGTCCCCGGGCCCCGCCGTCGGCCTGGACGGCGCGCTGTCTCTGGGCACCGAGCCCGGGGCCCCCCTGCTCTTCCTCCCGCCCGCCGCCGCCGCCGCCGCCGCTTCCGCGGGCCTGGGGCTGGGGCCGGGCGATGCGGGCGACCCCGGGGACCCCGGCCCGCCCGACGGCCCCGGGCCCCGCGACGGCCCCGCTGCACCGGCGCCCGGCCCGGTGGCGGCTGGGGAGTCGTCACAGGAGGACGAGGAGGAGGAGCTGGAGCTGCCCGAGGAGGAGGCGGACGACGACGAGGACGACGACGAAGACGACGACGACGACGAGGAGGACGACGACGACGACGACGACGACGACGAGGACCTGCGCACCGACTCGGAGGAGTCGCTGCCCGAGGCGGCGGCGGCGGCGGCGGCGGCGGCGGCGGGGCCGGGGGCGCGGAGCCCAGAGCTGGCGGCCCCGGCGCCCGCCACAGCGTCGCCCTAGCCCGCCCGTCGGGGACGCCTCGCCCGCCCCCCTCCCGTGGTGGCCATTGTGATTCCTTTTGTAAGAGATGCTATTTATCTGTAACGCTGCCCCCCCCCCGCCCCCGCCAGAGCTACGCGATCGCACCCGGTGCCGGCGTGGGGAGGCGCTCCGGGCTCGGGGCGGCCCCGCCGGTGCTTCCGGACCCCGAGTCCGTCTCAGGACAGAGGCGGGGGCCTCCCTCTGGTGCTCCGGGGCCGCCCCCGCCCCGCCCGCGGCGCGCGGCCAGCGGCTGGAAGGACAGGCTGCGAGCGACCCTCCTCTGGCTGCACTTCGGGGATCTTCTTCAGGGAAACAGAAGGTGCTCTTGTCCGGGGTGGGACCGAGGAGCGGGGGCCCTGAGGGCGAGGCGGGCGCGCAGACACCCGGGCAACCGCCCCGCGCGCCCCTCCCCGCGGCCGGACCCCGGGCCCCGCGACCACGCCGGTGGGATTCCTCATTGCTCAGGACTGGGAAGGGCGCCGGGGGTCACCGCGACCCCCAGCCCTCACCCCCAGAGGCGGGCCCCACTAGCATCTGGCAGGGCCTCCCATTCACGCAGCTAAGACCCTCCCTCCTGGCCCCGGGGGGGCGGGGGAGGGAGGGGCAGAGGCGCCAGCGCCGGCGACACTGCAGGGACCGCGGAGGAAACCTCACGGAATTGGCAGAGCCGGGGCGCTGGGCCCCGCCGCTGGGCCCTGCCCCGGTGTCTGCTCCCGAGGGCTGGGGCCTGGAAGAGGCGCGTCTCGGCCGCCCGGGGACTCCCAGGCCCCAGCCTCTGCCGACGGAGGGCTGAGGCTGTGTCCGCTTCCATACCTAAGAGCGGCAGGTGCTGGCGTGCTGGGCCCGGCAGGGGTCTCAGCCACCCACGTGGTGGGAACAGGAAGGATACCACTGTTTGGGGCTTTAATATTCAAAATGGGGAAAAAAATGCGAGAAAGTTGTACAGTATTTTTCCTGTAAAGGTTATTATTCTACATAGAACAAAAGAAAAAAAAAGGCAGGTGGGCCGCGAGAGCACAGGCCCGCCTCGGACCAGCCCTGAGGTTGGAGACCGAGTGCAATCGCTCACGTGGGATTTCGTTTCGCATTTATTTTAGAGGCCTTACCAGTTTGAGGCTGTCTGTCTTTACACTAGCACTGACGGGAGCTGCGTGATTCCAACTTTTAACTTGAATTTTGTAGAAACAAGAAAAAGGACTATTACTGTTGATACAAGTTTGTAGTTAACATTTGAGTTTTTCTCTATTGGTTATGCGTGTGGCTTTATAGGGCTTTTTTTTTTTTTCCCTCAGTTTTTATTATTTTGTTTGGGATGCTTCTTTGCCAGTGCAACCCACCCAGACTTGGGTCCCTTTTCAAAACACCCCCACTTCCTGGAGAGGATGAGGCCACCAAGCCCAGTTTGGGGGGGGTGGGCGCCTGGCTGGTGCACACCAGGCCACGGGCTCTGAGGGCGACAGGGACCCAGCACAGGCGACCCAAGCTTCCCCGTGTCTCCAGTCCCGGCCACCAGCCTGGCTCAGGTTGGACCCTGAGACTCTGTCGCAGGGAGAGAGCCAAGCCCAGCCTAGAGGAGGCCTGTCTCCCAGAACCTCCTCCCCACAGATCTCCAAGGGGAGCCCCACCTGATGGTGGGGAGGTGGGCACTGGTTTTCTTTTTTTTTCTTTTTGTCCTTGTGTGTGTGTGTGTGTGTGTGTGTGTGTGTGTGAGTGTGTGTGTGTGTGTGTGTGTGTGTCCTCTTGGCTGCCCACAGCCAGAGAGCCGGGATCATCTGCACTGGACAGAGGGAGCAGGGAGGGAGGAGTGGTCAGACGGAGCGTACCTGATTCAACAGGGAGCAAATGGTTTCCTAAAACGTGTCCCCTACCAGAGCCTCCTGAATTCTGTGGGCGCCTCGCGCTGCTGCTGACATTCGCCCAGGCTCTGTGCCCTACCACAGAGCTGCTGGGTGTGTGGAGGGAGTTTTGTAAAGGAAAAAAAAACAAAAGCAAAAAACAAAACACAAAAACATTTTTCAATGTAGCAAAATTAAACAAAACAAGACAAAAAAAAAGAAAAAAAGAAAAAAGAAAAAAGAAGATGCCGACAGTGGGAAGTCTAGCCTTTTGTAAACTCCATATTGCACACTAGGACTATAAGCCATTGCTAGCTCATTTTGAATTTTAATGTGTAATTTTTGTTTTATTTTCTTTCTGTGGGGAAAACAATGCTTGATCCACCAATGCTCTTTTTAATGTTTTATAACTATGTATGTGTATATATATAAATATAAAATAATATGTATGCACATATGTGTGTGTATATATCTATATGTATATACATATATAGATATATAGAGATATATAGAGAGGTTTTGAGACGAAAAATGCAGAACGTGAAAACCGAACTGAACAGCGTGTGCTCTGATTACTTGAATCTGGTCTCCTCGGCACCTGGTTATTAAGAACTGAATATTTTTCCACTTGAATTTAGTGCTATTAGAAATTTAATATATGTGTTTTATTTATTTGATTTTTTTTTTTTTTTTGCATGACTGATGCAAGGTTTGACATTTTCACTCAATAAAAACTGGAAAAAAAAAATCTATCAAGGTATCTTTTATTTTTAAAATCAGCCTCAAGTGGCTGGCAGTGATCGGGCCACGCAGGACGGCACAACCGTGGCCCGGCTTCATGTGCCAGGGCAGGGACGAGGGGAGGGAGTCGGTCACTCCCCAACCCTGGCAGGAAAGGGGCAGACCAGTTTGGCCCTGGGATGGGGCCGAGTTCCCCCAGGTTGCCGGGGACAGACGGTGGGGAGCTCGGGTCCTGAGCCCCCGAAGGGTGGCTTCCTTCCCCGGCGCTGCCTGAAGCCCCCCGAGTGAGGCTCAGGGGCTGCCGGAGGGCAGAACTGACTGGCCTGGTAGCCCCAGGCCTCGGGCAAAGGCTCCCCACCCCCTGGCCCCAGACCCCGGCCAGCCCCAGCCTCCCGCAGCCAGGGCTACCGGGCAGGCGCTTGGCAGGGTCATCCTTTGCCGCCTCCTTCGGCTCCTTCCTTCTTCCTGCAGGGACCTGCCTGGGCTGGGAACGGCGCGTACCCGGATCCGATCCGGATGCTGGCTCGGCTCCTGCCTGGAGCACGTGGGGGCAGAGCCAGAGGGGGCCGATTCCTAGGTCTGCAGCCACCAGCCCCAGGCCTGAGCTGCCGGCCCTGTGGCCCATCAGTGGTGGGGGGGGGGCCTCCCCCAGAAGCGTGGATGGCGCAAATACAGCCACCGGGCCTCGCCCAGAGCACAGGCCTCATGCCTCGTTCACCCTGACATTTCTAAATGGTGACCTGCTTTCCCATCAAACCTCATCACCTACACCACCTTGCCGGTCTTGCCCTGAGCTGACCTCCTCCCAGGTGGCCGAAGCATCCCAGGGCCCCGGGGCGGGGATGTGTGTGGGATCCAAGTTCTTCCACTTTGAGCAGCTCGCCGGGTGTCAGGCTGCTGTGATGAGCACACCCACCTCCCAGAGGAGGGAACCAGCGGGGTGGGAAGGTGAAGCCCTAAAGAGCCCCTCTCCCCTGGCTGGGCACCAGTGGGAGGAGGGGTGCGGGGGCAGGGGGGGGTTGCCCCCCCCCCAACCTGGGTCCACACCCTCCCAGCACCCTGCTCACTGTCGTTTCCACCACAAAAGCCTCATTCCCAACCCAGCCCCAGCACAGAAGGCCCTTTTCTTCTTTCTTCCTGGAACGCAGCCCACAGGCTATTTACATAAATATGTTTGTAACAGACGCGAAAATATATACTTTTTTCTGTCTTATTAAAATGTTCAAGTTGGAACTCGCCTATTGTTTGTGGCTATCTCGATTCTGTTAAATAAAACAGTGACTAATTTATGGGATAAAACACAAGTTCAACAAATTAAAACCATTATTGGAGCTTCACAGGCCCTGGTGGGCCAAGCGGCCCTCCCGTGGGGCCAGGGCGGGGGAGGTGCAGAGCCAAGCCCAGACCTCAGCTGGGTGAGTGGATGGCGTGACCCCAGGGCCGCCTTTGGGTGCTGGGGCAGGGGCAGGGGCCCACCGAGGCTCTCGGGGACTCCCATCTTCAGCTGCCTCTCAGGGGCCTCCTGGGGCCCAGGGGAGGGAGGAGAGACTCAAGGCGGACCCCCTAAAAGGCCCCCTCCCTGGCTACCCCCAGGCCTTCGGGGCCCAGATGGATCTCAGCAGAGTCACACACGATGGACAGGAGGGAGGCCCAGCCTGGCCGAGGGCAGGCCGGCTTCCAAACTGGACTCATGGACAAGGCAGGCCCCCCAGGGCCTCGAGAGACGAATCAGGAGGGCCTTGCGCCCGGCCCAGGGACGGGGGACCCCTCCAAAGAGCCTCAGGGGGACAAGGACCCGTGACCCATCGGGACGCCGCACCAGGCCAGCTCACTGCCCTGAGTCCCCGGGCACCGCCCCACAGGAGGGCAGAGAGGAGTGGCCACATCGCCCGCGATGAGGCCGTGTCCCCGCCCCCAAGTGGGCGTGAGGCTTGCAGCTGCAGGGGCACGCACCCCAGGGGCGCCGAGTGGGCCTGGGCCCCACCGCACTCCCTGTGGCTTGTTGGACTCGGTAGGAAATGCAGTAAAACGTGTTTTCCTTCTTGGATTTAATTGGCTGTGGTGCTGTGATGCTCCTACACCCAAACTGGGGCAAATTCAAGAGTTTTGTAACCTCTTGGAAAGAGCCAGAACCAGCTGCACAGGCTCACGCTGAGCTCAGTGGCCTGCCCACCTCCCACAGACCTGGCCCGGCTTGGGTGCTACCAGCCGCTGAGTCATACATGGGAGTTGGGCCTCGGCACTCATGAGCGGCCGTGCCCCCTCCCGCCTGGACCCATGGCGACAGGCCAGCCCCCTCCCTAGGCCACGTGGCCAGCCCGCCCTGTCAACTTGGGCGATGGCAGCTCGCGCGCCAGCCTTCGTGAGGCGGCCCCGGCCCCACAGGCTGGCTTGGCCCGCGGCCAGGGCACAGCAGGTGGCAGGCGAAGAGGCGTCCGGGGGGCAAGGTGGACAGTCGGGCCCTTCAGACGGGCCGGAACCCTGGGGACCTTGTGGGACCGGGCCTGTGCCACCCTCGCAGGGAGGAGCCGCCCCACCCTCTCCGGCAGGCCAGACAGGAAGCAGCTCCCAGGAGGCCCGCAGCCAGCACGGGAGGCAGATGGTGACGAGCAGCCTGACCCAGCTGCTCCTGCGAGCCCCGTACCCTGTGCCCCTCAGAGGGTGACATATGGCTTCAGAAAGACCAAAGCTTTTTCCCCACCAAAGGATCCCCTCGGCCCTGGCCAGAGCCCTCCTCAGACCTGGGTGCTGCGCCCTGGACCTAGAAGGCATCCGGGAAACTGCTAGTGCCTGGAAACGAATCTCCCAGGACTGCCGGGCTGGGGGTGCAGAGGGCTGGGCACCAGAGTTTCCAGGGTGTATTTAAAAACGTGGCCCTGTCACCATAAAGCAGATCCTTCCAAGACTTGTCAGGAACAAGGAAAGGCTTCAGGCATTCTCCTTACGAAATAGTAAAATCTTATCTCTTCTTCTAGAAGAGCATGAACTTGAATGTGCTCAGTAACTACTAAGGCTTGTTCGTCATTCAGGGGAAAGGCCCCTACGATGCTGGGGTGGGGAGTGGGGGATGGAAGCTGGGGGGGCACAAGGGGGCCGCAGAGAGCACCCCCCAGCTAGGCCTTGCATGTCAACCTATGCCGGCTCTCCCCAGGAGGGGGCGGCTGTCCCAGGTCGGCACCACACCCTGAAGGGGTCTACACTGTGGCTGCTCCCCCCACCCGCCCCAGTGGGAGCGGCTGATCCCAGGGTGCGAAACACCTGTGCAGGGCAAAGGAGCAGGGGCAAGACTGAGGTCTACTCCCCGGTGGGCATTTCCCCTAAGGCTGGAGCCACACCTGCAGGGTCTCACATGCACTTTCACACCTGCTGCCTGGACCCTCTTTTCTGGGTGGCTTGGCAGAAACCATCTTAAACAAACAGGCGAAGAAGCACTAAGAATTAAGTAAACTCCTGAGGTTCAGATCATCAGTAAATGTCTCCTGCCTGCCCTTCCTCCTCTTTGGGTTCCAGGCCAGGGGTAGGGGCAGGGCTGGGGCAGGGCCAGGGCCAGGGCCAGGCAGTCACCAGAGGAGAGGGAGGTTCCAGACCCAGACCCAAGAACCAACCTCAGTGCTCCTGGCCAGGCAAAGGGCAAGGGTGGGAGGAGAGCCTTCTAAGGAACCCTCTGCTCCCATTTGGTGTGAGCTCCCAAAGACACAGGATTCACTTGCAGTGAGACAAGCAAGTCACGGGACAGGGTGAAAGGAACTTCCCATCTTTATTAAAATAGAGGCGGGGTTGGGGGGGCTGTAAGTGCACCCACAAAACCAGACAGTAGAGGGGAGATCGTGTGCTCTCTGCTCCTCTCTATACTGACCGGAGTTTTAAAACATCTGAGATGTGCTTCCGCAATATGAAAAAGAAAAGAACGCTTAAAACTCAGCAGCCCCTTTCCTCCCCCAGGAAGCTCCCCTTCCCAGACCGGGGAGCGGGGTGGGGGTGGGGGGGCACGTCAGGGACATGGAGTGCAGGAGGCTGGGCGGGCAGCTCGGGGAGCAGCCTCCCCAGCCTCTGCTCTGGGCTCTGCTCGGGGGACAGTACTGACACCAGGCCCCGCAGAGCCAGGGAGTCACAGGGGGCGGCGGGGGGGACCCCGGGGCCAGGAGGGCTGTCCCGCAGCCTCCCAGCACTGGGGCCTGTTCTTTCCTAAATGACGCTTTACAAAACTACATTGTAATTGAGTTTAATAATCTTCCCCCTTCCAGAAAGGCCTGACGGGCTCTGCCTGCTGCTCACTTCTGCCCCATTCCAAATATTTTTACCTTATTTGGATGAAATGCATTATTTTTCTAATGAAAGGCTTTTTTTTTTCAAAGGGCTGTTTTCCCTCCGTCCAGCAGCTGCCTTTATTAGGCAGCACTCACGCCGTTTTGGGGAGGGGTTTTTTCCTCCCTGAAATCTCGCCAGACTCTCTGTCCTCAAAAGCCGACACTGGAGCTCAGGACCCGCAGGGCAAAAGGCCTCCAGGCCCGGGTCTCCTTCCCCATCTCCTGCCCGTGGGCCCCAGGGACCCGCCACGGACACCCCTCTGCCTCTGGCTGGGGATGGTGAAGCCTCAGGTAGTCCTGTCTGGATGAGGAGGTGGGGGGGGCACTGTCCGGACTCCCCTCCAGGGCACCCACCCTGATGGCTCCAGCCAGTGCCACCCCAGGCCACCTGCCCTCTGCTCTCCCCGTCCGGTGCCATTGCAGGAGGGACCAAGTTAGAGACGATGCCAAATGGTCACCAAGCTGAATGGGGAGAACCCTGAAGCACCCACTGAGGCCCTGGGGTTCCCATCCACTGTCAGAGGGCACGGAGCCCGGTCTCCGGCCACATCCCACGGATCCCACATCTGAGCCAAAGGCTCAGACCAGGCCCCCAACCCTCTGCTCATCTGTCTCCGGCCCATTGGCCTGGCTCCCTGACACCGGGAGCCCTGGCCCAGGGCGGGCTCGTCGCCCCCCAGCACGGAGTCCCTGAGGGTTCCGCTTGGCCCTAGGGAGCATGTAGTGGGAAAAGGGACCGCAGGGACGTCCTGGGAGGTTATGAACATCAAAGGTGACGCCCGAGTGGGCCGGAGGCCTGGGCGCTCAGGAAGTCGAGTCACTGTCACCTGACACCCGCATGGCGCCCTGGGCCACAGGGCCAGGTCTGCGGCAGCGGGAAGGGGATTGGGCTCCCGGCCCCAAAGAGAAGCCTAGGCAGGAGAAGAACTGTTTCCTGAGACAAAACAGCACCTCGTTCCTTGGGGCGCCGGGCAGTGGCGCATGGCGGCCCGCGGGGAGCGAGGCGCTCGCCCACAGGGCACACGCCGGGCTGCAGGGCTCCGCCTCTGCGGCCACTGTCCCTGCACTTGGTCCCTGCCTTGGATCTACTCAAGGCCCCCGGATGTGGCGGTGCCCTCTGTCCGCACGCAGCACCGGCGGCTTGGGGGAGCAGAGGCTCCTCGGAAGGAGCGCCGCGTGTTTTTCTGGGTGCAGCTGAACGCCGTGTGAAGGTTAAAGGGAGACGGGGAGGGAGAGCGGGAGACGGGGGAGGAAGACGGAGCGAGACACACGCTCCCCTGGGAGCACATTCATCCATTTAAGGAAGGAGAGCTCATCACGCTCAACACCAGGTCTATATACAGTAACATGAGGTCCCTTCCCACATCAGGATGTCGCCCTTCCACACTCCGAGCTGAGGACCAAACCCTCCAGCCGTCGGGGAGCGGCTAACGAAACCTGCCTCAGGAAAGGGCCTGTCACCCATCGGGCCCACGGGAAGGGCTTGCCAACCCACCCGGCCCCCCTCCGGGCTCAGCGGCACAGCCCTGGGTGAGACCCACTCCCGGGCAGCGGATGCCGCGAGCAGACAGGGAGCCACAGGCAGGAATTAAATAGTGACAACTCGTATTTATTACAATTATATACAGTAGTATCTTATATTCTGAAACCTATACCTGATCACACAAATGAACATGTGTTTCGGGGGCGGGGGGCAGACAGGGGGGCCCTGACGCCTGGCTCCTACGTGGGAGTGAGAACCACGTCTCGCCATGGGGTTAGCTGAGTCACAATGCAGCGAGCGAGCGAGGACGGGAGAAGTGCAGAATGATTTCATTTGTCTGGAAGGACGACGGGCGCAGTGGGGCTTGGACGGCGCGTGGGGGCGCAGCCTCTGGACAAGAGCTGGCTGTGGGGCCCCGGGAGGCCCTTGCCGAGAGAGAGAAGAGCACAGGGCCGTGGCTTCTGGACACATGACGAGACGGCCCCCGGCCCCTTGTGAGGCTAGTGAGGGAGCCGCGGCAGGACGGGAGGGCGGCAGGTCAGCAGATACCACATCAACGCGGCTCTTCCTCCGCGGAGGACCGGGAGCCAGGTAATTAAACTACCTCTTGTCATGCACGGTGTTAGGTTAGCTAAGATGCTCAGCAGACACGCCCTGGACAAGACCTCCGTCTGGGAGACAGGGCTGAGGTGGGCCCGGGCCCGGAAAATTTGCGCCCTCAGCCGGACGTGAGAACAAGGTCGAGGCCCAGCTGGCTGGGGCCGAGCGGAGGAAGCGGCAGGCTGGGGCTGGCGTTCAGGACAGAGAGGCCGGCTGCACGGAGACTCGTCCCCGCGCACAGAGCTCGGGCCCCACGGAGGCGGGAGGCTGCGACAGCTCGGCCCCGCCTGCACAAGGCGGCCCTCCCGGAGCTGGAGGAGGAGGAGGAACCCGGCCAGGCGGCCCAGCGGAGGCCGGCTGCCCTCGGGGCCTAGTCCCGCTCGTTCTCATTGCTGGCACCCTCGGGCCGTCGCAGCTTTTCCACCTGCTCGTTGATCTGGCCGTCCCCACCCCGGCGGTCCTCCCTCTGCACCCCCAGGCAGTCTTCCTCGTCCACGTGGCTCACGTCCTCATCCTCCTCCTCCTCGTCCTCCCTCTTCTCCTCCTCGCCCTGCACCTCCATTCTCACCTGGCCCTTGACGTCCACCACCCCCTGGCCCTCCTCCTGGGGGCCCAGCAGGTGGTAGGTGGCCGTGGAGCCCTCGGGGCTGTGGCCCTCCTTCACGGGCGAGGATGACGTGGACTCGTTGCTGACGGGCGAGATGTCACTGCTGCTGTGATGGGTGGCAGCAGCGGGGCTGGAGGGGGACGGGGACTTGACCGGGATCTGCCAGGACGGGATCTTCGGGGCCGAGGGGGACGGTGGGAACTGCCTCCTGACAGAGGGAGAGAAGAAGCAGGGTTGGTTCCAGTACCCTGGGGCCCTCGCTCGGCAGAGCCACACACGTCCCCCGGCCAACGCACTCCCCCAGGGCCGCTGAGCAGGGGGCAGGACGCACTGGGTCGCCCACGTCCCACCCTGCCACCCAGAAAAAAGGCCTCTTGGCTGGCTGGAGGTTGGAGCAGAAGTGGAAGCCAGAAGTGCCCTCAGAGCACCCTGCCTCACTCACGGTGCCTCCCGGGCCCTCCCTGCCTGGACCAGGCCTGCCTTTCTTGGCAGGTACTGGACAGCTGGCCCCAGGGGCTGCCACAGCTGAAGCCCGCTCCCTCCCAGTCCTTAGCCCCTAGGAGAGGGGGCTGGGGGTGGAGGGGCCAGCAGGGAACTGAGGCTGAGCCAGGGAATTGGGGACCCAAGCCACGTGGCCTCGACTCCGTCTACCTTATCTCCGACCTGGGCAGAAGTGGGAAGGCCTGGCCACTGGCTATGGGCTCAGAGACCTCACAACCAGAAGGGTAACGCCAGTGCCCTGGGCCAGCCCGGACCTAAGCTGATTGCACGAGGGACCCGGGAGGTCAGGTCCGCTTGGCAATGGCTCGAGGGCGGGCAGGCCCATCTCTGCCTGAGCCGAGAGGACAAAGGCTTAGGACAATGGCCGCTCCCTCCTGGGCTGCCCACGGTCCATCAGCGCTGGTCTCAGGACAGCTCCCCCCGCTGCCCCGACCCCACAGCATGGCGTGCGTACAGCAAAGGCAGCGTGGATGCTAACAGAAATGCAGTTTGCGGTTTCCTTGCCTCCAAAGTTTCCAAACTCCCTGCTCTCTGTCCCCCTGACCTCAAAGGCTCTTGTCTCCTAGGTTCAGAAACACAAAAGATTTCTCCTAATGACAACCCTCTAGTCGCCAAGCTCGGTCACACCTCTCTTAGGGCCATGTTCTTTTCTCCCAAGAGGGCCTACAAGAAGGTGGCTTAGAGAAATGGGTCCCCTGGTTGGGGCCACAAGACCCCTGCAGCCCCCAATCCTTGACCCCGAGTGATTGAACCTTTGGACCACCTCACAGAGCCCCTACTAAACCCCAGAGAAGTGAGAAGCCAGGCAAGGCCGACCCAAAGTGCCCTGCGGGCCAGGTGGCCAACCATCCCAGTATCCACCTCGGGACTGAGTGGCTCCTGGGGCACAGGGCTTGCGGATTTAAAGCCAGCACAGGTTGGTCACCCCTCCACTCAGGGCTGCACTGGTGACACGGCCTCCACTGTCGGGGCTCATGGCAGGTGCTGTCACTGCAGGACAGGAGGAGACCAAAGAAGCTAGGGGCGGGATGGCAGGCACTGCTTCTGTCCCCTGCCCTGAATCAGAGAATCCTTCCAACTGAGGGCTCCTTGGCCTTCTGCGAGGAACTTCTCTGGGACCACACTGTCCACTGAGAGGTCCTGTCAGGGCTCAGGAGGGAGGAGGAGGCGATGGCCCCACCTGGAGGCCCTGTTTCAGGATGGGGATGTTCTCTTCAGCTCCAGGTCCCGTGTTTTGGCTGCAGCTGTCCCTGGACCGGGTCTTGACAAGGCACCCCAGGATGTCCCCCTTGGAGTGTGGGGGGGGGGGGCGCCTCTGGGGGAGGGAAAACAGAAGCTCCCAAGGTTCCCAAACTCAACCCCTGAGTCTCCCGGCTCAATCAGGGGCTAGACAGACAGGGGCCCCTCAGGGGGACTCGTCTCATCCCTTCCTGTGACAGCTGGACAGGCCCCAGGGGCTCCCACTTGGCGGCCCCAGGCTGGGGCAGAACCACAGCCCAACCCCCTCTGTCCTCCTACCGATTTAAAAGCAGCCCTTTCAAGGAGTTAATTTCCGACTTGAGTTCATTGATATTCTGGGACTCCAACATCCAATTGGTAGATGTAGTGGCCTGAAAGTCAAAACACGGGAGAACAAGGATCAGAGCGGCACCCCCCCTCCCTCCCCATGGGGCTCCGCCAGACAGGGTGGCGGGAGGGGCCGCAGCATCAACAGGATGCAGGGCGTGCTGTGTCCTGCGTGCCAGCTTGGAGACCGCTTGGGAAGGTTCTGCCACTGCCCATCCAGGGGTCTACCCTCCTGGGTCTTTCTGTTTAAATGACGGCACCCTAAAAACAAATACTGCCACCACTCTGTTCGGGTATCTGAGGATATTGAGCAATTGTGACATGCATTTAGCCGTAGAGTAACGGTATTCTGGCTGTGCAAAATACCAGCAGCAAAAGAGCCCCTATCCTTCAAGAGATGCAAACAGGAAGTGTCTGCGATACGTGATGACCCACTGTCTGGCAGGGGCCGCAAAGCAAGCTGGGGGCACGAGCAGAGCCCGGCTGAGACACGCGCCCAGCTGTGCGACAGAAGCACACTGTCCGGGCTGCAGCCCTGTTTCCGTCACGGGTTTGAAACGTCCCATTAAAACCAACTAACAGAACAGGTGACTCCCATCTCCACACCAACTACACCAGCGGAGCCACCCTCCCTGCAGAGATCACCACACACAGGACTGGACTCGGGGGTGAGACCGGCAGCCACCACAACCCCACGGTACGGGCCTACCTCGTTTTACTGCGCTTCGCAGACCTGCGTTCTTACAGAGGGAAGGTCCGTGGCGACCCTGCATTGAGCAAGTCTGTTGGCACCGGGTGCCCCGGAACCGTTTGCTTTGTGTCTCTGTGTCACGTTTCGGCAATTCTCACAGTGTTTCAAACTTTTTCATTATTATTGTATTCGTTGTGGGGATCTGTGATCAGCGAATAGGACTCTTGCTGAAAGTTCACATGACGATCAGCATTTTTTAGCAATAAGGTATTTTTAAATTTAAGGTAGGTACGTTTTCCTCGGCATAATGCTACTACATCCTTAATAAAGTATAGCGTAAACAGAACTTTCACGTGCACCAAGGAACCAAAAAAGTAACGTGACTCGCTTTCTTGCAATAATTGCTTCACTATGGTGGTCTGGAACCAGACCCGCAGTATCTCTGAGGCGTGCCTGTACTAGGGGGTCAGGGAGACCGCTGGGCACCCGCCCGGCCCGGCCCGCAGCTCCAATCTCAAGCAGGCCCGGAAGACAGGCTTCGCCTCGGAGCACCTTCCCGTGCTGCTGGGAGGCCTGCGTCTCCCTCCTCAGCGGGGTCGGGCCCCCAGGCCGCACCCCACTAAGTGCAAAGCTACCACAGCATGCAGGCCACACAGTCCATCCACAGTCAGTGTTTGGGGATGACTCTGAAGGCTCAGCAGAGGGAAAGAAGCTGTTCTAGGACTTAACTCCGATTCTCTCCCCGAAGAGGGTCCACGGGACAAAGGGACAAATGCCATCTTTCCGTGCGTACCTTTCCCCTTTGATTTGACCATTTTCCAAATAAACTTCTGACAACCACAGCTTTCTTGGGCAAATCTTGTTGAGACAGACAGAGAAGAGGAAAGTCCAAACGGTGGCCCGCCAGATGGCAGTTGCCGGTGGCCAAGCGGCCTGTGAAGTGTTTATGGGCCAATTCCAGGCACGATGGGCCCAGGTGCGCGGGCCTGCATCCACCAGGCTGGACGCCACGTCCAGGTGGCTTCAAGTGCACTGGTTAGTCGTGCAAGGCCCCGGCTTCCCTGACACCTCTACCCGGGCTGGCAGCGGGGAGGGGCCCTGGACGGTCCCACCAGCCTTCTGCGGGCCTCTAGCCTGGGGTGGGGGCCGCTCTGGGCCTGCTCAGGCGAGCGCTCCTTTACAGGGAGAAGCCCCTCGGAGGGGCCGGAGGTCTTGGCGGGAGCGCACGCAACCACTGCAAACACCAGTCGCCCGCACACACATCCCCTCGGGGTCCTCGCTCCAGACCACCAGACAGCGCAGATCCAGGAGCCACTGTTCTGGCTTCTCTGAGACCTTGAAAGCCATAGCAGCCCATTAACAAGGGAGCAATTTCCACTCACTGGCCTACAAAGGACTCAAATTTCCAAACGCATATGGTGCCAGATGCCAGGATTTAGAAATAAAATCTGACATCTGGGGCTTTTTAGCCAGTCTCTTTAAAAAACAGTTGTAGAAAACTCCCAGCCTTCAGTTTTATGTAGGTTTTTTAATTACTTAACGCTCTTCTTTTTAATTTTTTACAGTGCTGCAGTAGGAGTTTGGAAGCCAGATATAAAAACTTACGTTACAGCTGAGAAAACACAGCTCTGAGTCTCTGGTTTATGGGGTAACCAAAGTCTTCCCTCTTTTGGGTTTCAACACAGCACCAGTGAGCCCCTTGTCAGGACAGGAGAGGATGAAGGCAGCTGGGGGGGGGGGGCGGGACCAGCAGGGAGGCAAGCACAAGAAACTCGAGGCAGCGCTCAACCACCGAGCACAATCCTGGGCCCCCTCCCCTCTTAAAATGCAACATGTGGTCTTAATCTTAATGCTTCAGGTCTGCAAACAGTTTTCCAATTTCCGGAATGGCTTCTGGCCATTGGCAGGCCACCGCTTCCAAAGATAATAGAGGAGAGTGGGGTGGGGGCCATAATACAGGCTTCCCGCTTGCTTTAAGGGCCGCTAGCCCACGGGGAGTGCGCACAGCAGCTAGAGGCGGCCGTGGGCGACCGCAGCATCTGTGGGGGAAGTGCAGGCAGCACCTCGTGTGTGGGGTACCAAGAAGGGGAAAGGGGATTCTTGGGGACCCCTCTTCACAGGAGGTACCCCCAGATTCCATCAGAAATAGAAAGATTCCGGTTTCACTTCGTTTTGCAAACGCAAAAGCTTTGAGTGCTGGCTCACATCTGGTTGTGCACCGGCTGGGGCTTCTCCTGGAAGAGCCACTCAGAGTAGGTTCCTCTACAGCACGGGCTGCGTGGAAGCGACCAGGAAGCAGCACAGGAACGGGGATGGACTGGGGAGGACAGTGGACATCCTGGAGCCACTGGACCACTGTCCCCTGGGCTCAGTCTAAGTGCCTCGGGAATGACCCTGTCATGCACCTACAGGCCTGGGCCAGAAGCCTGCAATCCCGGGAGCTGACAGCAGCTGGGCACTGTTCTAAGCATGTGCAGACAGTGAGGGGGTGCCATTACAGGTCCATCTTACAGATGAGGAAAGTAAGTCAGGGAGGTTAAGTAACTTGCCTGTGCTCACGCAGCTGGCACGCAGCAGAAGCAGATTTTGACCCAAGAGGTCTCATCCCAGGACCTGATATTGCCAAGACTACTCCAGATTTGGGAAGTAAGGCATGGAAACAGCCCCGGGCAATCCCAGCTGGCGCTCTGTTAGGGGCTCCCTGACTCCCCGAGACCTGGGTGTAGAGAATCTGCCCGTGGATGCAGGGTTTCGCCCAGGGCCCTGGCACACTCCCCCACTTCCCTGCTCCCTGGACTCGCTCTTGAAATGCTGTGACCTGTGGCCTAACGTGGCCTAAAGTGCCAGCGGAGACCACCCTGTGTCTACACCGGCCACCTCCAGAGCGTGGGCGTGAGCTGCCACAGGAGGGGCCGCAGGCAGAGAGCTGCCTCTCCTCCGTCCTGCGAGGAGGGGACACGGAGCAGGAGAGACGGGACGGTGGCCGCCTCCTTTCTCTGCGAGGACTGTGTGGGCCCCTGCTTGTGTATCCGACATGAGAAAAACAAAGTCAGACCCCGTGGAACGTTGTAAATGAGCAGAGCACCGAGCAGAGCAGACCTGGACCCGAGCGGGTCAGGGACAAGTACCTTGGCTGCGGCCAGTTCGTGGGCGAGCTCCTGGACTTTCTGCTGCTGCTGAATCAGCAGCTCCTGGACGGAGGCTAAAGTCATCTGTAACTGAGTCACTGGGAGGAAAAAGCAGTCACATCGCTGTTAAATGATACACACAGATTCTTCCCTTCTCTGTCCACACACCTATAGCTGCCACATCTAATTTATCTGCAGTCATCCCCCACCCCACAATCCATATAATTTATCTGCACTCCGGGCAATCTACCTGCACTGTATCTAACCTCTAGGATTTCCACTCCATCTTTCTATTGTGCACTTGTCCGTGGTCAACAGTATATCCGTCCAAAACCTCTCCCCTCCAATTACATGTGCTTATGATTTGCTTGGCTCTTCCGACTTTGGTTGCGTCCGCGTCCCTCATCTCACGCCCCTCACCGTGCAGTTCTCGGATTCTCCGAAGCTGGGAGAAACGCATCTCAGACCCGTATGATACCGGGCGCGGTTGAAGACCGCAAATCCCGCTTTCCTGACACTCCTTCCTGCCCTCCGTACCCAACCCGGAGGCTGCCGTAGCTCCCGGGGCCACGGTGGTACCAGACCGTGTCCCAGCCGTGGGCCCTGGGGTCAGCCTCTCAGGGCCAGATGCACCAGAGCGTTTCTGGGGTCTCTGCAAGTGCACCCCAGTGGGACAGACTCCTGCCTGGGACAGTGGCTCTCCCGCTTGCCTGAGTTTTTAGATTCAGAGCCTCCGTCTAGTAAACAAGTTTATAGAGAGGAAAAGCCGTCTCTTGTGCGACAGGTCCCAGCTAATCTGGGCCATCACTGGGGCACCGGGTAATGAACGCCAGCCCTGTGGAGTCGATGACAGAGGAGGTGGCTGGGGTCCCCGGAGCCGCAGTAATTACAGCCTCTCTTGACCCTGTGCTGGATTCTTAGAGGGAAGGGGGAAAAAAATCGCTGAAAACCCCCCTAAAAACCTCACAGAAGCAGAAATTAAAAATGAACTTTACAGCCCTTAGAAAGGCTGTCATTTTATTCCCCTTATTAATATTCTGAGGTTGGGAGCCTTTCCGTAAAAACATAATTAATTGAGGCCGCGCCGACAGTAAACAAGCAATTTCAAATTAAACCGAAATGACGGCGGCTTCATTTGCAAATGTGAACAGATTCTCAGAGCAGATAAATGAAGTCACCACATAAAGTGGAGGCGAGGGGGAGGGGCGGGGCGAGAAGGGGCTGCTCGGGAAGGCTTGGAGGGGCGACTTGATGGAGTCATTAATCTTTACCTGTCTGTGCCACGCTGCCACTCAGCTCCGAGAGACTTGCCCCCATCCTCTCCAGGTGCTTCCTGTCCTCTCGGCCACCCACGATGAGGGGGAGCAGGTATTTCTACAAGGAGCAGGGTGGGTGTGAGCAGTGGGTGCCAACTTGGGGTTATTCTCCAGCGGGCTCGCCAGTTCTGCCCACCAACTTTCTCTCTGTCACCTCTGGGTTTTGGAAACCCGACACCGACACAAACACCGTAAATGAGATGTTTGAAAGTTACGAGGCTGATTAAGATTCTTTCTGAATGAGGACAAGGACCCAGAAGTAGGGGCGAGGAAGGTCCATGTGGTCTCTTTTTGGTTCTTTCACTTAATTACCTCCGGGATGCTACATATATTTCAGTAACAAAAACTATTTACAATTCTGCTTTAAAAGCTGTAAGATAAAGGGGCACCTGGGTGGCTCCATCAGGTAAGCCCTCGGTTTCGGCTCAGGTCACGATCTCACAGTTTGTGGGATCGAGCCCTGAATCCAGCTCCATGCTGACCAGGTGGAGACTGCTTGGGATCCTCTGTCTCCCTCTCTCTCTGCCCCGCCCCTGCTCGTGCACATGCTCTCTCTCAAATAAACTTAAAAAAAAAAAAAAGTTGTAAGATAAAAATGTAGAAGGTGATAGAAGAAAGAGATCCCACTGATGGCCTCCAGGCAGTGGAAGGGAAGCTTTCTTCTCCGAACCTCTAAACACTTTGAACCTTGTGAATGAATTATCCATTCAGAGAAAAATGAGTCAAATAAACAAAAAATAATTTGAGAAACTAGATGAAAATCCACAACAGACTTCTGGGCCTTTGGTCCTTTTACTGGAGAATAATAGATGGTATTCCAAGGCCATCGAACGAGGTCCCACCTCAAGTTTGTTGTTGTTTTTTAAACTAAGCCTTGAATCCTCAGAACAAGTTTCCTTCAGGTGAGAGTCAAATGCAGTCAAATTCCCCCCAGACACAAGGGCAGCAGGAGAGGAAGGGGCGGAAGCTGAAGACACGGGCTCTGGGGAAAAGGAAGTGGATGCAACAGGTCAACTGAATGACAGGGTCCAAAATTCAGGAAGCCTAGGGGAGCATGGGGGTCTTGGAACATTCAGGAAGAAGGCAAGGTGGGGCACAGCTGGTAACTGGCTTCCTACTTTGAGGTGTGAAGGGGCGGAAGGCAGGCAGCAGGGTGGCCGCTGGGAGAGCTGGAGGAAAGAACGTGGCTCAGGACTTGGCGCCTCTTGTTTCAGGAGCGTGAGCCCAGGCGTCACCATTAATGGGGTGGGACTAGAGGTAGCACAGCACAGGCTGGCAGGTGTGACCAAGGAACTTTGCTTCCTACTCCATTTGGTGCCCCGATGGAAAAAAAAGAGAGCAACTTCTCCATTAAGGCTCTACTGGAGAAGGAGAAGGAGGTCTCTCACGAGGGGTTTGCGGGAGAACTCACTTCAAGAGCGACTTCTCAGCGAAGATCATTATTTAGCACACATATAGAAGCATTTTCTATTTTGCAAAGTGCTTTTCAACCGCTGTGTGAATTATTACCCACAACTGAGCCGAAACTCATCACATGTAGCCTTACGTTCTGGGCTGAAAGTTTCCCGAGTGTACAAGTCAAGAGATTCTTACGCATGTAACTAACGAAAAATTCGATTTCTGAGATCAAAAAAGCCACGGGAAGGAGCGCATACACTACCCGAGCCCAAACTGTCACGTATCTATAAAACAAGATGACAGCTCTTACCTCTTTTTTTTTTTTTTTAATTTAAAGAAACTAAAGAAATTCTCATCACCATTGTGACTTATCTTTCAACGTCTCTTTCTTTTTTAAGGCGTAAAGATCAGGGCTTCATGGAAAGAACTGATGATACCTCTGCTTTGCTCCTCTAGCCGCAGGCCATCCGAGGGCGGCCATGTGACCATTAGGTACTGCTTAGGAGAGCCGGGAGTGGTTTCAAGAATTCTTAGTGTTTTATTCTTCTTGATGACTGTAGGCAGTCAGTGACTGGAACCAGGCTTTCAGCACACAGGGTCGGGGACGGGGTGGGGGGGGGGGGGTGGGCATCGGGTCAGAGGGAGAAGTCCCAGGACCTAGAACATTTTGCTTCTGGATTTGACATGGAAATTTCCAATTCCAAGAATAGATGTTACCCTGAAAAAATTACACTCTGCTACAACTCTGTCACTAGATTTCGCACTAAGTCAAAAATTAAGAATCCCAGAGCACAGTGTTTCAACATGTTTCACGTGCTGAAAGTTACAATATTGAGTCTGGGAATTCATTCAGACTTTTTTTTTTTTTTTTTTTAATCTGCAAATGAGGGGTGGAACCGCAGGGGCTCAGGAGCGGAGGCCTTCTCCCCAGGACCAGTAGAGAGTTGTCTCTGGGGCTTACCCCCGGCTCTGTGTCCTCAAAAAGACGCGCTTTGCTTCAAATCAAAGTTAGTGTCTGCTGGTCAGTATCTGGTTCGTATTTGGTACCAAGGAAGTACGTGTTCATTTCACGCCTGCACTTCTGTTGGGAACAATGAAGTCTGGGATCCAGCGGGTTGACCATGAAGTTTGCGGGAAAAAAATCCCAGATTTACGTGGATGCCAAGATAATATGCAGGAAACAGAAAACACAGCCCATAAATAGGATCACGGTGAGATTCTCAAAGCTGGTTCCCAATACTAAAGTAGAACAATAGCATACAGAATGCTTCCTGGGTGCCAGGCACACAGCACTTTCAAAGGAGCAGGGACTCCTTTGGGCTTCACAACAGCCTCGTGAGGTAGGTACCGCTGTCCCCGTCTTACAGGTGAGACCACTGAGCTACTACTAGGTGGCAGAAGCAGGATGCCACACAGCAGCCGGGCCCCAGTGTCCATGCTCTCAAGCACCGTGTTATTCTGTCTCTCAGAAATGCCCCGGCCACTCAGCATGTGCCGGGCACATGGCCTGTAGATGGATGGGCCCCACGGTCACCCTGTGCGGTGGGGACGCGGAGGAGCAGTGCTGAGTGCAGCAGACGAGGCGGGGTCTGGAGTTGCCACGCAGGCGGGGGCAGCACGGAGCCCGAACCAGACGCCCCGCGCAGAGAGCGTGTTCCTCCGTATACTCTGCCTCCGCACGCGGCCCCTCTCCTGCCATCGCGCTCCAGGGCTGGGTGCCTCGACACAGGTAAACCCTGGGACGGGGGAGCGTGGGGCTGAATGCCAGGGGAGCCACAGGGAAGGCGGACTTACCTTGTAGAGCTGGTGAAAGCCAAACGCAATGCCTGCCGTGATGACAGCCAAGGCGCCGTAGTCCCTCCATCGGGACCCCACAGGGCCTGAGGTGGGGAGAAAAGGGCGTCAGGAGAAGCACACGCGTCCTTCCTGGGCGGGGGAGAGCATGTGTACTGTCTCAATCTCAGAGGATCGGCATCTGTGACACACAACTACACGGGACGGCGTGCGACGGTCGGGAACAGCGGCTTGGCGTCGCCTCCCCGCTCTCTCCGGGCTCTCGGGACCACCTGCCTCAACCTCACACCTCCTGTGCAGAGGTGTGTGGCAGCGAGCAAGCCTCGGGTGGCCCTCAGGTGACAGAGGCGATCTAGGGCACGGTCTCTGCTCTCAGGGAACAAAGGGTCCTGCGAGGCTGACACAAACACGCTTAGGTGTGCGTCAATACACGTCCCCGCACCTGCCACCCACAGGGATGAGCTAAGAGCCACTTGAGAGGCAGAGGACGGGGGAGGGGAGCCTGCACCATCTGTGTATTCAAGACTTCACGAAGCATCCTCTGCATGCCCGACCGTGTTGCAGGCACGGGGGCACAATGGTGACGAGACCCCCGTGTCCTGGTCTGCTCTCACACTCAACAAGTGCAGGAGACAGCTTCCCAACAACTGAGCAAGGCAATTCCGGAGAGTGATCAAGAAGGCCCAACAGGGCAGGCACGTGGCTGGCTCAGTCGGTGGAGCAGGAGACTCTTGATCTCGGGGTTGTCAGTTCGATCCCCCACGTTGGGTGTAGAGATTACTTAAATAAATAAAATCTTAAAAAAGGGGGGGAGCCCCAACAGGGTGATGTCGGGGAGCCGGGGGAGAGAAGCGGGGGTCGGCAGGGCCTTGGAAGAGGCAGATGCTGAGGCCTGTGGGGTCCCAAGGACAGAGCTCCAGGCAAGGGACGAGCAAGTACAAAGGTAGGGGTTGACTTGTGTTCAAAGGAGAGAAGGTGGCCAGTGTGGCCCAAGTGAGCAACTGAGCCTATCCAAGGGGGGAGGCCAGCAAGAGCAGAGAGGGGTCACCCAAGCGGGAGTGGTAGAGGGCAGAGGGGGGAGAAGAGGTGGATCACAGCACTGGGGTCACCGAAGGCTCTGAATCAGGAGTGACCCAGTCAGCTCTGTATTTTGGGAGATAACACGGGGTGTCCTCGAGGGCGAGATACAAGTGGGAGGTAGAGAGGTGAGGAGGCAGGGAAGAGGCTACCAAAGGGGCCACAAAAGGTAAGAGGGACGGGGCCAGGATGACAACATGCTGCTGCTGTGAAGGGACCGGAAATGGGCAGCCAGTCCTTGCGCAGGTGCAGGCCCCAGGCCCAGTGCTCTAGAATAGCCTCCAGGAGACCCCCCCCCCAACTCCTGAATGGAGGAGAGCGGGGTTCTCTCTACCTCACAATCTTTCCCATGCACTGTTTACAAAGTGCTTTCGTGTCCATAATCTTCCCTGGACCTGCCAGGGAAGGCAGGACACTAATCCATCCGTGGCAGCAGACCACAGCGCCCGCAGCAGGCTGTCCAGAAGGCACCCACCGGGGCTGCTATGACAAGGAAGCCGGGGTGCGCACGCGCATTTAGGAGAGGAAAGGGGAGGAGGAGGAAGAGCAACCGCATTCCCGAACTTCTTGAAAAGAGCACGAGGTCAGGGGGCAAAGCCGAAGCACGGGCAGGGGCAGACACCAGGGGCGGGCGCCGGGGGGTCTCTGCCTTCACCTGTTCCTGGGCTTGCAAGCTCTCCAGGTCCTCGTCACATCCTGGCATCTCGTGACCAGAGGGGAGCAGGCGAGGGAACTTCTCAAAGCTCAGTGGCAGGACATGGGCACTCAGGGAGGAGGGGCTGCTGACACACAGGCCGCGGGGGGGGTGGGGGGGGTGGGGGGGGTTGGTCCAAGTGGCAAAGACCCTCAAGGTGGCAAGGGCGCCGCTCCCGCCTCCCTGAGCTGAATGGGGTTTCAGGAGGCGGACGCGACAGTGACGCAGGGGCCTGGAAGAGTCTCTCATCAGCTACCTCCCCTCACTACCTGTATGGCCTACAGACTCCCAACCAGTTTCCCAAGGTGGCCCAGCCCTGGAGTCTCCTGCACTTACTCCCAAGATGCCCACCCCCCCCTCAGCCCTCAACTACCTTTTCTGTTTTACAGTTTTTGAGGAGCTACGAGACGCACACGGTCTAAAAAGCACACAGATCATCTTGTCATTCTACTGCCAACAGCCTCCCTCCAGCATCAGCAGCCACTGTGAACAGCTTCCTGTCTGTCCTGCCCGAGACTTTTTATGCACGTCTAAGGCAACACTGCTCCGTATTATTTGCCCGTTCCCCCTCGTCCTCATTCTGCTGTCTTTCCAGAGCTGCCTAATATTCCATTTAAGCAACTCCCCATTGATTTCCGCCCTCTTACTGTTTCACACAATGCTGCCCCCAAGGACTGTGACCGCATGTCATCTCACGTATACGTCCGAGTACCGCCATGCACGTCAATCCCTAGGCGCCTAGGTCGGAAGTGCAGGCAATTTGCAATTTGGAAAGATACTGTCAAATAGTCCTCCACGGGGGCTGAACCAGTGGGCTCCCACCAGCCGTGTCCAAGAGTGCCTACTTCCTCACAGCAGCACCGCGGGCTCAACACACTCAGATTTCTGCCCGTACTAAGCAGAAAAGAGTCCCCCGCTCCAGTTTTCATTTGCCTTTATCTTCCAGAGAGGACTGAACATCTCTTCCCTGTGTGTCCTTTCTGGGGTACTGTATGTGAGCCTGCTCTCCTACTCGATTTCCTCATCAATTTATAAAACTTCTTATACTGCTGAAGGGGGCTTTCAGGAGGCAAAGGTGACAGTGATGGAGAAGCCTGGAAAATTAGTCCTTTGTCTGTGACAGAAGCTGCAAAAGTCCCTCCCAGTATATGTCTTTTGACTCTGCTTATGGTGCATCTTGGCGTGTCGCATGGGCTCTGGGGTGTGGGTTATGGCAAGCCAGGGCGTCCCCACTCCCTCCTGGGGCTGTGTAGTGACTCTCTGGGTCACAGAAACCGTCTCCAGAAAGGAGCTCTGCTGCTCTGCTGTAGTGAGCGTGCCCACCCAACAAGCATCTATGCAGATAAGCAACTGCGGCTCATTAAATCAAAAGCTCTGAGACCCCCGACGTAGACGGACATTTCTACCCTGACCCAGAGGAGCCAGGAGGCTCTGAGTCCCAGGCAACTTTCTCATTGGTCGCATCCCGAGCCCACTCCACTCTGAGTGCCTCGATGCAGCGTCCAACATCCAGTACGAGTCCATTTTTAGGAGGAAAAAGTGGAGACAGTAACCTTGTCACTCTTCAAGAGTCACTGTTCAGGAGGGCTTTCGTCCACACCTGGCACCTCCATCTGTGCTGCCCAAATCCTCAGAGAGAACAGCTTCAAAATGGGCATGTTTCTAGAATATTCTATTCACCACTGACTTCTCAAATACTCACTCAATCTCCTGCAAGAGAACAGCTGAAACGCGCTAGAAACTGGACCAGAACCAAAGCTTGCCCGCTTCCTTCTTTCCTGCAAACATCGTGCCTGGAGAAGCGCAGTCTCTCATTCTGGGTACTGGAGCTGGAAGGCTGAACAGATGCTGGCAGCTCAGGGGTCCACGAACCAGAACCCCTCCTCCAGCGGCCGCCACCTTTCCAGAGCTCTGACCTCCTCAAGCACCAAGCAACACCTGTGGCTCCCTGCCGGCCGCACCCTTCACCCCCACACCGCGACTCATTCCTGACATGCTCGCGTTAAGAACATTTTATTGCCCCTTGGTTTTCATTATTAATGAAAAGGGACCAGAATGATCTTTCCTAAAGTTCAGAGAGTCTATAAAGACAAGAAGCTGAAATGCCATTTTACTCGTTTTGGAGATGTGTGATACAATTCTGTCTTGTGGCAAAATGAAAAAAGAGAGAAAGTAAGAGGAGGTAACTCTGACCTGCCGCGTGGATTTCAAAGGTAACAGAGCAAAGCACTCGGTATGATCCCAAACTGGCTCAAACCCCCAACCGTGACCACTCGGAGTCTCCCTGCCGCCCACCCTGGGGCCCATTTTTTCCAAGGAACAGAGCACCTGGGAGATACACCTCTCTGGTCCCCACCCTCCCCGAATGTCCAGAATTTTAGAGTCAAGGGCAGAAAATGGGGCCAGTCAGTCTTCTGCTCTAGCTTGGAAATAAGGGAAGCAGAACAAATGAGCCTTTTAAAAGCTTCCAAGCCTCCAGTCTGGAAGCAGACGCCTGCCTGCGTACAAGGCAGGCGAGAAGCCGGAGACCAGAGATCCCGGTTCCACACCACCGACCCAGTGGCTCCCAAGGACGTTCCTCTTCTTGTCGAGCACAGACCACTTGACTGAAGGTGGCAGAGCTCTGTGCCGTTGGAAGAGTGGAGGAACAATGATATGTTTGTTTACTGTCACTCAGATTCAAATTGTCCACAGCACCTCCCCAACAGGTACAGCCAGCTAATGAGCTGAATGGCCGGGTGCCTTACCGACAACACCTCGTTGCTGGCATCTCACAAAGAATAAAGAGGCAGTCAGCCGTGGAAGCAGTGTTCAGCCTGCACAACTGAGCACTGCTGGGCCTGCGCTGATGCCTTAGGCTGCCGCAAGGTCAGAGGCCAAATCACCGCAGGGAGAAGAGCGAAGGGCTCTTTGAAACGCAATGCCTTCTTTAACCTTCCAAGGACTTTGTCAATTAGCTTGAGCTCGGCCAGTCTGCCTGCCCAAAGCATAGGGTCTCAGATGAACCCACCGTGTGTGGTGGCCCTGTCGGGGGCAGGAGGGATGCATCCCTGTGGCTCCTGAACCATTCCGTGAACACAACTAAACCAACATTACTCCAGTCCTTTAGTCTAACCTCCATCGACCAAGAAATTCTCACCTAGTAGGTGAGAACAAACGGCAAATGACGCATGTGGGGCTGGGAATCCCACACAGCAACACAGCAATGTTGAACTCGAAGCCACCCAGTCACGAACCCGGACTCACTGATATCACGGCAACGCCACAATCCAGTAAGCGTCACAAGATCATGCTGCTGACGACACGGAGAAACTATCAAGGCCTCGGGGAGGCTGGCAGCCTGAGTGCAGGGCGAGGCGGTGCCAGCAACCGGGCAAGCCTAGCTGGGGTCCCCTCCACACTCACCAAGGCTGGGGCTGTGACTCCACATCGTGCCCTACCCAGCTGCTCAAATCATCCCAACAGCTTCACTCACAAGCCACCCTGGAAATTAAATAAGACAGGCTCTTCTACAGTGAGGGTCTGGAATAAAGCCAGTCTGCCAAACCGGGGCTTGTTACGGCACAGAGTGGCGGGGCTAAATGCACAGAGACTGGCGACCGGCTGTACTACAGGCCGAGCTGCGGGGGGCCAGCCACTGTATGGGGGCACGCTGGGGCACCCGGCGGAGCACGGTGGCAGCAGCCAGAAGGACAAACCAACCAGAGCATGGCACCGAGAAACACAACAGCTCTGGTCTGAACAGAAGCACTGGGCAGCAAGGGCAAAGGCACCACGGTAGCCCCACCACGGCCACACCTGAAAATTCAAGGCCCTTCATGTGAACATCACACGAAAGGCCATCTTTTCCACTTGTGACAGGCTGCAATGCTATCAGCAGTGTCATCTTTAGGCAGGAAGGACTCTGACAGTCATATCTATATCCTCACTCACAGATCAAAATATATAAGCTCTAATTAAACTCTAAGAACTCAGAAGCATCCAGGAATAGGCCCAGGCTTATACAGTCAAGGGATTTTTTTTTTTTTTTTTTTTTTTTTTTTTTGCCAAAGAGGCCCAGGGAAAAGATAATCTCTGTAACAACTGGAGAGCCACAGAGGGAAGAGAGTGAATCTCAACTCTCACCTTGTTTCATACACACACATTAACTCGAAGTGGATCGCACACCAAAGCCAGAAAGCAAAAACTCTAAAGCTGCTGTAAGAAAACAGAAAACAGAGAAGGAAATCCTTGGGGCAAGCAAAGACATCTTCAAATACAAAAAGAATGAGTCACAAAAGAGAAGGAAAAAAAGAACAAAATGGACACGATCAAAAATTTAAACTTGGGCTTTTCAAAAGGCACCACCAAGAAAATGAAAAAGTAAGTCACAGGTTGGGGGAAAATATCTGCAAATCATGTATTTGATAAAGAGCTGTATCTATACAACTCAACAATGAAAAGACACTTTTTTTAGAAAAAAGTGTGAGCAGAAGACTAGAAGAGATACTCCATGAAAGATGTAAGAATGGCCAATAAGCACGTGAAAATATCATCAGTCATCAGGAAGATACAAATGACAAGTACAATGAAATCCTATCACATACACGTTCATTTATGGCTAAACCTAAAAACTGAGACTATCAAGTGCAGACCAGGATGTGGAGAAACTGAAACCCCCCCTCCCCCGCTCTGCTGATGGGAACGACAAATGGCGCAACCTACTTGGTGAAAGAGTTTTATAGTTTCTTACAAAGTCAAACACACACACCACGTGTGGCTAAGGCAGTCCACTCCCAGGTATAAGACGAAGAGAGAAGGAAGCACACAGGCGCACAAAGGCTTCTACTAGCACACGAATGTTCATGGTGGCATTATTCGTAATAGTTCCAAACTGGAAACCCAAACAACTATCGACGGTCGACAGATAAACAAATTGTGGGAGATCCAGAGCACAGAGTAACAGGAGTTAGCAAACTATGCCCGCTTGGCTAAGCCCCACTCAGCCTGCTTTTATTCAGCTGTGAGTTCAGAATGGGTTTTATATTTTTAAAGGAATATGGCGGGGGGGGGGGGATATGTCACAGAAACATGTGTATTTGTGTGTGTGTGTGTGTGTGTGTGTGTGTGTGTGTGTGTGTGTGTGTGTACAACTTGACAGGTAGATGTATCTCTACATGGATCAGTCTCAAAGCATCAAGTTAGGGGGGCGCCTGGGTGGCGCAGTCGGTTAAGCGTCCGACTTCAGCCAGGTCACGATCTCGCGGTCCGTGGGTTCGAGCCCCGCGTCGGGCTCTGTGCTGACGGCTCAGAGCCTGGAGCCTGTTTCGGATTCTGTGTCTCCCTCTCTCTCTGCCCCTCCCCCGTTCATGCTCTGTCTCTCTCTGTCTCAAAAATAAATAAACGTTAAAAAAAAAAAAAAAAAAAAAAGCATCAAGTTAGGGTAAAGAAACCAGACACAAAAGATTACATGCTATATGATACCATTTACATGAAAATTTCTGAAAGGTAAGAACTTTAGTAACCCAGAATAGATTGCTGGTTGGAAGGAAACTGAAGTTGGGGAGGGGACAGATGCAAAGAGCACAAAGAAACTTTCTGGGGTCATGGACGTTTTCCATATTGCGGCTGTAGTGTTGGTTACAGGAGTTAAATGAATTACAATTTGTACAATTCATTAAACTGTACACCTAAAATTGATTAATCTTACTGTGTATAAATTATACTTCAAAAAAAGCTGCCCAGGGGCGCCTAGGTGGCTCAGGTTAAGCATCTAACTTGGGCTCAGGGCATGGCCTTGGGTTCGTGCGTTCGAGCCCCCCATCAGGCTGTCTGCTGTCAGCACAAAGCCCACTTCAGATCCTCTTGTCTCCCTCTTTCTCTGCCCCTCCCCCACTCTTGGGTGCCTTCTCTCTTTCTCTGTCACTCAAAAGTAATAAATAAGCATTTCTTAAAAAGCTAAGAGAAAAATTAATAGAAATCCAGAAATATAAAACCGCCATATGACCTAGTGATTCAACTCCTGGAGGTCGACCCAAGAGGAATGGAAACATACGTCCACATCAGACTTGCACACAAATGCTCTTAGCAGTACGATTCACTTTAGGCCAAACTGGAGACAGTCATCCATCAACTGGTGAACCCACAGACATAAGATGGTACGTCCATACAACGGGTGCACTCTTCAGCAATAAAAAGGAAGTCCTGCTACCTGCTGCCCCATAGAAGAGCTCCAAAAATACTGTGCTAACTGAGCGAAAGGCAGGCACAAGGGACCGTATATTGCAAGATTCCATTTACCTGACACATCCAGGGAAGGGACAGAAAGCAGATTAGTGCTTGCCTGGGGCAAGAGGGGAGGTTATCAGTAAAGGGACACAAAGGATCTGATGGGGAAGAATGAAAGTGCTCCAACACAGACTATGAGTGCATCACTCAGTAAGTTACCAGAAGTCAGGAACTGTACATTTGAAAAGGGTGAGTGTTATAATACGTAAAATATACTCCAGTAGCTTGTTTTAAAAAAAAAAATTTTTTTTTTAGAATGCCTGGGTGGCTCAGTCAGGTAAGTGTCCAACTTCAGCTCAGGTTATGATCTCACGGTTTATGAGTTCAATCAAGCCCCGCATCAGGCTCTGCGATGACAGCACAGAGCCTGCTTCAGATCCTCTGTCTCCCTCTCTCTATGCCCCTTGCCTGCTCTCTCTCTCTCAAAACATAAATAAACTTAATTTTTTTTAAAAAAAAGAGTATAGAAACAGACCCATGCATATATAAGCAATTGATTTTTTTTTTAACATTAATTCACATTTTGAGAGACAGAGACAGAGCACGAGCAGGGGAGGGACAGAGAGAGAGGGAGACACAGAATCCCAAGCAGGCTCCAGGCTCTGAGCTGTTAGCACAGAGCCCAACATAGGGCTTGAGCCCACAAACCGTGAGATCGTGACCAACTGAGCCACCCAGGTGCCCCTAAACAATTGATTTTTTTTTTCAATTTTTTTTTTTTTTTTTTTTTTTTGGGACAGAGAGAGACAGAGCATGAACGGGGGAAGGGCAGAGAGAGAGGGAGACACAGAATCGGAAACAGGCTCCAGGCTCCGAGCCATCAGCCCAGAGCCTGACGCGGGGCTCGAACTCACGGACCGCGAGATCGTGACCTGGCTGAAGTCGGACGCTTAACCGACTGCGCCACCCAGGCGCCCCTAAACAATTGATTTTTGATAGAAGGACAAATAACTCAATGGGAATAGGATAATCTTTTGTCCATATGGTGCTGGCACAACTGGATATCCATGCAGGCAAAAATGAACCTTGACTTTCACATTATACCATACATAAAAATTAACTAAAAATGAATCACAGATCTTGACGTTAAAGCATACACTATAAACCTCTAGGAGAAAACCTCTCCAACCTTGGGGGAAAAGTAAAGTCTTCACAGACAGGACATCAAAACCATAAACTGTAAAGAAACAAAAAAAATAGATGGCACCAAATTTAAAATCTTTTTTAAAAGGCAACCTAAAGGAAAAGAAAAGGCTAGTCACTTTGGGAGGAAATACAAACACCACACACATCTGACAAAGCATGCGAATCCGGAAGATATAAAGAACTCTTCCAACTCAAGAAGACAATTAAAGAGGCAAAAGATGGCAAGGGCCACTTCAAAAAGGAAGGCATGCAAATGGACGATATGCACGTAAAAAGATGCTCAGCAGGATTAGCCATCCCAGAAATGTAAACTCAAACCACTGTGGGATACCACTGTATACACATTAAAATGGCGGACTTTAAAAAGACCCAGAATACCAACTGCTAGCACCCATACTCAGCCACTGCATCTCTCACTGCTGATGGGGGCGTGAAATAGTACGACCACTTTGAAAACCAGTTTGGCGGTTTCGTATGGAGACAGACATCCACTTACCATATAACCCAGCAACTCTACTCCTAGGCATTTACCCAAGAGCTACAGAAACATACAGACTCACACCCAAACATTCATAAGAGCTTTAAGGGTAATAGCTCAGAACTGGAAACAGCCTGGAGCCCATCCGCTGGTGGATGGACAAACTGAGATGCCCCTACACCATGGAATACCACTCAGTAATAAGAAGGAAATAAGCCCTGATATGCACAGTGACTTGGATAGAGCTCAAAAACACTATGCTGAGGGGAAGACCAGACAAGAGAGTGTGTACTGAAGGATTCCATTTTATTTATATAAAACCCTAGGGGGAAAAAAAAAAAAATCTCATCAGAAGCAATGGAAGGCAGACCAAGGGATGCCCCAGAGTCGGACTGGCTGGGAACAGGGCACACGGGAACCTTCTGGGGCATTGCAAATGTTCTACAATGTGGTGATGCCCACAGTGTATGCCTGCCAAAAGTCGCATTGTACAAGTAAGTGAATTTTATTTTAGGTAAATGATACCTCAATAAAGCTGATTTAGAAAAAGAAGTTGTTAGAATTTTTAAAATGAGGAGTGGAGCTGGAGGGAGCCAACAGTGATTGAGAACAAGACCCAGCAGCGGGGGCTCTACATTCTCTCTCTGCTCAGTTAGCAGCTGAGACCAAAGGGAAAAGCAAGACCTGAGAATTCAAATTCAACTTAAAAAAAAAAAATTTTTTTTTAATTCAAATTCTAGTTCGTTAACATACAGTGCAATATCGGTTTAAGGAGCAGAATTCAGTGATTTGTCACTTACATACAACACCCAGCGCTCATCACAAGTGCCCCTTTCTTTTTTTAAGTTTATTTATTTTTTGAGAGTGCAAGCACTAGTGGGGGAGAAGCGGGGGGGGGGGGGGTGCGCGGAGAATCCCAAGCAGGCTATGAGCCACCAGCACAGAGCCAGATGCAGGGCTCGATCTCACAAACTCGTGAGATCATGACCTGAGCCAAAACCAAGAGTCAGACACTTAACCGACTAAACCACCCAAGTGCCCCATCAAGTGCCCTCCTTAATATCCATCACTCACTTCGCCCATCTCCCACCTACCTCCTTCCATCACAGTTTTCAGTTTGTTCTCTATCATTAAGAGTCTCTTGTGGTTTGTTTCCCTCTCTTCTCTTCCCCCCCTTTCCATATGTTCATCCGTTTTGTTTCTTCAATTCCACATGTGAGTGAAATCATATGCTATCTGTCTTTTCCTGATGGACTTATTTCGCTTAGCATAATACACTCTAGCTCCAACCACGTCATTGCAAATGGCAATGTTTCATTCTTTTTGATGGCTGAGTAATATTCCGTTATGTGTATGTATATACTACATCTTTATCCACTCATCAGTCGATGGACATTTGGGCTCTCTCCATTGTTTGACTATTGTTGATAGCGCTGCTATAAACATTGGGGTGCATGTCTGCATTTTTGTATCCTTTGGGTAAATACCTAGTAGTACAATCGCTAGATCATAGGGTGGTTCGATTTTTAGTTCAAATTCAACTTTTAAAAATGCCCTCTGGTAAGTTATGATACATACAAAACAATATAACATTTATATGTTAGGAAGCATAATAATAAAATCAGCAATCCTAAACCCACCGACTTTACCAGCTAAAGCTTTCCAAATACCACTGCAACCAGCCGTGTGCTCCTCTGCACCCAGAGGTAACCATCATCCTGAAGTCAGTGTTCATTCTAACTCAGACTTTCTGTGAGATACGAAAAGCTGGGAGCGTGGCCCACCAGGACAAGGACTGCATTTCTCAGCCTCCTGTGCAGGCAGGTGTGGCCATGTGACCGAGTTCCCGCCAGTGGGCAGGAAGTGAAAATGATGGGGGCAATTTCCAAGAGGTGGGTCCTTTACTCTCCTTCTCCTCACTCTTGCTGGCTGGACAGCAGATGGGAGGGTGGGAGTTGGGGAAGTCACGCTGGAACACAAGACAGATGCCAGCCAGGTGTCAGAGATGCAGAGCAGAGAGTCTCGGCCACCTACGTGACCATAACCGAGAAATACTCTTCTGTTTCGTTTGGGTCACTCTTATTTGGGGTTTTCTGTTATTTGTTGAGGAATCTTATAAAATGAACACAGTGCACTGTGAGCAAAGATATAATCCTACCTACCACCAACACCAAAGACACCTTCACTGGCCGAAAAAACCTAGGGAATGGATCTCTTCACTTGGTTCCTGCCTGGGACACTGGCCCTCCTCGGTATCTACAAATGGCATTTATGTGGCACCCACGCGGCTCCACTATGGGTGTGGCACAAAGCAAAAGAACGGACGGGGTGCTCACTCCTGAAAAGCTGCTATTCTAAACCAGCCACTTGGACAAAAGAAGAAAAATGTAATTTCCTAAAAGTTAGAGAAATGTTTTCTTCAATACACAAACCAGTAACTTCTATATAAGCAAAAAGTGACATGTGTCTTCAGAAATTCCAAAAGCTCTCACCATTCACCCCAAGCAAGATGGCATGGGTTAGTCTTTACTGTCCTTCCCCAAGCACTGGCATTCCCTCTAAGTGGTTACATGGCCTCCTGAAGGCAAGGCCCGTCCTCTGCTCCCACGGCCTGCACGGCCGAGCACACAGAAGGTCCCATTCGCTGGTTCCCCGGGAAGCTCCTCCCAGCTGATGGTAACACAAGACAGCCTTTCAATTCTCGGGCACATTTCCACCACCATCTATCCACTCAACAAGCACTTCTAGAGCACCTGCTAAGTCACAGCCTTGGGTAATAGATTAAAAAAACAAAACACAACACAACAAAAACAAACAACCTGCCTCTAATCCAAGGAACTCATGATTTAATAGAAAAGACAGTGAATAAACATTAAAGTGAGCAGGGCTGAGCAGGCCAAGGGGAACCTCCATCCCACTGGAATGGAGGCATCTGAAGGAGTCCCTAGAGGGGCTGGCAGCTGACCCCAATCCCAAAGAACAGCAACGAGCTGGCCAGGCAAAGAAGAGGGGAAGAGCTACAGGCAGAGCATGTGGACCACCGCCTCATCCAGCACACTCCCAGAATGTCTCCCCTAGCTCCCCACGCAGCATCTTCTCAGAGGATACAAATGGTTTTAATATTAGTCTAAGAACAGTATCGTCAAACAGGTAATACAGCCTCAAAAATAATCCGATGATGCATCTTGAAGAGAAATACTCAGTGTGCTCTTGACTGTTCCTCCGTGAGGGTGATGACCTGGCTGCCACCTCCCACGCCAGGCCTCCCTTCTGGCACTGCCATCCCAGGCTCCGGCCACTGAACATCACACGGCTTCGTGTCCACACGCCTTTGCCTTAGCCTGGATGCTCTCGTCCATCTTGGTTGGTCAATGAACCAACCACCCCTCCCCCAGGCCCTTCATACCCAGCGAAGCATCCCCCCCTGTTCTATGAAGTGCCCCTTTGCCTCGTCTGTGCCACTGGCCTCACCCGGATCTACCTCAGAGGCACTGCTCTTTGCTTAACTGCCTCTCCGGCTGGACAGGAAACACAGGAGACAGCAGTTAGGCCTTATTAATCTTTTCATCCCCGGGGTCTAGCACAGTGCCTGGCCCATAGCAGGAATATAGTAAAAAGTGCTTGCTCACTGAATGAAGATAATCGAGGGTAAGTATATGCTACTAAACAGGTCTATGAAGAAGCAAACTGAGACCATGCACTCTCAGGATTTCTAATCGAGGTGTCAAAGCCTTTCATCACTCACACATTTACACCCTAACTGAAGCTATAGGTCCGTCTGTGAAAGACCTAAATTGGTTACCAAAGACAGTGAGGGAAAATATTTAAGCCTAGGAAAAACATATGACCCTACAAAATTTACGCTGGCCCTGCCTAACTCTCAAAGCTACCTTGCTTCTTGTTTCTTTGGGAGGAAAGAAGAAAAATCAGCCCGGAACAAACCAATCAGTCGAGCATTCAGCAGAACTTTATGTTTGGGCCTGGGCAGGCACCACAGATGTCCACACATACTGATTCCCGATTCAACGTCGAACAAAAAGCAAGCAAAACGAGAAGCAGAGAACGTCAGATTTCCTCTCGAATCCCAGCCTGACTTTTCCTGAGCTCTGCCCGACTTTCCTTTCAGCCCTGACAACACGGGTTTATTCTCACACCAGGTGACACCGAGTTTCCCTCGGTGTCAGCCTCCTACTGCTTTCACAAAGCCTTCTCTGACTTCTCTAGCCCACATTAATTTTTCTCTTTTCTGTATTCTTACAAAATTTCTTGTCTGTGTAATTAATTTTGGCATTAAATCACAATGTCTTATACTATTATCTTTTCTTAAGAGTTTATCTTCTCTCTCCCAGAGAACCTACAGGATCTTGAAGGATCACGTTTTGTATCTCTGACGATAGTGTACCGAGTATACGATAGGTGCTTAATAAATGCGGATGGATTGACCCGGTACCATGCCGGCAGGTGTCCAAGTTCTCTTTGCTGACACACAGGCCACTGACTACCATCTCAAGGTCAACCACATTCACCAAAGAGCCGAGACACCAAAAGAGGCACCGAGTGGGACATCTGCCATGAAGCAGAAGGGCCGGCAAGACCAGAGGTGATCATCCAAGAGCAGTGGGCTCCCGGAGGTGGTCTTGAAAAAGCTATCCTTCCCCGAGGCGTGAGCATCTGGGGCTGTGCCCAGAGAATCCCATTTTCCAGGCTTGGGTTCAGAGATGGAATGTCTGTCCTTAAAGAGCCAAGACATGGGAAGGCAAGGGCTCTGGATGTAAAATGGGCAGGAACACACATGAGTGGAGGCCATAAATCCCTCCCGGGACGCAGACAATGCCTCAGTGATAAGCATGCAGATTGCACACCTAGTTCAGAAACTCCCCTGAGTTTGCTTGTAATTAAGGGGGTTAGAAAGGTAAAAAAAATATATAAACCCAATTAATCATTTAAATATTTAAAGTCAGATTTTTTCCTCACTCCAGGATTAGTATATTTCATAACGCCAGCAGCAGACAGCCCTGGTTTTTACTGGGGTTCATTTTAGAGCATGTTTAAACTAGTCAGATTGAGTGATGCTTCCAGCAACTAATCGCATGTCAAATAAAAGATATTTTATGTAATAAATTACCGCTACAAGTAATTCAAATGTCATTTATCAGTTTTATTATCAGTCAGGCAAAGTCTTGTTTCTCTATATTAATCAAAATCAAGCTTTTTTTTTTTTTTTTTTTTTTTTTTTTTGAGCAGTTTTGACACCTCTTGGCAAAAGTACAGAAGTGCAGAGGTAGAGTCACCCCCGGAGCTGAAAGGAGCGGGTGCGGCAGTACCAGAGGGATGAAGCTCAGCAGTGACAAGTAGAAACTTCAGGGATTTAAAAATTGCCATTGCCATTGTTTTTACACTAGAGTCAAAGCAGGAAGGAGTCTGTCTCTAAGAAGATGTATTTTATTTTTAGGGCTGGGAGTCTCTTAAAAATACTCCTACCTAAATACCTAAACATGTAATGCTTTTTCTCAGAGAGACCTGGACAGAAGAATAACTTAAATGACAGTCCTGCCCCTCCCCAGCTCTTTCTTTCGCCTCTTTCAGAAAGACCAACAGTGTAAATGACCCTCTGTCTACCAAAAGTAGGCACATGTATGATGTTTCAGGCCAACTCTGTGACCAACCAGAAGAATCTGTTCTGAGCAAGAAGTTTCCAAGTAGCTGAGAGACCTGCTCGGTTTTAAGCATGGAGAAAACAGCTGGAATAGAACAGATGTGCGTCTTAGAAAATTCTACACCCCAGCTGCCACTGCCTGTCCTCAACAAATGCCATTAAATGGCTGGGCCCAGGGACACAACCAAAGAAAAAGTGTAGAGAGCTGGCCTTTGGTTAAAAGGAAACACGGAGAGCATGTTTAGTGACCCAAGACAAACACGACAGATCGGAAAGAATACTGGCCAGGAAGGAGAAGTGAGTCCCAGGCTGACAAGTAGTTGCTACTGACTCAGAAGCTCCAATACAAGGCTCACCGCTGAGCACCATTTCTCTGGGCCCAGAGGTCACGTGACACCGGTGTTCCGCTGGACAAGGTGACCACGGATGAGGTGAAACTGACAGCGTGCTACTTTGCCTCACCCAGAAAGCAAAAGAAAGGGCAGATCTAAGTGAGGTCTGTGACGCCCCGGCCCCTGTGATGCCGGGGCCAGTGAGGAGGACAGCAAAGCAAGAGCCGGAAGGTAGCTCCAGACCACGTGGTAAGGGTCCAATCAAGCCTGGCATTTAAAGCTAGGCCTTTCAAACTATGATAGGCACTGTTTTAAATTAACATGTTTTGAAAAACTACAACTTCTGAGATAGACAATTAAAATGAAGACAATTATAGAAAAGGCGTCTTGAAAGACAACAGATCCAAGGCTGAGTTACGTTGAAGACACGAAACTGGAGCTATTTTCCATCACTCTGAAGTCAATTTTAACCATTTTTAGACTTTTTATAAGTGATTTAAAGAAGGGGTTCTGGCTATATTTTTGAAGGTCTGGACACTCATTACTAGTTTGAGGAACCTTTATTCCTAAAACAGCTTCACTTAAAAACAACATGGGTCATGTTCTCATGTAACAATTGAAAGCTACATTCAAAAAAAGGACCTTTACATTTAATCTGAAATTCTCTAACAGACTGTCAACGCATAAATATACATGGTGTAGCCAGGATGAGGAAGGGAGGGAGGGAGGGAGGGAGGGAGGGAAGGGAGGAAGGGAGGAAGGGAGGAAGGAAGGAAGGAAGGAAGGAAGGGGAGAAAGGGGGTGGGTGGGAGACACCGCCTTAAATCTACTAATATTAACTTTAAAAAATAAAATTAGGAGAGAAGTTATTTCAGTGAGCAAACGAGAATGCAGTCATGAATCAGACGTTCATGTTCTTATTCGTGGAAGAGTGACGGGCAAACGCATGATGTAAGAAACTGGAAAGAGAACCAAGAAATACTTCTACAGATTCTTGCTTGTAACCCAAATATATGAAACAACACGATAAACTCATTTATTCTGGTCCCTTGTCTCTGCTTACACCCTTGTCACATATTTAAAAGTTTGTCTAGGAGGGGATCTGGGTGTGTCACGTTCTTTTGGAAAAACCCAAGAGCCATCTCCTCATCCCGGGCTCTACGCTTGCGGAGTCTGGGAGGTGGAAGCCCTGCTCTGTGGCCGGAATCCTCAACCCCAATCAAGGTTACAGCAGGCGTTTGAGCGGGTGACTTACTGTACGGCTGAGAAATGAGGTGAGGGGGCTGGACAGGAACCACCTGTGTGCCCGGCCCCAAGGACGGAGGCTCTTCGGCAGCCGTGCCCGACTGCTGGAAAGCCAAATCGATCTCTTCATCTGTCAGCCCTGGGGGAGAAGAGGACATAATTGCAGGTGAATACCTTTTGCCACTGTCCATGGCCGCAACGAAATCTTCATTGAGAAACGACCCCTAGAGCCACAGACTGCCTAGCATCGTGGTAAGTTTCCTCCCCGATTTCGGATTCTCCGGAACCTCTCCCGGTTGCAATTTAACCTTAAGCGACAGAATATTAGCCTCAACACTGCTTCCAAATGTGGCTCATTCAATTTCCTTAATTTATCCTTGAGTTTATTGCTGCTTCTGAAGTCGCTCCGTACTGCAATTCTCCATTCTTCCCCCGAAAACAGATACCATCAACTGCAAATGTGGCTCATTTTAATCTGTAATGGTGTTAAAAAAAGAGGGGAAAAAACTAACAATAATGCATGAAAACAGACAGGGAAACAAAAAACTAATTATTGGGTGAGACGACTAATTAGTCTCGATCGTTTCCGAAGACGGGAATAATTTGCTTTATTTTATGACAAATGCAGAAATAAAAAGAAAAATCAGGACTGACTGTGATTAGTATGAATGGGATATAGAATGTAAAGAAGAAAATAAAACAAGAAAACAGATCAAAACAAGGCCAGGCCCAAACTTTCAGATGGTTATTGCCCCAGCCTAGCAGAGGCTGCCTGTACCGCCTTTGGCTAGCTTTTCTGCTTCCCTTTGTTTTAATCCTCCTGACACTGAAGCACACTGCGCTCGCTCCGGACGGACGGCAGGGAATAGCAGGGCGCCATCTGCAGTGGCTACAGCGTGGGGAGAGGATCTGCCCGTGGAAGAATACAAGGCCGGGGCGGGGGGCGCCGCGGGGACCCCATTTCCCGCGGGCACACACGGCTGAGGCTGACGGGGGCCGCCGGCTCTGGGGGAAGAGGACGAGGGTGCCAACCAACCCGGAGCAGAGGAACGGAGTGTGGCGCACAGGCGTGAGAGAAACTTCCCCGCGGGCCGGGCCCGAGAAGTGGCTACAGGGGGTACGAAAGTGCTGGGGCCGCCAAGAGCGGGAGCAGCGGCGGGGAGGTCACGGCCAGCCCACGAAGACCACTCTGGCCGGCCGGTGCTGCTCCAGGAATCCCAGGATCCAGTGCGGCCGCCACATAAGGCTCTGAAACGAGAGCCGAGAGCTTTTCCCCATCTGGTCGGCAGCTCTCCATTAGAGGCCACATCATGGTGTATCTGCCCCTGGGGGTGCATCAAGTACAAGGAGCTTCAGAGGATCAGCATCTTCCAGAGCCTGGTGCCGCATGCTCTGTGCCGAGGGGCTAATAGATGGGGCACATTAATGCTCCGAAGCACAGCGCTGCCCCACACCTCACGGGCCTGTAGTTGGCCGAGCGCCTCTCCAACTTTTCAGGCCCTACGCAAGTGGTCAGGGAGAAGGCCTGAACTACTCTGAACGGCCCCGGACCCTTTGTTCCCCTCCCTATGCTGAGCGGTTGAGGGCTGTCCCCATTTAAAACTGCAGCTCTGCCCCTTCCCCCTCCGCACACAGAGGAGCCAGCCAGTGGTGGGCAAGGCTACCGTGCTGTGAAGCCTGAACGCTGCTGGGGTGGCCCCCGGCGCACCCCGCTCTCAACAGACTGACGTGGCAGATGAAAAGGCTGGCGCTGAGCGCCTTCAGATACAAAAGCTACCTCTGAGTATGTGGGGGGCTATACGGGACGTTCCTCCTCCCAAATGGCCCAGCTTGCTCCCAAGGCCTCCCGAGAGAAAAGGGCAGGACAGAAGGAAAACCCCTGAACCCTGAGCGTGTGCTTCTCGGGCTCCATCCAGCCTGAGAGTGCCTGCCAGTCAACCTCCAGAGAGGGAGGGGAACCCCTTCCAGGTTTCCAGCAGGAAAGGCCCACTCTAACCAGCTCATCATCAGCCGCTTGCTTGGAGAAGTTGCGTGCACGTGCGGCGTCAGCACGGGCTGATGGTCACTGGGACACTACGGAATTTCATAAACCTGGTGGTTCGTGTGCCTTGTCAGCCGCTGGCTGCAAATGAGGATAATTTTCCCAAAAGGAGCATTGAGTTGCATTCTCATTTTCCCTTCTGGCTCTTTCAAATATAAACAAGTACGATAATGTTTAGCGCTGGGGAAATCTACAGTAAGTCACGGGCTGTGCTGCGGCCCCGAGAGCTGCAGCTGGTTAAAGGGACAGCACTCCCTGCCCGCTGTCCTGCCCTCTGGCCCCGGGCTTTTACGGAGCCTGTTTTCCTAATAAAACATGTTCCTTGCATTATTGCAGCCGAGCCCACCAGTGAGGCTGCGGTTAAAGGGCATCAGCACTTCCTTCCGAGCTCTTGTTTTTCAGAGACCTTATCATTTGATGCTCTAAATTTACATTGGCTGGAATTCTGATATCCCTAATCCTCCAGAGGGCCGGGACTTTGATTTAGTTACATAAAATGAATCACTTTTCTTCTTGTAAAAAAAAAAAAAAAATCAGCATTTTCATGATCTCACTGAATAATATAATTTCAGAGCTGGACCATTATCCCAGCCATTGCATTCATTTAACAGATAAAAAACAACAACTAAGACCCAAGCAAGGTGAAAACATGCCTCTGATCATACCAGTTAGGGCGTGGTGCTGCCTGCTGACAGCCCAAGGCTTTGGCGACCTCCCCCCCCCCCCCCCCCCCCCCCCCAGCACAGAAACAACACAGGGTAGGCTCCGAAATTCCAAATTCCGTCCTAAGTCTTCAAGCTTGTGAGAGGTTGAGAGAAGCACTAAATGGTCTTTCTCACCCTCATGCTGGCAGCCCAGCCTCAGGTAAGAGCCGACGAATGGTGTTTTGGGGCTATGCCACAACAACACGGAAAGCCGACGCCTGGATCCTATCTGCAAATGACACCTACACAACTTTTTGAACGACCCCAGAGGGACAAGGGTCGAGGGTCCCTGCCTCGTTCTAATAGTCTAACTCCCAATAAATCCTAAGCCCTCACACAGACTGGTGCCTGTGCCTCTCTTGGTGTCCTCTCCCTCTGAGTGCCCCAGCCCCAGTGGGGAGGACAGACCAGGTTCAGGACTCTGTACACTCAGGTAATTCATTCGGGACTCTCAGAGCCTCGGCAGGAAGGGCGGGGGGGGGGGGTCATCTCTTTCAGGACACAACACTTACCTACCCAGTCATGGGCTCCTGGTGCTGAAACAACCCTGACCTCAGGGAAGAGGGACTGGGGCACAGGACAGGACATCCAGGTTCCCACCCACCCCCACGAGACAAACGGCGGAGAGCTTAGATGGAGACCTTGCAGAATCCAAAAGGTTAAAAGGAATAATAAAGGAAACCGCCAATTGGAAGTGAATTATATTTGCCTGTGAACGCTGAGGCACTGGCTATATTATAAAAGGCATCTCTTTGCGTTGTTTACCATCACCCTGACTAATGCAGACCTTTTTTTTTTTGTTGTTGTTTTAAATAATCTCATGCAAATTAGACACACACACTTCCTTCCAGTTGATTGCTATCTGCAAGGAATAATCTAACCGCAGAGGGACCTGAGCAAGGGCTGAGCAGAGCAGACACGGGGGGTGAAGGGTGTCACCGTCCTGTGGCAGGCAAACTCCTCCCCTCCCCTAGCTGCCTCAAGTCTTCCGTTAGCTGCTGCCTTTGGGAGAATTAGCCAATTTCAATAAAGCCGAAAATCTTCCTTAGTTGGGGTGTCAATTTGCATCATCTGATATCACCAGCCCTTTGCACTTAGATGCTTTCAGTAACTTCACCCCCGCCACTTGCCAATTCCAAGAGCTATCAGCCCTGGTCTGTGACAATTAAAATGTATTGCTGATAGAGAGTAAAACTAAGAAAGTCCCGCTCAGTGATTCCATCCACTGAGCTCGCTTTAGCCAAGAGGAAGAGAACGGGGCGAGGGCACCTGTCCCAAGTGAGCGGGAGGCCAGGCTCCTCCCTCTGACAGGCAGTGCCATTTCACCTGTAAGACCACCGCTGCCTGACGGGCCAAACCAAGAGCTCTCAGTTCTGATCGTGCAGGTGAAGGTCGTGCGCACCGGGCATCGGAATCGGGGTGGACTTGCTGTTCTTTCTCTTCTCTGGAATCTACTTTCAGAACCAGTGCCCTTCCCGAGGAGGCGGCTGCTGCTCTGGTGCAGAAGGCGGGTCAAAGATTTCTTTTCCAACACTTTCTCCAGGGTGGGATTCTTTTAAAAGAACTCAGCGAGCAAGCTACAAGCTATTGATTGATAAAGCCCCATGTTACTGCTGCAGCAGCTGAAGTGAACGGCCTCGGGGCGGCCACACCTGCTTATTTGTATCCCCTAGAAGACAGACCCGATTTGTTTTCTTTTTCTAAAGGTTTCCGTTAAAATGCAAACAAAACCAAACCGTTGACTCTGGGAGCCGCAGCCTACTGGCTGGGAGCCGCTGCGGCGGGTCCTTTTGCAGGGACTCAGACAAAACTGGGCACTGGGAAGAGCTGCCTTTTTCCTGCGGGACTGGCTGTGCAAGGGCTTCTCAGAATAAGTCACCTCAATGTTGTCCTCAGTGACCGCTGAGCACTGCCACGGGGCCTGGCCCTGTGCAGGTGAAGCAGAAAGACAGATGACAGCAGACAGCAGCACTGTCTGCGTCTTTTAGGTCAAACAACAACCGGGACAGCAGGGCTAGGAATAGTTTGGAAATGAGCAAGGTAATGAACACCCAACGGCACCTTCCAGCCTGGCCCGAGTTTTATAATAAAAATGTCAAGTCTGACTGGGATCAGGGAACAGGGCCAGAGGGCCAGCGACGCAGGGTGGCGGTTGCGGGCTGGCCACTCTGGCCATCTGCCTCCCCCATCACAGTCCCTCCGTGTGTAGGACTCGGGTGATTCATCTGGGACGCGCGGAGACCGTGCGGGGGTCACCTCTCTGAGAACACAACTAGTTATCTCCCCATGCACACACACACTCTGAGAGGAGATGAGGCAGAGAAGACAGCTGGTTAAAAATACTCCCCAAATTAAAAGAAAAATCAACTCTCTCAGAAAAGGCTAGGGGAGGGGAAAGGGGGGAAAAAAGTATTTTTATTTTATTTTATTAACATTTTGTTGGAACAGTAGAGTACAATAAGGACTCTCAGAGCCTCTAAAAGTCGTTGGATGACCTGTAGACCCCTATTTCCCAGTGCCTTGTATAAAATTGAATTTTTTAAACATAAATTACACGTAATGACGACACTGTAAAAACTAACAGTAATGGAAAGCTGTGCTGTATTTCATTAGCCTGTATTATTCCGTGCCACCTGATCCAGCCGGGCCTTGTTTATGAGTTAGTGTGTTAGCAGATGCCGATGGAAGCATTTGCTTCGACCTTGCTCTTCTCATTGGGGCATGAAATTACGACGGCAGCACCTTGATATTACAGCCATAAATACAGTAAACTGCAAATTTAAGCCAACGGCTCCTATTGTCTCTGAACATAAAGCTGATCGGTATTTATTTAAAAGGAGAACAAAAAAAATATTATATATCACCTTGTTTATGGGGCTTCCCCCACCCACTTTCTTATCCCCTCCCCCAGCCCCCCAACCTGTCTAATTCACTTGGTTAAAATATTAAGCAAATAAGCCAAGTGCTTTCTCCTCTACTGATTAACTATTCCCATGCAGTGGAAACAGTTTTTGAGAAAACTAGTTGCAAACATCATCAGCCCCGAATGAAACAGTTTTTATAAAAATTGATCTGATGGTAGGGCTGGTTCCCACCATCCTGATACTGATACGGAAATTCAGGAACAAGACATGAGACTTCCCCGTCTCCTTAAATGAGGAAAGTTCAGACAACAGGAGAAAAGTTGCTGATGATGTCCTGAAATTGAACGTCCTCTCAGTACCCTTCTAAAAATCGTTAGGTAGAAATGCTATTTCAAAAAGCAGCAAAACACTGCCTCCTGCCACCTAAGGGAAGAAAGAAAGATATCTCATCGAGAATATAATTCTCATCTCAACACAGGGAGCCGGGGACCTCTCATTAAAACTTGCACCCACCCCCTCCTTATCCCAGTGAACCATAAAGACAATATATCCTTTAAATACATTAAATGTGCAAGAAAAATAAACACAAAGACAAAAGGACACTGGATATCACCCAGCCACGTCTCCGAGTATAAATCACTGAGTAAAAAGCCAGTGCAAAACGTATTGCACGGTTAGCTTCAAGACTGAGGAACCGGGCAGCCCGGCTCCACTGGAAGTCTGAAGAGAGATGGCAGTGGGAGAGGATCTCTGCGTCTCAGAGAGGCAGACGAGAGACGTAAAAACTCAGCCAAGTCCAAGTTTGGAGGTTTCAGACGGTTAGTGGTGAGAACGCCAGCACACAGCAGTGGCGAGCTCTGCTGTCACTACCAATAGAGCACGCAGAAGGACCGTCTGGGCGGTGAATGAAATGCAAGTTGGGGGGAGCAGTTCCCTCCCAAATCAGACAGGCTGGGGCCACGGGATCCAGAGCTCTGTAGTATCAAAGACCGAGATGACCGGGTTTTGTACGTTTGCTTCGGATACGGTGTTCCACAAGCCAGACGCACTGTACTCCCTTGGAGCCCTAAATTACTTCAGCCACACCAGTCACTGAGCTTAGCTCCTTCCGCATAAGGAGGAAACTTCCCTATAAAATTTATTGGGCTTCTCTGGGGAGTAGTATAACTGGTGAACAAGACAGAAGTGAGCTGCCCCTCTGTGTAACACAAATTGAGATCTCTCATATGAAAGACTGGGAGGGTTTCCAATCAGCATCCGTGACGTCTATTTTTAGATCTATAGTCTAAAGGGTGTTTTTTTTTTTTCTCCCCTTTTAATCCCTCTCCGCTAAATTAAAAACAAAAACAAAGAGGAGTTGATTTTGTTATTTGATCATCAATTCCGAAGGATTAACAGCATTGCAAATATTGTTGCCGGCTGTCATGGACAGCAGGGTCTGAGCCAGTAGGTCCTTGGCAACAGGCTGAGAAGTCGGCCCTCCCACGGTGCACTGAACAAGTCCTGGGGAGCGAGCAGTATCTTTAAGGACCAAAGGGTGTGATAATCAGGAATCACAGCTACCTGAATGCCAAGGGCCAGGTAAGCCAAAGGTATGTTTGTGCATACGCAGAAAAGCCAAATTAATAAACGTTTTCAACGATACTTGCTGGAATCCTGCTCCTGTTTTAGAAGAAGCAGTGAAGTGTGTTTAAAAAAAAAAAAAAAAATTCACCTTTGACAGCCAAACCAAGAAATTCAGATCTGAGAGAAAAGTTAGAGCTCATCTGGTCTATCTCCTATTCTTATTCTTTCCCTTTCCTTCTGTTTTAAAAATCAAGAGAAAAGGACTTGGAGAGGGACAGTGACTTACTTACCCACAGCCCATGGTGAGCCCCAGAGGCAGAACCAGATTCTCAGCGCCACGTTCGGGGGGGGGGGGGGTGGGGGTGGGGGGGGGCAGGGTCAAGCACGAGCAGGGAACGAGCCTGCTCCTCTCTACTATCGAACACAGCTAGCACATTTTTACTAAGCAAACTCTTAGAATCAATCAATCGCCTCAAAAAAAAGAAGAAAAACAAAAAGAATATATATGGAGCCCAGGGTGAAAACGTGAAGGATATACAGAGCCTCTATGTACAAACAAAACACACACACACACACAACGTACACACACACACAAACACTTCTACTTAGTTGTGTCTACATGCATAAAATAGAGAGGACACAGGAAATACTGGTTACAACAGGGAGGGGACTGGTAGCTGGGGACGGAGACTGAAGGCACTTTGTTCACTGTCTATCCTTATGAAATGTATTCCATGTGAATATATTTCTGATTCAAAAGGGATGATTACTTTTTAAGAACAAAGAGAATATTTGGAGGGGGGAAACCCTGAATCCTGAGCAAAATCACTTAAAATGGCTATCCTCATTTTCGCGAAGAGAAAAACCAAGGCACAAAAAGGTACAGAGATGTGCCCAGAAACTGGGATTAGAATGATATCCACATTTTCTAATTTCTTGTTTAACCCGTTGTGGCTATAACCACAGCAGCCAAGTACAAGGTGGCTTTCTTTCTTTCTTTCTTTCTTTCTTTTTTTTTTTTAAAATGTGTGTTTTTAAAAGGCAGGCATCTGTTCTATTTTGACACATCCTGGCCGCCCAAATGTTTCTTTCAGCTCTAAATATTTGCTTCACCAATGGAAATGTTTCCATCACTGCAACAAAACAAACATTTGCTTTGGGATGGCAGGGACAGCCATACGCTGTTTCATATGTTACTGATTTGGGAAACAACTCTACTGTGGGACCCAAATCAAGGGGGAGATTTTTGTTCCTTAAGGAAAACGCTGGCACAAAAGCTCAATATATCGAGAGGCACTCCTCAGTCACCCAGCTAGACTGTGATGCCGTTCATTTGGGGTTTTCTTTAACATCCTGAATCTTAAGTACAAGATCAGAAGGCTTATTGTTTGGCATTCAGCTTCCTAAAGCTTTCAATGACCATGCAGCTATCAGATGTTTTTTAAGTCCTCATATTAACCTGATATTAATACATGAAAACATGCTATGTCCTAATAGGTCAATACAGTACATAAATTATTTTGTCCCCACCTATTTGGGTAGCTCAAATGAATCTGGTATTGGTTGCTATAGTCAACATTACTAGCGTAGAGATAAATATTTAGAACTCAACCAAATCCATAAATATTTGAGTGCTTATTTTGCCAGGCAATGTGGGAGCCAAGACCTCACCTTCCTTACCTGGTTAAATGGCAGCCTCCCTAAGGAAGACCTCCTCCCCACCAATTGCTTATGTTGAAAGGATATTTTGTCTGTCTTCTACCTATAATATAATACATGTAATACTGTCTAATATACGAACATAAGATCCGTAATGTATAGGCATATCTACTGACAGTAAAAATAGCACTTCAACTGCTGAAAATATGGAAAACAAAGCACAGAGAGAATTTAAAAATCATTCACATTTTCACTCTCCACCTAGACATAACGGCCAAAATGTTTTAAACCCAACTGTCAAAGAGTAATTTTTGGAGCTTTGTATATATTTAACTCTTTGAACCCCAATACTAGTCCTGAGCAGGGCCGCCGAGGCGCGTGACTCTGGGACTCCACCATCACCGTGTCCGTGGACCTCGTGGGCCCGTGTGGTGTGTAACCCATACGGCCAGAGGTGGCAGGGGAGCCCCCTTTGGCTCCCAATTTACAGGTAAGGAAGCTGAGCTACAGAGACAGTAAAGCAGTCTATCTCGGGTCCCAGTGCCTGCGGGTGGGGACAGGCAGGATTCCAGACAAAACGGGGGAAGCATTCCAAATCTCTGTTCATGTTCAAAGGAAATACTGATATCCCACCCTGACTTCTGGCATATCATTCAGATGTGTTGGTAAAGTTGTTAAGATTGAATTCTTTCAGGGGCGCCTGGGTGGCGCAGTCGGTTAGGCGTCCGACTTCAGCCAGGTCACGATCTCGCGGTCCGTGAGTTCGAGCCCCGCGTCAGGCTCTGGGCTGATGGCTCAGAGCCTGGAGCCTGTTTCCGATTCTGTGTCTCCCTCTCTCTCTGCCCCTCCCCCGTTCATGCTCTGTCTCTCTCTGTCCCAAAAATAAATAAAATGTTGAAAAAAAAAAATTAAAAAAAAAAAAAAAAAGATTGAATTCTTTCAAAATAAAAACGTTTTTTGCATTAGAATACCCAAAGCTGGAAGTGCAAACTGAGAAGCTTCTAGAAGACAATTCAGCACTCTGTCTCAAGAGTATTTAAAAATGTTCACAGCCTCTTGACTCAACAATTTAACTTCTCAGAAATAATGAAATAATGTAGTATGAGACTAACGTACAAAAATGGTTCCTCACCATATTTTTAAGAAGAACAAATATTTGGGGCGCCTGGGTGGCTCAGTCGGTTGAGCATCCGACTTTGACTCAGGTCATGCATGATCTCATGGCTTGTGGGTTTGAGCCCCGTGTCAAGCTCTGTGCTGATAGCTCAGAGCCTGGAACCTGCTTTGGATTCTGTGTTTCCCTCTCTCTCTCTCTCTGCCCCTCACTCGTGCTCTGTCCATCTCTCAAAAATAAGTAAACGTTAAAAAAGTTAAAAAAAAAAAAAAGAAGAGCAAAACATTTGAACAACATAAATGTGTGAAGAGGGCTGAGCAGACAAATTAGGACACATTTCACTTACGTGCTGTTATTCGACTGTGTACATTTTCACGAACAATTTCTGATGGCATGGGAAAATGCTTCTGATACATTAAGACATAGAAAGCAGATGTTATATTCATAGCTTGATCTTAATTACATTTAAAAAAAAAGAACAAAAGGAAGCAGGAGAGTTGCATCATTTTTAACTTAATCTGAATTCAACTTATACATGTTCAGAAGAAAAGAGAGAAGGAAAATTACACTAGAAGCCGCAGGGAGGGGCCTACCATTCCATTCAAGGAGTGTTGTGTTCACAAGCGGGCATGACACAGGAGGCTTGAATTTGCTGTCTGCTCATCAGTGCATTCCCACACACCCTGCAGTCTGCGCACCCTGACACGGGAACTTCCCCCCCCCCCCCATACATCTTGGCACCCTTCTGCAAAGCCAACCATGTCATCTGGTGTTAAACCAAAGATCTGTTTCAATGTGAAGAAAAATGTGGCTGTACCAGACTTACTGAGGAGCAACACAACGGTATCCTGCAAAACACCTTTCTAAGGGAAAGGTATTCAATTGTTTTAAAAATTAACACTTGACAGATATATTCCCATAGTTAAATTCTGTATTCCCAAGATACCAAAGGGTATGCAGTGAAAGGCTGTCCCCCTCCCACTCCTGCCACCTGGCCAGCCAGTTAGGTCTTCCAGAGACAACCACTGCTACTAGGTTCTTAGATGCCTCCTAGACACAGTCTATGAACATATGAAAGTGCTTTTCTATACCCATATAATACACTTTTTATATGTTAGCATGTGTGTGTGTGTGTGTGTGTGTGTGTGTATACATACATATATATCCATATTGTACAAATAATAGCATGGAATAGTATTCTACAAGTTGCTATTTTTAACTAAGACATCTTAGAGAGTATTCCTTATTAGTATCTGTAGTGCTTCCTCATTCTATTTAGTGGCTATAAGGCATTCTATTTCATGGAAGTACCGTAACTTATTTAACTTGTCCCCTATTGAACATACATTACAAGCCCCAAAACAAGTCCTTGCATGTGCCATTCAAACATGTGCAAGTTGTCCCTGCAAGTAGTTTTGATTTTGATCAACATTGCCTAACTCTCCTTTAGAGGTGGTTTCCACTTACTTCCCACCAGTCTACGTGTGTTTCCCACAACTCTGCCTGCATGATGCTATCAAGCTTTTTCTTTGTCATCCTGAAAGGTAGAAGAATGGCCTCATTGTAGTAGTCTTAAGTAAACTTGTGTTGGCATTCAATATACGTACAGAAAAGCAAGCACATTTTAAGCTTACAGCTTGATGTATTTTCACACAGTGAAAAACTCCATGTAGCTACCATCCAGGTAAAAAAAAAAAAAAAAAAAAAAGGTAATACAACAGCCTCCAGGAGCAGCCCTCACGCATCCTTCCCAGGCACCACTTAACTTCTCGCACCACGGATGAAATTTGCTAATTTTTGAACTTCACATAAATGGAATAATATAGAAAGCATTCTTTCACAATGGGCTTCTTTTGCTCAACATTATGCTTCTGCAAGGTGCCTCTGCTGGTGCTCGTAGCCACGGTTCATTCACTTTGACTGCTGTATAGTAGTACTCTCACGCGGGACAAGAATGAAGCACGATTTATCCGTCTGTTCCATAGTGGTGCTAATCACATTTTTACACATACACTTTGGCGGCAAACTGCTGGATTATATGGGGTGTGCATATTTCAGATGAACAGACACCGTCAAGTTTCCAAAGTAGTCAGGCCAATTCACACTCACCGCAGGAGTGCAGAATTCTAGTTGTTCTGCATCCAACACCAGATTCAGTTTTTTTCCATTTTAGCCATTCTGGTGGGTGGGAAGTGATTACGTCATTTGGACTTTAATTTGCATTTCCCTGATGACTAGTGAGGCTGAAATTTTTGCATATTTCGTGTCTTTATTGGGTACAGTGTCATATACACATATGTGCAGATACACAGTGTGTGTGTGGTAAGTTTGTTCATTGTGTTGTTAGAAACTTGATTGTTGTCTGTTCTATAAGTTCCTAAGAAAGACGTTTTGGAACTTTCCATGGTAAGAGCAGATTTGTCCAGTTCTCCCTTCAGGTCTGCCCATTTTGTTTCCTGTACAGTGAAGCTATGTTATTTGCTTATACATACTTAGAAATGTGACTGATCATTCTGAAATTTCCTTATTTCTCACTCCACTTTTAAGTCTATCTTGTCTGGTATTAGTACTTGGTTTCTTTTGGTTAGTGTTTGCACAGTCCCTTTTTCCATCATTTTACTCTTAATCCTGTGTGCCTTTTTATTAGAGGTATGTTTGATGTAAGCAGCCCTGGATGGGGTTTAGGTTTTGTTTTGTTTTGTTTTTTAATCTAACCTTGACAAACTTCGCTTTTAATGGAGTAGTCTATTTACATTTAACGTGAACACTGAAATTTGGGGGTTTATCTCTTTCATCTCACAATTTGTTTTCCTTTTGATCTGTTTAATGCCCTCTTTTCTCTTCTTGCCAACTTTTTAATTCAGCTTTCCCCTCCACTGGCTTGTAGTCAAGGTGGTTTTTGATAGATTTCTTCACTGTAGTGTTACTAACTTTCCTTTTGTAGTTACTAAATAGCTTGGAGGAGAGACTCTCAAACTTTCACCTCTAATTTCAGCATCCATCAGTGGACTGTGTGTCCGCAACGATGATCACTGTAATGTTTGCCTAATGGGGGGTCCTCCATTCTTAAGCATGAAAGGGGTGTTGGCCCGAAATGTCTTGAGAACCAATGCGCTAGGTACTGCAACACACTCTTGACTTACTATTGTTTCATATCATTGAGAAATGTTACCATTTTGCCAACAATTCCAACACGTTCATCCACCCTTCTGCCTGTGTTACTGTCATACATCTCAATCATACATGCGTTTTAAATCCCACAAGAAAGACACTTATTTTATGCAGCCAATATCTATTTCTATTTGTCCCCTCCCTTGCCTGCCTGCATTTCTGTGTCCTCTGCGTCTTCAGTTAAGGATCATTTTCTTTCTGCCTGAAAACTCCATTAGTGTTCCATTCAGCACAGGTGTGCCGGCAATGAATTGCCTCAGTTTTGTTTATCTGGATGTCTGTATTTTCCTTCGCTTTTAAAAAAGTGTTCCCATTGTGAAATGATTTCAGACTTACAGAAGAAGTGCAAGAATGGTACAAAGAATTCTCACATATCTTTCGCCCGGATTCCTCAAATGCTAAATTTGCTTTATTATTCTCTACCAGTCTATCTATATAATTATTTTTTCTCTGAACTGTTTGAGACTGAGTTACAGACAGGTTGCCCCTTCTCCCTAAGTATTTCAGTATTCATTTCCTGATTCTGGGGCGGGGAGTCCACGCTCAGACATAACCACAGTACAATCATCAAAATCAAGAAGTTAACATCGTTCAACTGATCTCTGTAGCTCAGACCGCCCCTCTGAGCTCGATTCACATTAACCCATCTGCCCACCTGGTGTTTCCACCTGTATGCCTAACAGAGCCCTCAAACCTACCGTGTCTAACACCGGGCTCCTAATCTGGCCCCATCAAGATTAATGGTGATTCTATCCTTTTAGTCACAAGGTCAAAACCCCTGGAGTCATCCTTAATTTCTGCTTCTCTTTCAGACTTCAGATCCAACAAGTCAGGATATTCTGATTTGTCACATAATAGCCAGGGATGTGACTGGGGACTTATCACCTGACTGCTCTCCCAGTTCCCATTATTGCTTTCCAACAGTCTTTTTTTAAGTTTTATGTATGTCGAGAGAGAGAGAAAGAGAGAGAGAAAGAGAGCATGAGCAGGGAAGGGGCAGAGAGAGAAGGGGGGGAGAGAGAAGAGGAGGAGAGAGAGTGACAGAGAGAGAGAGAGAGAGAGAGAGAGAGAGAGAGAGAGAGAGAGAGAGAGAGAGAGAGAGAGAGAATCCCAAGCAGGCTCCACACTGCCAGCGCAGAGCCTGATGCAGGGCTCGAACTCACGAACCATGAGAACATGACCTGAGCCGAAATTAAGAGTAGGACGCTCAGCCGACCGAGCCACCCAGGTGCCCCCAATAGTCTATTCTTAATTCGGCAGCCAGGGTGATCCTGTAAAAGCTTAAGGGAGATTATGTAAATCCTCTACTTAAACCCTATGATGGTCTCCCATTTTATTAAAAGTAAAACCAAAGTCTTCATGTGGATCAACACTGCTCTATACAACCTCGCCTCCTGTCAAGGCTGTGACCTCTATGGGTTCTCTCTCCCACCACCAGAACTTTCTCTAGCCACCCAGCCGGACACCAGTCTATAGCAACTGCCATCTGGACAATATTCCTCTGGTAGCCGAACACAGATCGCTTTGTAACCTTCCTTTTGTCTTGTATTATTGAACTCTTACTGTCTGTCTTATTCACATTGTATCCCCAAGGCCTAACATATGGATCAACTCGTAGTGGGCATTCACCGAATATCTGTTCAAGATATCAAGCTCTATGACCCACCTTGCCTGCACTCTGGCCTCCTTTCTGTTCCTAGAATTTGCTAGACATGCTCCCTTTTCAGGCTTTGGTGCAAATGGTTCCCTTTTCCTGGAACTCTTTGTCTCCAGAAACTTGCATGGCTTGCTTCCTCATTTTTTTCAAGGTTTTGCTTAAATGTCACCTTAGTGGAGCCTTTTCCGGACCATTCCATTTAAAATCGCAACCTTCCAAGAACTCTCTATTGCTCTCACTCCACTTACATTACGGTTATACATTTATTCCCCTAATGGTCTCCTTTCCTCCCCACCATTGGAATGTAAGCTCCACGAAGGCAGAGCCTGGGGGCTATTTTATTCACTGCTATATTCCCAGTTCCTAGAACAGCAGGAAGGTTCTATTGGCACTGGTAGGTGTCCAACAAAACTGTGTAGAAGGAATAAATAAATGGCAACTCAGTATGCAAAACAGGTCAAAGTAATGCTGCTCAGGTTTGGGGAGAGCCAGTTGGGGCATGGAGCAAACCCAGAGTCCCACCTTTTGATTCCTCTTTGTCCCTGAAACATCTCTTTAGAGCCTCCAAGGAGCCCCACAGGTGAATGTAAAACTTCACTGTATATTCACCTTGCACTAAGGCAAACTGGTTTGCTCCCCAGCCCCTGACAGGACCGGTGCTCTTCAGTCTTCTGCCCCAATGGCCCACCCACTGTGGACTTCTCCCAGTCCTACTCCGATACTGTCTGTTGTTCTGGGTTCTCTCTCCCACCACCAGAGCTTTCTCTAGCCACCCAGCCGGACACTGGTCTATAGCAACTGCCATCTGGACAATATTCCTCTGGTAGCTGAACATAGATCATTTTGTAACCTTCCTTTTGTCTTGTATTATTGAACTTTTACTGTCTATCTTATTCACACTGTATCCCCAAGGCCTAACATATGGATCAACCCGTAGTGGGCATTCACTGAATATCTGTTCAATGTGTGAATAAAAGTGAATACAGCATACTGGTATTTAGCGGACTGCAGATTATTAATAACTGAAGGATACATCTGTTAACACTTGGGGACAACCTCTTTTTTTCTCTCTTTAAAATAAAGTTGTTTACCATAACGCTCATTACCGTTATGAGCTCATTCATTATTTTCGAAATTCCATCCCATGCAATAAGGCAGGACATAATATTAAAATGTTTTAAGAACTGGAAAGAAGGTCACAAAATAATCAATTGTAGATAATATGATTATATATCTAGAAAAATCAATTCAATAAAAAAGTTTAATGAGATGGCTAGATTTATAATATGGTTTTTTTTAATGTTTATTTATTATTGAGAGACAGAGAGACACAGAGCATGAGCAGGGGAGGGGCTGAGAGATGGAGAGACACAGAATCCGAAGCAGGCTCCAGGTTCTGAGCTGTCAGCACAGAGCCCGACGTGGGGCTCAAACTCACAAACCACGAGATCATGACCTGAGCCGAAGTCGGATGCTTAACCGACTGAGCCACCCAGGCGCCCCTATAATATGTATTTTTTAAAAATTCAATAGCATTCTTATGCACCAGCAATAAGTAATTTAAAAATAAATTCCTTTCTCAGTAGCCACAAGATATATAAAATCACAATAAGTAATCTTAAAATATGTTAGACCTGTATAAAGAAAACCTTGCAAAAGCAACAAAAATATTGAAGTAAATGGAATGGACTTTTCAAATTAATTTGAAAGATTTGATCTAATAAAAATCCCAATTATTTTAAATTTTCTCAGAAGTTCTAAAAGGTTAGCTTACTAAGCACATAAGAATGCACAAGTGAGAATAAGAAGAAATGTTTGGGAGTTCATTCTGTCTCCTCTGCTAGGTATTTTAAGTATACTTTTTTTTAAATTTTTTTTTTAAACTGGCTCCTCTAGGGATTTCAGTATGCATTCTTAACTCATCAGAGTCTACTCTAAATTAATGTCCTACCACTTTACATATTAAGAACTTTAATATGATACATATTATTATATGTACCCTATTGTATGTATTAACACATTTTATTAAGAATCAATTTCAGGGGCACCTGAGTGGCTCAGTCAGTAAAGCGTCCGACTTTGGCTCAGGTCATGATCTTGCAGTTCATGAGTCCGAATCCCACACCAGGCTCTGTGCTGACAGCTCAGAGACTGGAGCCTGCTTCATTCAGATTCTGTGTCTCCCTCGCTCTCTGCCCCTCCCCCACTTACACTCTGTTTCTCTCTCTCTCTCTCAAAAATAAACATTTAAATTTTTTTTTAAAAATCCGTTTCATTTACACCACCTTGCACATTTTGTGCTGTTGGTCTAATGCTCATCATACATATACATGTATGTTATAAACCCACATATATCTTATTATTGCTTTAGACAACTTTTACAAATTTTAAGAATAAAAGTAAAAATAGCATTTTATATTCGCCCACATATTTCACCTTCCCCATGCTCTTTATCCCTTCTGAGGATACCAATTTCCACCTGGCATTATTTTCTCTTCAGTATGAAGATCTTCCTTTGCTATTTATTACGATGCATGTCTGCTGGCAACAATTTCTCTCAGCTTTTACCTAGAAATATCATTATTTCTCCTTTCACATTTGATGGATATTTTTACTGTGTATAGAATTCTAGGTTGACAGTCTTTTCCTTCAGTGTTTTGAAGATGTTATTCCACTGCCTACTGGGCTACATGGCTTCTGACTATAACTCAGCCATCATTCTGAGCACTGTTCCCTTTTCTTTATCTTTAGTATTCAGCAGCTTCGCTCTGATATAATAGATGGAATTTTCTCTGTATTTATCCTGCTTGAAGTTGGCCGTGCTTCCTGGTTGCTCCATATGTGCGTGTTTTAATCAAAATTGGAAGTTTTTCAGCCAACATTTCTTCAAATATTTTTTCTATCTCATTCTTCTCAGATTTGGGGACTGTAATTACTCGTATATTAGGCAACTTGATCAGTGAAGCCCTGATCCTATTTTTTCAACCTTTTTTTTCCTCTCTGTAATTTAGTTTGGATGATTTCTACCGACCTGTCTTCAAGATCACTGACCCTTTCTTCTCTTGTGTTCAATTGGCTGTTAATTTCAAACAGTGAAATTTCAGTGACAGGTTTTATCCTTTTCAGTTCTAAGATTTCCACTTGGTTCTTTTTTTTACAGCTTCTGTATCTATATTATAACTTCCACTTCTTCATCCTTTCACCATATTTTTCATATATATTTTTAAACATTTTTATGGCTACAGGTTTTTTTTGTCTGTGAGTCTATTTCTCTGATTTTCATTTCAAGTAAGGGTCACAGGTTCCTGTTTGCTCATCTTCACATGTCTAGAAAGTTTTTATTTTATACTGGACATTTTGGATGATAGGCTATAGAGGCTCTGGATCCTGCGGTCTCCTTCTGAAGAACTCAGTTTGGTCCCAGTAGGCAGTCAAATTATTGGCAGATCACCTTAATTTGGGGCAGGCCATTTTATGTTTTATGTATTTTTTGTGTGTGCTTAAACCTTCATCCTAAGGAAAATGTCACAGTTGTAGACATTTCCTGTTTCCTCCTAAGGGGTGTTGCTTCTGGGGCTTCAAAGGAAAGCCTAAGGTGTTTATACCAAGACTTTCTAGTCTGATAAGACTCAAACTCTAAATCCTGCCTTTCCTACAGTAGGAGCTGCTGAAATCAGCTGGAACCTGTGACACCTGCCCAATGCATGGGCAGTTCACAAGCTAGCCCAGAATTTCAGGGGTGTATATATTCAGGCTGGGGCTACGCCCTCCAAAGTTCTTTTCTTCCTGTAAGTTCCATTTCAAGTTCTGGCCACTCTGGCCTCTTTGAAATCTATCCCCTAATTCCTCCAACCAACATGGTGGTTTCTGCCAATTTCTGCTTAACTTATATCTGCTAGAACCTGATGTCCTGGGAGTCCCTCAAGGGAAAAGTCATACATAGCCTGTTCTCATTCACAGTTGTTCCTTCTCTCAAGAATCAAATCCACTCCAATTTCTGGTTGCATTTTGTCGCTTTCTTGTCCCTTTAAACAACATTTTCAAAATATTTTATCCAGAATTTGTATTTGTTACTGGTGGGAATGTTATTCTGATACAAGCTACTTGGTTATGACTGAAAGCCAGAACTCTAACTCAGAATGTTTTTGAAAGAGAGAAACAATGGAGTGAATTTTGTTCATGTATATGTGAATATTGATGATAAAGATACAGAAATCAGAACACTGTGGCACTTGTGTAAGAGTATATAGGTCAGTAAATACAACAGATATCTCTGAAAGAGACCTTCTTAATACTGAAATTTAATATATAATAAAGGAAGAAAAACAAACAAATAAGGAAAAACTATTTGAAGAACAGTTTTGGGAAAAGTGATGTCTGAAGAGCATCATTTCACCTCACTTCATTAATTTCAGGATTAAAGAGTTAAATATAAACACATAAACCACATATACTAAAATAAAATGAGTGTGAATATTTAACTCATTGCTGGTTCGGTGTTTGTAGATAAACTTTTTTAAATTATGGGTTTTTTAATGTTTATTTTTGAGAGAGAGAGCGAGAGAGAGAGCGAGAGCGAGCATGGGGGGGAAGGGCAGAGAGAATGGGAGACAGAAGATCTGAAGCGGGTTCTGCGCTAACAGCACAGAGCCCAATGTGGGGCCTGAACTCACAAACCATGAGATCATGACCTGAGTTGAAGTTGGATGCTTAACCAACTGAGCCACCCAGGTGCCCCTGTGGATAAACTTTTGAACCTCTCTCATTAGTTTCTTTCTCAAATGCAAGAAAATAATTTTAAAAAATACCCACCTCAGAGGATTCCTGTGATTAAATAAAGGCACTGTGCCAACTGACACATAATCACCCCTCAATAAATGTTAGCTGTTGCTGTTGTTGTTACTATAGTTATTATTATTTAATACTTATGGGGAAGGCATCTCTTTCATAAAATAATGGAGAAATTATTAGAAGATTGATAAATTTTATTATGTGAAAATAATCACTTTTATATATTAAAAAACAAAAAAGGCAAGGAACAATGGGGAAAATATTTGCAAACATGACAAAGAATTAATATTCTTAATATATAAAGGGCATTTAAAAATCAATAAGTAAAGCACTAATATCCCAGCAGAAAATAAAGGATTGAATAAACATTTCTGAGAAGAAATAAACACATTTTAAAAGTTCAACTATGTTATTAATCAAATAAATACAAATAAAAATAATCTGAGAAAGTGGTCTTGTTCCTGTTTTGTCGTTGTTGTTTTAGAGACCAGACACGTTTAGTATATTAAGATAGTTATTCTCAGACCCTGGTGAGGGGATTGGTGAGATTATTTAGAAAACTACTGCTATGTACCCAGAGTCTTAAAAAAAAAATCTGGGGCGCCTGGGTGGCTCTTGGTTTCGGCTCAGGTCATGACCTCATGGTTTCGTGGGTTTGAGCCCCTCATCAGGCTCTGCGCTGACAGTGCAGAGCCTGCTTGGGATTCTCTCTCCCCCTCTCTCTCTGCTCCTCCCCCACTCACCCTATCTCTGTCTCCCTCAAAAATAAATAAATAAAACTTAAAAAAAAATCCTACTCTGTGTTTCAATACTTCCTCATTTCAGGAATCTATTTTGAAGCAGTTTCTGCCATCTCTGGGTTTTTTTTCTAATTCCAAAATATAAAAATTAAGAAAGAAAATAAATCCAGTACTCATCTCAAGAAGCTAAAAGAAGAACACCAGGAAAATCCAAACACAATAGATGAAAGCAATTCTGTAGAAGAATGTTTTAAATTTTCCAAGTGGCCAAATTTCCTTGTAGGTTTTCTCACTGTAAATTTTACCTTTATTTTCTTCTGCTCAGAGAAGGGGGTGCTATATGATTTCCATCTCTTGGACTTTGAGATTTTTCTTTGAGCTGATTTCACATAACTTTTTATAAATGCACCATAGGTACTGAAAAATTGAATCTCCCCTGTTTGATGAGTACAAAATCCTCCATATTTACATTTTACGTAAGTTTATTCATTGCTATCCCGTTATTTCACATTCTTATTTATTTTGCGGCTGCCGGTATGTTAAATTCTGAAGTGTGTTAATATCTTCAACTACGTCATTTTAAATTCTTCTTGTTATTTCTAATAGCTTTTGCTTTATATAGTTTTATAAAATATTTTCAAGCACATTCACTTTCACGACTATCATGCCTTCTGGGTGGAGTGAACTTTGTAATGTTATAAACTGACCATTCTTTTTAATATCTTCTAACCTGGAATTTCTAATCTGGCAGAATGTGAATACTGCCAATCCTTCTGGTCTGCGTTTGTTTGTCGTATCTGGCCTGCCCCTTGTTTTCAACTTTCCTATGTTGTTTCATTTCAGGTGTGTCTCCTATAAACAGCATAAAACTGACCTTGGTTTTTTCCTCAGGTTGTAGTGATTCTGGGATCTGTTAATAGGGGACTGTTTTAATCCCACGAATATTTATTGTTTTCACTGCCTCTAGTTTATTTATAGCTTTTGTTTTTCCTTTCCTGACCTTTGCTGACCTGATCATCTTTTCTTCCCTCTGAATGTGGCTTAAAAGTTCTAAATCTTATTTTTCCCTAGCCTAATAAGAATGAGCCATTTTTTTTTTTAAATTGAGAGATAATATACCAGTTAATCTTACGTGCACAGCTTGAAGAATTTGTACATATGTACATACTGGGTAACGACCACTCAGAATGAGATCCAGAACATTTACCAGTACATTGTAAGGCAGCTCTTCCCACCTACACACTCCCCGGATCCTTAGTATTAGTCTTACCTTCCTGAAACATCCTATGAATGTTACATATTTTTTGTAAAAAAGGTATGGAGTTCACCAAAACTTCTTTTTAAAGTTTATTTATTTTTGACAGAGAGAGAGAGAGAGAGAGAGAGAGAGAGAGAGAGAGAGCGCAAGTGGGGGAGGGACAGAGAGAGAGAGAATCCCAAGCAGGCTCCGTACTTTCAGCATGGAGCCCAATGCGGGGCTTGAACTCATGAACTGTGGGATCATGACCTGAGCTGAAATCAAGAGTGGGGCACTTAACCAACTGAGCCACCCAGGCGCCCCTGTTATGTATTCTTTTGCATCTGACTTCTTTGACAAAATACTTGAAGATTCATCTGTAGAGCTGCACAAAGTAGTAATTTATCCTTTTTCCTTTCTGTGTAATATTCTATTACACGTCTATACCACAAATTACCCATCATTCTGCTGATGGCCATTTCCCCCCAGGTTTTGGCCATTTTAAATAGAAATAGGGGTGCCTGGGTGGCTCAGTAGGTTGAGTGTCCAACTTCAGCTCAGGTCACGATCTCGAGCCCCTCGTCTGGCTCGCTGCTGTCAGCATCGGCGCAAATCCCCTGTCCCTCCTCTCTCCGCCCCTCCCCCACTTGCTCATGCATACACATGCTCTGTGTCTCTCAAAAATAAGCATTTAATAGATAAATAAATAAATAGAAATAAAACTGCTACATACATTCATGTGTATGTCTTTTCATGGATATATACACTCATTTCCTTTGGATCTATAGCAAGGAACAGAATTGCTAGATCATAGAACAAGCATACATGTAACTTCAGTAGAAAGTGACAGTTTTTTCAAAGTGACTGTACTCCCACCAGCAATGTATGAGGGTTACAGTTGCTTCACATTCGTGTTGACACTTAGTATTTTCACTTTTCTTAATTTTAGCCATTCTGGTGGGTGTATAATAGTGACTTGCTATGGTTTTGAATTCTATTACCCCAATAAGTAATGATGTCAGGCACCTTTTTATATATGCTCGTCAACCGTTTGGAAATGCTCTTTAATAAAATGCCTGCTCAAATCTTCTGAACACTTTTTAAAGTTAGGTTATTTGATTTTTTTCTTGTTGATATGTAGGAGTCTTTTTTTTTTTTTGAGAGAGAGAGAGAGAATGTGACGAAGAGAGGGGGAGAGAATCTTTTTTTTGTTTAAACATTTATTTATTTTTGAGAGACAGAGAGACAGAGCATGAGTGGGAGAGGGGCAGAGAGGGAGCAAGACACAGCATCCAAAGCAGGCTCCAGGCTCTGAGCTGTCAGCACAGAGTTGACGCAGGGCTTGAACTCACGAACTGTGTCAGACGCTTAACAGACAGCCACTGAGGCGCCCCCAGAGAGAGAATCTTAAGCAGGCTCTATGGCCAGCACAGAGCCCGGCTCTGCGGCTCAGCCTCACAACCATAAGATTGACATGAGCCAAAATCAAGAGTTGGTTGCTTAACCAACTGAACCACCTAGGCGCCCCAATTTGTAGGAGTTCTTTACACATATTTTAGATACAAGACCTCTGTCAGATACATATATCACGAATACCTTTTTCCTGTATATTCTTTGTCCTTTTGCTGCTCTCTTACTGTTATGATTTCATGAGTAGAAGCTTTAAATTTTGATGTAGGTTTTTTTTTCTTTTTATGGTAGTAGGTATTGTGGCCTGATTAACAAATCTTTGCTTACCCAAAGATTATGAAGACATTCTGCTGTGTTTTCCTAGAAACTTCACAGATTTATCTTTACTATTTATGTATGTTGTGAAGTAAGAGTCAAAGCTGATTTTTTTTTCACAGGAGTATCTGATTATTCCAAAACCATGTTTTGGTGCACTGGCGTTCTATGAATTTATTTATTCATCAACATATATTACAGAGAGCCTAGAAAATCAGACTTTGTGCTGGAGCTGAAGACAAATCAGTGAACAAGAAAGATATTCTTGTCCTCATGGAATCTAGTGAGCAGTTTAACAACTTGGGTCTTTCAGCCCTTAATTTCAGAAAATTCTTGATCTAAGGAAACAGCTGAGCAAAATCTCTAACTTGTGTCCAGCATCTAGCCACCCGATTGCACTCAATTAATTAAATTCACATGTTCTGCTTCAATTTTTTTCAAATAACCTACAGACTGATGGTGGTTAAGGGAAGGAGCATGAAGAAAACTCACTCCTTTTGATATTTTTCTGATTGTCAAAGTAATATTCCAAAACTGAGAACAACTGTTTTAACAGAGAAAAGCTGAAAGGAGCCAGACGAGAAAAATCACTTATATGCCTACCATCCAGAAGCAATTACTGTTAATATGTTGAACATAAAATGAAATCACAACTTGGCCAGAGACTTTATCTATGTATACAGTCAAAATTCTGTAGGGTCAAAATTGCTCTTGAAATTCCTTGTAAAGGAAGACTTCCAACTGGAATAGCAGCTTGAACACATAGCTCTGATTGTGATTTAACTCATAATACATTACATGATAAAAAGGATTCATGCCCAGGGAACCTCCCAACTAGTTTTTTTTCAGCCTCTGTCGTAAATAATAGACAGCAAAGGATCATCAGACATTTAAAGAAAATCTCAAAAATGAAAATCAGAGCCCTGAAAACAGAATAAAAAAACAACGTAGAGGAAACAAATTATTTAGGCAGCAGGAGAAAATAATAATAATATTCTAAGGGAAAATAAAGAGATGATGCAGCTAAGAAACAAGAACAGAATGCCAGAAAAAAGAACACTCAGAGAAAAAGAAAACTCACCATTTATTATAAATTAAATATCTGAGCAAGGAAAAAAATTTTCTAGAGAAATACTGGAAGATAAGATTATGAGAAGATAAAACATCGGGAAGGAACTGCCCATAAAGCGGGCAGGAAAACCAAAAAAACACAAGGGGAGGGGAGGGGAACAGGAAAGAAAAAGTTTTTAAAAATATTTGAGAGTCAACCCAAGACTTCTAACATCCAACAGGAGTTCTTGGAAAACAAAACACAGAACACAAATATGTATTCACTGATGCCACTGGACAAGAAAAGAAGAGACAGAAACACTGTAAAAAACAGGTAAAAATATTATTTCCCAATAGTACCTGGAAAACTGATATACCAGGAAAACCAATATGAATTAACTAAGAGAAGAAAAAACAATCCTTTTATAAACAATATAAACAGTTACATGTTTACAGCCAAAATCAGTACAGCTGACTCTGAACAAGGGTCTGAACTGCGTGGGTCCACTTACACACAGTTTTCGATCCAGCACTGTAAATGTATTTCTCTTCCTTATGATTGTCTTGATGACATTTTTTCTCTACTTTAAGAATACAGTATATAATACATATAACATACAAAATATGTATTAATCAATTATTTATGTCATCAGTAAGGATTCTAATCAACAGTAGGCTATTAGTAAAGTTCTTGGAGAGTCAAAAGTTATACACAGATTTTCAATTGCAGGGACGGTGGGGGGGTGGGTGGTACCCCTAACCCCCACATTGCTCAAGGGTCAAGGGTCAAAGGTGGAAATCACCTTTAAATTTAAAAACATAAAGGAAGGTATAATGAAGAACAGATACCATTCTCAGCAGCAACAAAAGACAAAACATTAGAACACAAATTTAGAAGTAAATGGGCAAGATCTATATAAAGATACTGAGGGACACTAAAGAAAACTTGAATACTTGGAAAGGATTACCTTATTCTTATACAGGAAGTATCAGTATTATAAAGATTTAATCTGTCCTAAATTAATTTATAAATTTAATGTGATTCCAATATTTAAAACATCAACAGTCTTAGAGTGCCTGGGTGGCTCAGTCTGTTAAGCATCTGACTTCAGCTCAGGTCATGATCTCATGGTCTGGTCCATGAGTCCAAGCCCTGTGTTGGGCTCTGTGCTGATAGCTCAGAGCCTGGAGCCTCCTTCGGATTCTGTGTCTCCCTCTCTCTCTGCCCCTCCCCACTCACGCTCTGTCCCCTCTGTTTCTCAAGAATAAATAAATGTTTAAAAAATTTTGGAAAAGGGGTGCCTGGGTGGCTCAGTTGGTTAAGCATCCGACTTCGGCTCAGGTCATGATCTCACAGTTCATGAGTTCGAGCCCTGCGTCAGGCTCTGTGCTGATTGGTCAGAGCCTGGAGCCTGCTTCAGATTCTGTGTCTCCCTCTCTCTCTGCCCCTCCCCCACTCGTGCTCTGTCTTTCTTTCAGAAGTGAATAACATTAAAAAAAATTTTTTTTAAATTTTTTTGAAAAAAAATCAACAGTCTTTTCTAACCAGGCAAGCTAATTTTGAAAATTATACACAGGAGTGCCTGGGTGGCTCAGCTGGTTAAACACCCAACTGTTTATTTCAGCTCAGGTCATGATCTCTCAGTTTGTGGGATCAAGCCCCGCATTGGGCTCTATGCTGATGGTGCAGAATCTGCTTGGGATTCTCTCTATTCCTCTCTCTCTGCCCCTCCCCTACTCACATGCATGTTTCTCTCTCTCTCTCTCTCTTTCTCAATAAAGATTAAAAGAAAGAAAATTATACAGAAAGTAGTAAGAACAGCCAAGAAAATTCTGAATAACTGAAAAGACGATGAGGGAAGATTAACCCTGATAGATAATAAGACATATTCTAAGATAATGTGACACTGGTACACAAAGAGACCAATCACACACTAATTGAAATTAAGAACCCAACAGATAGTTTAACAGCAAATTGGACATAGCAGAAGAGAGGATTAGTTAACTAGAAGATAGGTCAGTAAAAAGAAAGAAGAGGAAATGCTAAAAGACAAGGGGAACAATGAAAACAATGCTCTAACAAAATTATAATTGGAGTCCAAGAAAAAGAACTGAACAAGAACAAAGCAGAAAAACGTAGTCAAAGATAAAATGGTCAATAATTTCATGAAGCTAACAAAAGGCAATCGAGCCACATATTCAAAGGCTCTATAAAACTCCAGCAGGATGACTCTAAAGAAAACCACCTGAGGCAAATCGCAGTAAAACAGCTTTCGAAACAAAAAGAGAAAAATCTTAAAAGCAACCAGAGAAGAGAAAGACGTCTTACCTTCAAAGCAGCAATAAGAAGACGTAAGTGGAAGCCAGAAAAGAATGAACATCTTCAGAGTGCTGAAAGCAAATAACTGCCAATCTAGAATTCGGGACCGGCAAGAACGTATTTCAAAAGAAAGGATTAGAAAATCATCATTCAGCAATCCTCATAATTGATCAGAGCAACTGATAGGAGGATTCAAGCCCCACGTCGGGCTCTGTGCTGACAACTGGGAGCCTAGAGCCTGCTTCAGATTCTGTGTCTCCCTCTCTCTCTGCCCCTCCCCCACTCATACTCTGTCTCTCGCTCATAAATAAACAGTAAAAAATAGACATAGTTTTAAAAATAATGAAAACAAAGACGCATACTCAAGTGGCAAAATTTAGTAAGATTAATCATTTTTACTCTTTCATCAAGGACAATCTTCAATGAAACAGCCTGTTTTTAAAAAAAACAAGTGCACAGCAGTGAAAAGTACAGTGAGAGGCCAGCAGGTTTACCTGCCATTGCTTCCACACTGTTGCTGCAGGTGCCAACACAGTGGAAGAGGGAAAAAACATCTTACTACCAGCCATGAAAATCATTTTGATCTGAGTTCTGGAAAGAATTTTGGGAAGCCCTCAGAGCTCTACAGACCTAAAACTTTAAGAACTGCTAAACGAATCTAAGAACAAAAAACCTGCAAAGATAGCTCAAACTTTCTTAAACTCTTCAGTAACAGAAATGTTGATGATGATACTAGTCTGTAACTTAGAAACCATTTTTATGTTATGAGATCCAATAAATGATAATCTTGTCAAACTTCCTAAGAATCTAGTTTTTCACTGGAAGAAAAAAGAGAAATAAATGCAAAATAAGAGATGTCAGGAAAATCCTGTTCATGTTCAGTTTGAATTGTGTATATATGTATATGTATCATGTGAATAAATATAAGTAAAAACCCCTGTGTATGTGTGCACGTGTGTGTGTGTGTGTGTGTGTGTGTGTGTGTGTGTGTAAACAGTGTTCAGATCCTATCTTCTAAGTAACATTCCTACTAAAAGAAACTTTAGGGGAGACCTGGCTGGCTCAGTCGGTAGGGCATGCTACTCTTGATCTCAGGGTCGTGAGTTCAAGCCCCACATTGGATGTGGAGGTTACTCAAAAAAAAAAAAAAAAATCTTTAAAGAAAAAGAAACTTCAGGGAAATGTCTTGGGGCACAGACAGTAAAAAGTGCACCTGAGACATTTATGCCAAAAAGGGACCCAGGAGCTAACCATCCACTGACCTAACTTGGAACACATACATGAACATTAAAATGAAATATGGTAATGATGGACTATAATACTCAGAACTAAAGAGTGTAAAGTGATACTCAATAGAAAGTGAGAGCAAGAGAGAGACTGAAGAGGGAAGGTGAGAAAGTTCTTCCTTACAGAAAAAAACTAGCAATAAATGTATATAAGGTAATAAAATCAGAAAATCATATTTTTTTAATGTTTATTTTTAAGAGAGAAAGAGACAGAGTGTGAGCAGGGGAGGGGCAGAGAGAGGGAGACACAGAATCCAAAGCAGGCTCCAGGCTGTCAGGACATAGCCTGATGTGGGACTCAAACTCCAGAACCATGAGATCGTGAGCTGAGCCGAAGTCAGATGCTTAACCAACTGAGCCACCCAGGCGGCCCATAAAATCACTATTTATTAAATCCCAAAGAAACAGTTGATTCGAGCAAGAATCTCCAATGGATGCTAAAACCACTGAATAAAAGGTTGTTGAGTAATAAGATGGCATGCTCTCACAGAAGTACTTCTCAGACGACTTATTCATTACAAACGAGAAGATGTACCTTTACAGAACAGAAATCGGTTGGTTACTTCATTAACCAAGCAATCGACTTAACATCACAATAAGGAGGAATCTGACGTTTCTCACCTTCTGATGTGATATAATAATAAGGACATGATATTGCTTATCAAGTATTCTTGCCAAAAATGTTTAATTTCAATCTTACCAAGGGGAAACAATCAGACAGACAAATCCAGTATGTATGATATTCTATAAAACTGACCTGACTGACCTCCTCAAAACAGTCAATGACAAGTAAAACAAGAAAAGGCAAGAGGACAGTTCTTGACAAAGAGACACAGCATGAGAAATGCCCTGTGTGAGCCCTGATTACGAGACACAGAAGTTTGGGGACTGGGAAAATTTAAGCATGGACTACACGTGAAACAATTTTATGGAATTAGCATTAATTCATGAGATGTGACAATGTGGCGTGGTTATACGACAGAACGCTCTATTTTAGGACATATGTGTTGATGTAACTGGGGTTGAAGTGTCATGGTATCTGCAACTTACTTTTAAAATGGTCAGAAAAGGGGCGCCTGGGTGGCGCAGTCGGTTAAGCGTCCGACTTCAGCCGGGTCACGATCTCGCGGTCCGTGAGTTCGAGCCCCGCGTCGGGCTCTGGGCTGACGGCTCGGAGCCTGGAGCCTGTTTCCGATTCTGTGTCTCCCTCTCTCTCTGCCCCTCCCCCGTTCATGCTCTGTCTCTCTCTGTCCCAAAAATAAATAAACGTTGAAAAAAAATTTTTTTTAAATAAATAAATAAAATAAATAAATAAAATAAAATGGTCAGAAAAAAGAATTGTGTGCATAGAAAGAGAGGGAGAGACAGAGAAAGAGAGAGACAAAGCAAATGTGGCAAAAATTGAGAGACTTGGATAAAAGGTACCTGGGTGTTCAGTGCACCATTTGATTTTTCTGTAGTTCTGAAATTGCTCAAAATAAAAAGATAGCAAGGCAAAAAAAAAAAAAAAAAAGCCGCTTGGAGAGTATACGCAGACAGGATCTGATCCTACAAGACATGAAAACTACCCAGTTTCTGTGCAGGGAAGAGACAGCTGAAAGCAGAGTTAGAATCTTACCATCTGGTGCCAATGGCAACCCAAGTGTCCCACCCTGCGGCCACCCAGCCCCATGTTAATGAAACGATCCTGTGTTCCATCCACTGCCATCCTCCCCTCCCTGAAACAGGGGGAGGGGAGCAGCAGCCCGATGACAGAGACGCTGCCATCAGCGCACACATCCTTGAGACGGGAGATCTCGGCTTCCGTAGAATAAACAGTCACCTTTGGCGTCCTACAGTATTCATGTCTTACATACTCTTTAAGTCAAAAACTTGCCCTTTTCTCCCCAGACTTTACACTGTAGGAAGGGCCGTGGAGGTGCTGGCAAGTTGCAGCAGATCCGATTATTAACCACCAGCCCCTCTACATCCCTCTCAAGGCGGTGGCTCTGTTCCACACGGGGAACGACAATTCTGGGGTCTAGTCATTGATCTACTGGCCAAAGGACTTTGGAAATCATGTCCAGTGTCTTTCGGCTTTTCTTCCTGAAGAAAATGGAAATAACGTTGACTTTCTCCCCCGATACAAGGTTGTTATGAGCATGTCAACCAATTTAGGCCAAAGAATCCATATCGGCTGACATAGGTGAAAAGTCTAGGGACCATTATTATCTCTTTCATATTCCTACGCCCTTCACTTCTAAATTAACGCTTTGAAGAGAAGCATTTTACCTCCTTGAGCACATGTATTTAATTAGCCCTGTTCTGGGAGGCCCAGCCAAAATAATCACAAAGTCATATAAGACTGGGAAGGGAAAATGTGATTTTGACACAAAATGCTGCTGAGAAAACCTAAGAAGACGAGTAAGGACCATTAGGACTATTAAAAAGCAGACAGTAAAATAATTTTTAAAACATAAAAATCCATAGCTATCCTAAATATCAGCAAAGATCAATTAGAAAATATAATGAAAATAAAGGCCCTCTAAGTGTAAATGCAAGAACTATGTAAAACTTCATCAGGAAGGAATGGATTTTACTTGAAAGATATGCCACACTCGTGAGTGGGAAAACTGTGTATTGCAAAGATGCCAATTCTCTCCAAAGCAATTTCTACGCCGAATGTAATTATAATCAAAATTCCAAAAGGATTTTATTTTTGATTGGCCATGGGGAAGGCAGGGGTGGGATCAAGGAGGAGAGAAAGAAATGTGATACAGTGATTCTGACATGAGCTTAGAAGTACACAGGGCCAGAAAAGCCAGGAATACTCTTCAAAAGAACAAAAGAAGAGCACAACTTACACTAAACAGATTTTTTTAAATGTAACAAATCTACAACAAAGACACAAGAGCCCATATGGATATCAGAGAACAAGAACAGAACGTCCTTGACACACATCAGTGTATTTCAGAATTTCATAAGATGAGGGCGACGTGTGACGTGAGCGGGAAAAGAAATAAACTGAGAAACGGCGCTGGAATGATCGAGCTGGTCACTAGGAAAAAACAAAGTTATATCCCCTGCTGTTCTACTAACAGCAAATCAAATGTCATACAAGAACACGGAACTCCGAAAAGAGAAGCAGGTGAATATTGCTACGCTGTCGAGGTGTGTGTGTGTCTGGACAGCAGGTTCTGTGAAGACACGGTGGGGACGACACACCTGCCCACGTGGAGCCCACACTCAGGCTCGGGAGCACCGACGCGGGAGCCGGCACCGGCCGTCAAAGCGCGGGCTGGCGAGGCACACGAACACGACAACAAGCCCACTTCCTTGACGCAGAGGTCCGACTCTAAGGTTTTTACCCCAAAAAGGTAATCACAAAAGTAAGAAAATACCTATTTCTCAAGGACATTAAAGAAGGGTTGCTATAATGGTGAAAAACAGAAAAAATCTAGATGTCCATCAAGGGGACCGGTTAAAATAAATTATGGTACAGAGACTCTCAGCACAATACCAGGCAGAAATTACACCTGATGAGAGATCTGTATTTATGAACATGAACTCAGGTCTAAGACATAGCGTCAGGTGGGGAGCAGGGGGAAGGGTGGGAGAAGCCAGAACCAGGTGATTTTCTAAACACCTCCCGAGTGGGACCCAACAGTTCCAACAGAAGCCAAAAGGCAGAGAGCTCTAATCTCAGCTCTCAGATCTGTAGCCTCTCTGCCCTCCCCCCACCCCCGACTCTGACCCAAGTCAGACTCTTCCAGGTGCCTCAGTCTCTCAGCCTATAAAATGGAAATAAACAAAACACCCCTGCCCCATCACCCCCTCCATTGACCCCTGGGAGCTCTGAGGATGAACTAGCTGGTATTTGTGAAGGGCGCTACTGTACTAAGTTATTATTACAGAAAATTTTCCAGTAGGTTCATCGGCTCTTCAGAGTTCTTAAGCAAAAGTGAAGAAGTTCTGATGAAATGCCCCAAAGCCAAGCAAAGCAGATAATAATGAAGCGGGAGAAGAAGCACGCGGCAGCCTTGTCCCCCTGCCTCCCACATCAGGCGGTGGGGCGGCGGGGGTTTCATCAGTACTCCTCCAGGATGAGGTCAGCGCACACAGACTGCCTCGGGCCCTCCAAGGGGACCATTATCACACTGTAACCAGCGTCCCCAGGGCTCCTTATTAGCCTAATAGAAACCCTTCATGCTCTCATAGAGACCGACGGGACTGTGAGCCTAAAAGGAACACGCGGTACCAGCACCCCCACCCCAGGTCACTAAAGAGCTCATCCCCTACTGAGGGGCACAGGGACAGATGCACACGGCGCCCCTTTGCCACGTGTCGGCCTCTCCTGCGGAATTCAGATTGCAGCTGCCAAGCTCTGGGAATGTCTAGGGAGAAAGGGAGTGGCTTCCAGAGGCCCGGGAGCATTAACAGTATCACCAACTCCAGCCAGGGGTGCAGAGAGACAAAGGTCACGCCTCTAATGGGGCAGACGGGACACACGGCTAATCCCCACCGTTCGCTTGGTCAAGCCCAACACCGAATCATGGCACAGGAGGAACCCGGCCAGCAGCAGTGGACGCCGGCAGAGGACGGCTGTGTGGACAAGGCTGGCCCTCTCCCTTCCACCCGGCCCTCAGTGTCCAGCCTGGTTTGGGAGCGCCGGCCCCGTGAGTCGGAATGCTTTGTCTGGGGAGTCTGTGCCCCGCACATTCTTCAAAATCATTCCGCGTGCTTCCTTCTCTAATTCCTGTGTCTCTTTTTCTCTGTCTGTCTCATCCTGTCTCCTCTCAAATCCACTCCGGTGTGTCCCAGGGGGCCAGGATGAAGCAAGTCCTAGTGTTCTGATGCAACGCCCGGCCACAGGTGAGGCCCGGACTCTTCTGGAAACCTAACGAACAGGCAACAGCAGCTTGTGTTCTTCTTGACAGCACACAGGTGCTGATAAATACCGACCTCCAGGGTATTCTTGGTAAACACGGGCATGGCGGCCCCTCGCCCTCACGGGGGCACACACATGCACACACGCGCATGCGGGCGCACGCGCACAGAAACACACACACACACACACACACACACACACACACACAACCTCCCCAGCTCCGCTCTGGCACCTCAAAAACAAATTATTTAACTATTCTCTTCCCTGAGGATTAGAGCTATAATTTCAAACCCACAGCTCCTCGGCTTGTCTCGCACACATGCAGAACATTCTGATAGGTTAAATGCTGCCGTTTAATTACTATAATGAGAGGTGCTTTTTTTGGGTTTCCTTAAACATTGATTTTTCCCTCTCGTTTTACACTGGAAGTCATTTTTAACATGTTTTTCTCCATAATTTCCCCCCATCTGCCCCCCTCTCCCCACCATGTACATAGGGAAGGAGGAAGGAGAAAGGCTGCTTAGGCCAATGTCTTAAAAAGTTACCACAGGTGGATGGGTGGCAATACCAAACGCCCAAATCATTGATTAACAATTTTTTAGGGGCGCCTGGGTGTCTCAGTCAGTTAAGCGTCCAACTTGGGCTCAGGTCATGATCTCACGGTTCGTGGGTTCAAGCCCCTCGTCGGGCTCTGTGCTGACAGCTTGGAGCCTGGAGCCTGCTTCGGATTCTGTGTCTCCCTCTCTCTCAGTCCCTCCCCCACTCACCCCTGTGTGTGTGTGTGTGTGTGTGTGTGTGTGTGTGTGTCTCTCTCTTAAAAAAATAAACATTAAAAAAATGTTAAAAAACAAAAAAACAAAACAATTTTTCATACAATGTTTAAAAAGCTTAATTAAAAAAAAAAAAAAAAGGCAGAAGGAAGAGGCAAAAGCCACCAAAGTGGACTACAAAGTGACCAGACAGAAATGGTCAGTGAGAGACCAGACGGTATGACAGGGGAAAGTGGGGGCAGAGAGCAATCCTGTGGGTGATTTTTTTTTTTTTTAATTTTTCTTTTTCAACGTTTATTTATTTTTGGGACAGGGAGAGACAGAGCATGAACGGGGGAGGGGCAGAGAGAGAGGGAGACACAGAATCAGAAACAGGCTCCAGGCTCCGAGCCATCAGCCCAGAGCCCGACGCGGGGCTCGAACTCACGGACCGCGAGATCGTGACCTGGCTGAAGTCGGACGCTCAACCGACTGCGCCACCCAGGCGCCCCTCCTGTGGGTGATTTTAATGAGGGGACCGGAGGGGTAAATTCCAGAGATGTCCAGCTTTTTTTTTTTTTTTTTAACATTTATTTATTTTTGAAAGACAGAGACAGAGCATGAACGGGGGAGGGGCACAGAGAGAGGGAGACACAATCCGAAGCAGGCTCCGGGCTCTGAGCTGGCAGCACAGAGCCCAACACAGGGCTCGAACTCATAAACCGTGAGATCATGACCTGAGCCGAAGTCAGACGCTCAACCGACTGAGCCATCCAGGTGCCCCACATCAATTTAATTTTTAAGTTAAAGGATAAATATGAGCAAATTTAGTTAAGGAAGAAAACTCAGGTTCACTCTACGTTGTTGTTGTTGTTGTTGTTGTTGTTTTTAACGTTTATTCATTATTGAGAGACAGAGAGACACAGAGCATGAGCAGGAGAGGGGCAGAGAGAGGGGGAGACACAGAATCCGAAGCAGGCTCCAGGCTCCGAGCTGTCAGCACGGAGCCTGATGCGGGACTCGAACTCACAAACCATGAGATCATGACCTGAGCTGAAGTCGGACGCTTAACCAACTGAGCCACCCGGGTGCCCCCAGAGATGTCCAGCTTTAAAGCAGCCTCAACTCGAACAAGGAGGCTGTTTTCCATGGAAAGGCTGGACAAAAGCCAACTGAGCAAGATGCCTACAGGGAAGAAACTTACTTTCACGTATACTTTTTTCTCAGAGGTGTGCAACCTGTATGTTTTTTAAAACTGCAGATCATAACCCACCACCAAAACAAGGATATCTGTCCCAGGCATGGGCCAGGCAGAGCTACAGGGCGGGCGGTCTGAAGCTGTGCGTCCAGTCCCTGGGGTGGAGCTGGACCAGCACCAGAGGAGGAGCCCGAGGAAGTGAAAGGCTCTTCCCCCTCCATCCCTCCTCCAGGGGACCGGGGGTCACTGAGCTCTGGGACCTCCCAGGGAGTCTTGGTCATGCTACCAAGCACAACGGGGTCTCTTTCACCTCACTCCTGCTGGAGCTGCTGCCTCAGGCTTCCTGCCTTAGCTCCACACACTTTTTATTCCTCTGACTCATCGATTCGTAAGGGGTAAGGTACCAAGAAGGCCATCAGCCACCAGAAAACCAAGGTACATGCAGGGTCAGGTCGCTGTAACCATCAGGCCATACACGGAGGCCACATCAGCAGAGCCTACTGGCTGTCACGAGAACATCAGTGGAAATACATTCACACACAGATGGACAAACTCAGGGAAGAGCGAGTAAGGATGGTGGGGGAGAGAGGAGCTTTCTGGAAGGTGAGTTTTCAAGTGGCAGCCTTTCACTATCATGGTCCGATTCAGTGCAATCCCCCTTTTGGCAGGAGAGGCAGGCTTCACCAGGAGCAGGGACAGGCTTCTCACGGAAAAGCCGTTTCCAGATAAAATACCACTTGCTTCACAAATGCCATCTCCTCTTTCTTCAGAGAGCTTCAAATTTCAGTGAAACCACTTACCAACGTCTCCCCACACAGACGGCAAGCCTAACAGTCACCCCGCGGAAGCGACACGAAAGCCGGGACACCCACCCCGCACAGCTGGTGCCTGACAGTGACACACCGCGGTGCAGCCGAGGGTGTGGGCACTAACCACACCACAGGGGTCTCTGGGACTTCCTTTAGGCCTTCTCTTGCCTCCCGGCCCCTGTCGTCTGACTCCCGGCCTGGAACTCTCTCCACGCTCTCCGTTCTCCTCCATCATCCGGCTCCCCAGACCAAACTCCTGGACAGTGAGCACAGATGCCTCCCTCCGCTTCACTCCTGGCATCATTCAGCCACCAACCCCACGGATTCTACCCCCGCACCCTCCCTACTCCATCCTCCCCTGCCCCACAATAAGTGCCCCTGCCCATCCATCATTTCTCACCTGAATTACTGCAGCGAACTCCCAACTGCCCACCCTACCCAGAGAGAGCTTTCTGAAACACAAACAGGATATATTATTCTCCATAAAATTCTTCATAGCTTCCCCACTCAAACCCTTGAGTTAACACAAATAAGGTCTGACCCCTACCTCTCCAACTTCCCAGACTGTTTCCTGAATTTCCAGGTCACTCCTGGTCTCAGAGACAACGTTCCCATCCCATCCCATCCCTGCATGGATTAAAGTCAGCACTGCTCCCCAAACTCTAGAGACCACTCATTCTCTTGGGGACTCCTGTAAGGGTGATCTCCCCTATACTGAGGCCTTTTCTAACCCTCCACTCCAATCTTCCTCCCACTACAAAACTCATCACCCCCTCCTCTGGGCCCCTACACATACAGCTGTTATAGCACCCGTAATGGGTTATCACCCATACGACACCTGTCTGCAGATCATGGAACCTCACTGGACCACTAATATTAAATCTTATCTTCATACTTTTGGTGCTTAGCACAAATGTTGGCCGTAAAGGAAACGGACACTTAATAAATCAGCGAATGATTGGACGAATTTTTCCACTGTATCATACTGCCTCTGTGTACAAAACCGGGCACTAGCAATTCATACAAACACACATATAGACACATACATAACAGATACATAAGGGAGGAACTCAGAGCAATGATTCTAAGAAGCAGATAATTTAAAAATGTTTGTTTCACTTAAATATGCATTACAACTTCCTGGTTGTGCTTTTGTTAGACTGACATGAAAACAAGTTTGCATCCCTGACCCATCACTAGTTGGAAAGGGAGCAGAGCTCCAGAGAATTAAAGAAGAACTGGTCTAAGATTAAACCTATGTGGGCGTCTGGGTGGCTCAGTTAAGCATCCGACTCTAGGTTTGGGCTCAGGTCGTGATCTCACGGTTCATGGGGTTGGGCCCCGCATCAGGCAGCAGATTCCTCCCCCCCGCCCCTCCCCACTCGCTCTCTCAAAAATAATAAATATTTTTTTAAAAGATTAATCTTTTGCGATGAATATTCATCACAAATAAGCTGAGAACTGACTGTCCTTGTGTACTCTTGGTTCACCATGAAATGCTTTTAAACAAATGCCTACCACTTCCTCAAGACAAACAGAGTAATTATGGTGAGGCCTTGTTAGCGTTCACTTGTATACGCAATATACGTTAACGGCCCCAGAACCACCTTGAAATAAACTCAAAGCCAGATCTGTGCCGCTGGGGCAAGGCTTCCATTCCTAGTGCACTAGACCCCAGTGTTGTGTGGAGTTAATGACATCCAAGCTGATGGAGGTGAGCTCTGCTCCGTGGGAGTTCAACTCCTGAGAGTGGATCTTAAAGGTGAGGCACAGCAGCTCGGGAGAAAGTCGATTTAATTTGTTTAACATCATAAAAAGGGACATTTCCACATGGACAGCAAGGACATGAATATCATGGGTGTATGGCAGAATTATAAACGCATTTTTGGCGAAATTCAATAAAGCTGATTCCACTGCATAAGGTCAGCAATTTACTATAAAAAATGATATGATTGCAATTTTTAATATAACCCATGTATTTGCTGCAAGATGCTCTAGAAGATTGTGTAATGTAACCATTCGACCTCTCCACTGGAGCAGAGATCACCCTATTTACCCTTTGTTGTCCTGACAAAAGCCTCCACACAGAACAACAAAGCCAACAGCATTTACTAACACAGCCATCCTCTCAAGCCCGAACCTTCCCCTCCTCCGGCACAAGAACCAGCTCTCTGGGCAAGAGCCCTCGTGGAACACAGCAAGTACATCTCCACGACTACGTAAAACTAACATTACGTTCACCTTGTATTCCTGGTCAGAGCGATGCATGTGAAAAGACGTGCATGAAAGAAATAACCTCTGTGGTCACTCCGGACTTCATTTCTAAGAACGGGACTCTTCGAGAAGAGCGCCCTCGTCTGCAGGAGTGGACGGGTGCACTGACAACACTGAAATTCAACCACTCACTGATGACACAGACCGGTTCCTCAGATTCAGGGGGCTGCCCTAAGTCTCCGTGCTCAAGCGCACTTTTTTTGAGGAACCAATTCGAGCTACCACGAGGACTGAGTGAGTACACGTATGTGAGAGTGCTTTTAAATGTAAAGCAAACTACAGAGGCCAGTGGCGATCATACAGTCTGTATCCAATCACTTCAGGCTCACTTATGAATGACGCAACTGCGTCACCAGTAGTTTCTACTGCCTCACCACCAAGTTCTCCAATGGCATGGGCCATCCGTGTCCCCACTGCACGCACTCAGCAGGCCGCAGACCAGGAATGCCTGGTGAACAGGGATGAACCTGGTCACTGACGATATGAAAAGTTTACAGACTGAAACTCTGTACGAAACTCCAACAGTACTTCCATTTTCAATGGCCTCTCTTGGCGGAAGTTGGTGAGCTGTCACTCTCCTTTCCACCCCACTATGGGTTCTTGGGTCACATCAGGCTCCTTGTCTGCGCTGGAGTCTCGGGGCTGGCTGTGGCTCGGCCGACACTCTCATTCTTTGTGCTATGCTTTCAGCGGCCCTCCCGATGCAAACCTCCCACCCTCCCAACATCATCTTCTCACAGCACCTGGCTTAATTACAACAATTCTGGGCATTTCACATTTCCGGACGATTCTGTCTCCACCCGGAATGCTGCATTTTATTAACCCTGATATTCTCAGTTGTAGGGCCAGCGCCGTGCCTTCTAAAAAATACGCTCAACGCTTGTTGGCTGGATGAATGAATGAATGAATGATAAAAACGGTAAAAATCTTTCAAAATCAGGTATTCAGGCCTTGCAAACAACGGCACTATTTTCTGTTCTATTTTAGTACTTAGTCTGCTCTTTCCAGGACTGCTTCATGGAGAGGCTTTGACTGAAAAAAATGTAAGTAAATATCAGAAATGGACTCAAAAGAGGTCATCATGAATCTCCATATTTATTCTCTTTCAATTACATTCTGTACAAATTAGCTCCGTTTGTAAGTTAAACCGATTTTTCTAACAGCCTCTTCTTCAAACTCAACCTGTGTTCTTTCGGCCAAGACCCCAAATTTTGCAATTAGAATAATTTAATTGACAATTCTGTTTGTGACTCGCAAAGCAGGAGAGGGTATGGCTTTGTTCTTTAGCTTGAGAGGTTTACCCCCGTCAGTGGTAAAATATTTTTCTTGTTGGCTGAGAGTATAGCTCCAGCTTGAAGCTAAAAACGGAGTGGACGGGAGCCCTGTTCCTCTGCACTTTTAGGTTTCATTGAAAAGATGACATTTGTGTGGTTGTGATATTTAATTTATCACAGAGGGTCATGATTTCTTCCCCTGAAATGCCATGATAAGGTAAACTTCAACTTTATGAATGAAAGCCTTTGCAATCATTTAACAAACTGGAAATCTACACAAAATTTAAAGACCACCCTGTTACTACAACCTACTCAACAATCTAATTACAGAAAGATTGCTCAAAAGGGCTTTAAAACTAAAAAGAATAATTAACAGTAAGAGACTGGAGCATTCACAAGTCTTCTTATGACACGGGTGACATCTGAGAAGACTGGCTCCTACCAGAATGGTTTAGAAACCAAACGCAGGCCTGGGGAAAACTGGAAGGGAAAAAGGAGTCAAGATGTTTGGTTTCAATAGGAGGCCTGTGTGGCCCACCATGCCACTGCCTCAGGACCACTAGGAGCGACCTCCACTTACTGTCACAAATGGAAAGAAGATAAAGCTGTCCACTGACCAACCCAGCAAGCCTACAATGGAAAGTAAATGTAAAATAAAAGCACACTAAGTCATGCTTCACAAATGCAGATACTCTAACACACACACACACACATACACACACACACACACACACACACACACACAAGACAGGCTCAAAGACAGGCTCAAAAATGTCAATTTAACAATGGATTGGTAAATGAACGAATACTATCCAAAGTTACTTTAGAATCTTTCTCATTAGAGCCCCATCAACATAACATATTGTGAAGTGGAGATTGCCTAATGGCGTACTTTAAGTTTCACAAGTCCCTACTTCCAACATTTTCCAGACAAACCCACATATCACATAGTCCCTTTGGTGAAAACTCTCTTGCCCACCCTTAGGAGATAAATCTCATTACAACTCCCATCCCGAAGTGAGCCAGGAAGGAGTGACAAGTACTCTTACAACCCTCTCAGAAAGCCAGTGGCGATACAGAACACGTCAATATTTACCTCTTGGACAAACTACAGATACATCACCACAGCTTTTGTTAGCAATTACAGGCCCAGCTCTTCTCAAAAACAACAAAAACAGTTGAATAAAACAGTATCCTTCCCTCGCATATACATACAATTGGCTCTTTGTTGAATGAAACACTTTAGGTTTACAGCTGAGCCACTGCCACCTGCTTCTAGACTGAAAACACAACCTCTCTTCGGACTGTTTTTATTAGTGTGCTGCGGGGCCAAATGAATGCTTCCCTCGTTTTGTGGGCTGTTTACCTAAAAGGTTTGGAAAATGCCGAGTTAAGCCTTCGGTAAGAAAGGGGCTTATGATAAAGAGGTGCTTACACCCCCTGTTTGGGGGGCAAGTGTGTTTTATGTGTGAATCTTTGTTCTTCTACGGGCTCCTCTGAAGGCACTGGGCGTTCATTCTCACCTTTTCCTAGCGTGCCTTCCTGTATCAGAGAAGCGAGATGCTAAAAGCTACCCTTCCCAGACTCCTTGGCAGCTAGAGTCCTGGACTGGGAGTTAGGTGGGCGGCGTGAAAAGCAGAGAGGAGGTAAAAGACCCATAGCCCGTAGCCGCTGCTTTTGATTTGCAAACGTGGGCTAATCAACACGCAAGATACTGGAAATCCGGAGCTTCCCTGTCACAGTGTCCAATCTCTAGCCCTCCCTTCACAGGGGTCAAGGGGCAATTTTACAGAGGTAGAAGCCAAGTTCATATCCCAACATCCTGTCACCGTTCTTAAGGACTCAGAACATACGGCAGCGGTGGGCACAGCAACTTCCTGATCCCTGAGTCATGGCTTCGAGGGTGTGCTCTTGAACTCAAACGTTCCGTTCTGGTGGCAGCCTCCTGATCCCCCACTTTCCTCACTGGAACAGAGGGCGGAGCAGCTCCCCTGGCAAGCCAGTCATTCCTGGAGGCCTGGCCTTGGGTCCACTCCTCCGGCCCTTTCTATCGCGAGCCAGTTCCTAACTGCCTGAATTAAATCCCTCTCTGCTCAAAATTCCTGGAGGCTCCTGTTCCGTGAATTTTTATGATCCCAACAAGTCTGTCTTTTTAACATAACGTTACAGCAAACTGACCACAGCCCCTTAAGAATGTACGTTCTAAGAGGATATGCTCTGCTACATCTTTGTCATCATCCATGAAGCTCTTATTTCAGTGTCAGGCACTCTGCTGAGCACTCTTCACGTCATTTTCATTTAATTCTTACCCGAGTCTTTTGTAGTAAATGCTACCATCAACCCCGTTTTACAGATAAAGAAACCACGGCACAGTGAGGTTAAGTGTTTTATCCGGGGCCACACAGCTAGGAAGTAGTGAAGCTAGCATCTCGACCCAGGCCGTCCATGCACTATCACCTCCCACGCTGAAGTATTCCAAACATGACCTATTATCTAGTCTCTCTTAAGAATGCTTCCAAAGCAGTCGCCTGGGTGGCTCGTCCGTTAAGCGTCTGACTTCAGCTCAGGTCATGATCTCACAGTTTGTGAGTTCGAGCCCCGCGTCGGGCTCTGGGCTGACAGCTTGGAGCCTGGAGCCCGCTTCGGATTCTGTGTCTCCCTCCCTCTCTCTTCCCCTCCCCTGCTCGCACTCTGTCTGTCTCTCTCTCTGAAAAATAAATAAATGTTTAAAAATTTTTTTTAAAAAAAGGAATGTTTCCAAAGCCATGTGGTTTTACTATTGGAAAGAAAGTACGAATACGGCACCTTTATCTTCCTATTCTCCGTGCTCCAAACCCTTCACACTCATACACGACTGGGGAGAACACGAAATGGCACAACCACTGTCAATGACACTTTGGAAACGTGTTAACCAGTTAAACATATACCCACCACACTATTCAGACATTCCACCTACCAGTACCGCCCAAGAGAAAGAGAGTCATACGTCCCTACAAAGACTGATACACAAATATTCATAGCAGCTTTATTTTGTTTTAAGCTTATTTATTTGTTTTGAGAGAGAGCGTGAGCATACATGAATGGGGGGAGGAGCAGAGAGAGAGGAGAGGAAGAATCCCAAGCAGGCTCTGGGCTGTCAGCACGGAGCCCAACGTGAGGCTCAATCTCACAAACTGTTTGATCATGACCTGAGCCAAAATCAAGAGGCAGCTTAATCAACTGAGCCACCCAGGGCGCCCCCACAGGAGGTTTATTTTTAATAGCAAAACACAAGAAACTCAAATATTCATCAACAAGTGAACAGATGAATAAGTTGTATTCTATCCAAACAATGGAATTACTATTCAGCAATAAAAAGGAATGAACCACTAATACACGTAACAGTGTAGACAAACCTCAAAAATCTCAAATGCTCTGTGAAAAAAGCCAGACCAAAAGAAGTACACACATCGCATAATCCCATTCATATGAAATCCTAGAAAAGGCAAACTAATCTTTACAAGAGAAAACAGATCGGTGCTTGTGTGGGAACTGGGGGGCTGGAGGCAGGAGGCTGAAGGTAGGAGGAAACATTTGGGGGTGATCAGTATGTTCACTGTGGTGACTGCAGTGGTGGTTTCACGGGTACATATGTGTGTCAAAATTTTAAAAATTGCACAATTTAAATATGTATGGTTTACTGTATGTCAGTGATACCTCTACAAAGCGGCTTAACACTCTAACGCCACCCTGTGAGTCACCTGCAGTCCTGCCTCCCTCACCCCACACGGCCAATCCACCACTGAGCACGGCTTACTCTTTTCCCTACAGTTCGGTGGCTCGGTCCTTCCTTTCCAGAAAGGATGTGGTAGAGTTCAAAGACCTCTAGTCAGAAGACTGGGTCCTACTTCAACTTCTGCCAGATTCTTGCACTGCTTCATCTAGGCCTCAGTTCCCTCATCTGTAAAATGGAGGATTCATTAAATCACGTATTCATTCATTCGCTCATTCATTCATTCAACGAATATTAACTCGCCTACTACAAAGATAATACTGGAGAAGAACCTAATGTGTGCTTTGTAAACCATAAAATTGTCTATATAAATACGCTGGCATTTTCATTTCCATCTCGACTGCCACCTTCCTAGTCCAGATCCTCCACATTTGACAACAGACCTGGCAGTGCCTCCTTTATGGCTGGTTTTATTATTGCCAGGCCTCTCGGGTTCAGACGCAGAGCCCAGAGTAAACTTTCTTGGTAGAGCTCTGACAGAGTTTCAATGGGTTCAAGTAATGCTATCCGCCATTATTTACAAAACTGAGTCCTGACGCTGGCTCCTTCCTCACTGCCCATCTCACCAACCCCAATTCTCTTTCCCGCAGAGCCTACGGGCCAATCCAGCTAACAGCACACAAGCCTCAGTGTGAGCCTCCCTAACAACGTCCTTCCCACTCTTTGACCACCTATGCCTACTGCCTCCCTCAATGTCTAGGTTAAGACGGAGCTCTGCTGACCTAAGGAACTTTGGAAAAGAGCATTTTCAGTGGATACTACAAGGCTAAAGACAAAAAAACTGCATCCAAACCCTGTACTCTAGCTGGTGATGGCATACAGCAATTCCAAAACTACCTTACATGTATGCCGGAGATGACCACGCATTGTAGACTCAAGAAAAGCCGAGCTCCATGGGGCGCCTTGGTGGCTCAGTTGGTTAAGCATCTGACTCTCGGTTTCGGCTCGGGTCACAGTCTCGTGGTTTCGGGGGTTCGAGCCCCGTACCAGGCTCCGAGCCTGTTTGGGATTCTCTCTCTCCCTCTCTGAGCCTTCCTCACTCGTGCTGTCTCTGTGTCTCTCAAAATAAATAAATAAACTTAAAAAAATAAAAGCCGAGCTCCTTCTGCAAACTTTCCCTGGTGAGCGCCTTCCATTTCTGGCCAGCGTTCGTTCATTCAGCCCCTCCTTCATTAGCCTCTGACTGGCGCTGGCTCTGCTGGGTGTGGAGGAAGCTGGGAAGAGTGAGACACAGCCTCTGCCCTTGAGGGACTCACAGTCCAGTGAGCTTTATACCGCAGTCTCGCTGGGTCGGACAGTGTCGACTTCTGAGACACGGCCACCTCTCGTGGATACGCGCGGACACAGCTGATGCACACTCTGCCCCCATCCCCACCTCCTTCCAGCGAGCCCCTCGCACCGGAAAAGACAGGTGCCCCACCATTCTTTCACGAAGCGCCTGGTGTAATTATACTCTACACATGACAGGTACCGAATAAAGGCCGACCACCTAACCAATAGCCGAGGACCCATAAAACATCCAGTAACAACAAAAGAAAACTAAGCCGTATATTTCATTTGGAAAGATTGTAACCACGTTTCTGAAGCTTGCCATTTATTTGAATGTTTCTTGTGTGTCAAAAATTAAATTTAGGAGCCCACATCCTCTCCGAAAACGGGCTGAAAAAGGATTCTTTTAGAAAGAAAGCATTTTTTCCTGTAACCAATGACCAGAATGTCCCCTCAGAATCCAAATCTGTGCTAAGTGTTAATGATAATGTGTTACGCGGCCTTTTTTCTTTTATTAATTTCTTTCTACCTACAGTCATGTTTACATTAGAAAACAGTTTTCTATTCTTTCTGGGGGGAACACAGTCTCATGAAATTTTAAGCAAGAAAATACACCCTAGCCTACTCACATATGCAAAGCAGTTCTACTTCAGCAGCGTGCCAAACACAGGCCCAACAATGTCTACACAAGGATATCCACTGGGGCACTGTTTGAAACGGCGGAAGACAGGAACCAACCTAAATGCCCACTAAATTGGGACTGGTCAAAACAAATTCTGGACCACGGTCATCCTGGAGTACCACGCAGCCACTGAGAGCAAGGAACCCAATCTATAGGTGCTGATGTGGAATGAATGCCCAAATGTAACGTCAAGTGCAAAGGTGAAGTGTAAAATACGCCACCACTGCATTAAAAAAGTGTTTGTGGTTGTCTGGGAGGAGTAATAAATATTAACATGCTTTTATATGGGTAGATTATCTTTGGAATGATACAGAAGAAACTGAATAAAGGGCAGCATCCTCTGGAAAAGAGAATTAAGAGGGACGGGAACAAGAGAAAGGAGGAAGACGAATTTTTCACCGTATATCCTTCCTTACGGTTTGCATTTTTTTTTTAATTTTTTTTTTTTTCAACATTTATTTATTTTTGGGACAGAGAGAGACAGAGCATGAACGGGGGAGGGGCAGAGAGAGAGGGAGACACAGAATCGGAAGCAAGCTCCAGGCTCTGAGCCATCAGCCCAGAGCCCGACGCAGGGCTCGAACTCACGGACCGCGAGATCGTGACCTGGCTGAAGTCGGACGCTTAGCCGACTGCGCCACCCAGGCGCCCCATGGTTTGCATTTTTGAAGCCACATACGTATCTTACCTTTCCACAAAGTAAAAGAGAAAAACAAAATTCTCAAAGACTACTACCATACATGACAATGTCACTTTGCTTTTCTTTGTCGCACTGTTGAAGGCACAAAAGCTCGAGAAGAGAGGAACCATTCTTCATTTCCAGGGCAGACTTCAAAGCAACTAGGTAAACCCGAAAGAGCTGTGTCCCCCTCCACCCCGAGCTCCTCCGTGCCACCGTCCCCCCCATGGCAGGGTGAACCGTAGGAATCTACTCGCCTCAGCCTTCTTGGGGGAACAAGTCCCATCCGTTCCCCTCTGAACGGGGAAGCCATAGTATCCCTATTTCCAGGGCATTCGGCCAGTCTAGCTGCTGTAGCTCTCATCCTGGATGCTGGAAAAGAATCTCTGGAGTTCAAGACAAGTTTGGATAGCAAGGGGAGCAGGAAAATTGATGGGGGAACACCAGTCAGTGTGATGAATAGGCCTGTCCGGAACAGCAGGTGACGGATATACAGATGCAAGGCTGGCAGGGAAGGAAGATGGTCCGTTCACAACAGATGGATGGAGGTGCTCAATCATCCTCAGGAACGAGCCGGAGGCTGCCGCGCACAGCCCTGTCTGCTCGGCCACCGGCAGCTCCTCACTCACCTGCGGGGCACGGCCCCAGCCCCAGAGGCTCTCTGCACGGGACCCATCGCAGGGCAGGGCCTGGGGGAGCGACAGCAGGCAGTGTTTGAGGAAATGCCACTAGAATGCAGGCTGGACTCGCGAGGAACTGACCGCTGGTGAACTTTTTCCTCCGGCTTGCAAAAAACACACCCATTTTGTCTCTCCTGATAGCTCTCACTCCGGGGGCGGGGAGGCTTGCCCTGCCAGGGTGACCCGCTTGCCCAGGCCTAGGGGACACAGGAATTCCAGTGTTGAAACCAGGACAGTCTTGGGCAGACTGGAGCCTGCGGTCACCCTTCTTACCAGCCACTGTCCTGTCCTTTTCTTTCCCTCGTCACCAGTGAGAGAGAACCCAGATCACGTATTCAGTTCAAGCTCATGACCGAGCAGAACTCCTCAGGTAGGTTATTTTGTTTCTTCCAGTCATCTGAGACTAACAGAGAGGTAAGGCAATACGAAAAATCACCCAACCCTGGTCTTTGCCCAGAAGGGGAGCATCTTTTTAAAATGTCCACATCGGGGGCGCCTGTCCAGCTCAGTTGGTGGAACGTGTGACCCTTAATCTCAGGGTTGTGGGTTCGAGCCCCACACTGGGGGCAGAGATTACTTTAAAAAATTAAATAAAACATTCTTTAAAAAAATAAATAAAATGAAACATCCAGGATAGAGAAGGCACAATTACTCCAGTAAATACAGGAATGAATCTAAATCTCGATGCCACGATCCACGTGTCATTAACAAAGAATCAGGAGGGCCAGACAGCCCCTCACAGAGCCAATACCATTCCTGCCAGCTCAGCCACAGGAGTCTCTGAGGGTGAAGGAACGGGCCACCACCGTCAAGCATGGGGTGGGAGCTGGCGAGATCTTCGTCTCCCTTCCCCGCCCCCCTCTAAGGTCTCTGATGGACCCAAGCTCTAGAAAGAGCAGCGTTATAAAAATACTTCTGGCCTCACTATGACACGTTAAAGAATTAATTATAAAGTAAAGCTGAAGGAGAAAATTAATTTTAGAAACACATGAGGTTACAATTTTTTTTTTCCTGGAGATGGGGGAGGAAACATAGTTATTTTCGTTTTCATCCTGGGGGCACAAGCTGGGAGCTGTCCAGTCGATAACCTGGCCATCAGAACAAGGTTTGTAATTAAAAGGTCAGTGACCTGGAAAGCCAGGGCCCCACTCCCAGAGCTTCTCAGTAATGACGGAGCTATTAAATTAAGACTGTTATGAAATCAATGCTAAAAAAGCTTTCATGGTAACGAGATTCCATTCAAGGACATGCAAACTACCTCATGAAATGGACGTAAATGATAAAAAAGAAAAGTAATAAAAGAGAGTTAAATTGAAGTCTGTGTAAGAATTTACTCCCCCTTAAAATACTCCAGCGAGAGCAGCCCTTCACCTCTACCCCGCCACCAAGGTTGAGACCATCAGGTTTCTTCCTCAAGTTCATTTCCAGCAAGGAGGCAGCTCTGCTACCAGGGGTTCCGCTTCCAGGAACAGAAGAGAGATAAGATCTTGTTTCACCTTTTAGAATGAGAAAGGATGGTGGTGTCTCTTGTCTGCTCAGTTCTCCTCACCCCTGGACTATTTACTAGATGAACGAGAGCACAGCCCTTTCCTGACACACTTGAGAAAGGCACCATGAGCACAAGTCTCAGCCAACACAGCCCAGGCCCCGTCAGGCGGGATTACACAGAAACGTGTATGACGTTTGTCGTTTTTCCAGAAGCCTGCTTTGCAACATGGATATGAGAGTAAGCTAACAGACAACGCTGTCTTCCCCCCATGTCACCTGCCCCGCACCCCCGACGGATAGGCAACACTTATACCCACCTTCCACTCAGCCTGCCAACGTGTTTGGAAGCAGCCTGCCTCCGACATTTTGTGGTTGGATAGGGTGTCAAATCAACATAAGCCTATTGACAACGCTGTCCAAGCCTCTAACTTTCTGGACCGATTCTATTGCTGTTTTTAAGCTACTCTAACCTCCTGGACCGCAGCCCACTTAAAGCCCAGACATGACGCCTGCCCGGTGAGAACGGCTTCTGTAGGCGGTTCCAGTGCTAGGAGGGCTTAAACCCCCACACACAGCCCAGTGATCCCCATGTTCGGCTGACTACGCGGTCGATGTGCCATCTGCAGAATCAAGTGGTTGGAAGGAAAACAAAAACATTTATTCTAATACTCTGAAGGTGAACAGCTGCTTTTCTCTTTCATCCAAAAAATTCCCGATAAAAGAAAGAAATGTTGTAAATTACACAAAATGGCAGTACAAACTTCAAAGAAAATGATAAATGATTCCAATAACTTCATGTTTCTCATTAATGACTCCACATTCAGACTTTAAAGCATCCAGAAGAGACCTCACGATACAAAAACAAAAAAGCCACAAACACAGAAGACGTTCGCAAACCAACTCTCTTGCATGCCTATCCCATTCCCTCCCCACCTAGCCCGCCCCTGCCCCTCCCTGGCCCCCCAAATCAGAGAGCACAACATTTAACCTGTCAGTATCTGAGGCAGGCTTCAGACCTGCTTCGGGCTGTGGTTTCCCATTAAAACAAACTCAGCTGATGTGCCTAAAGTAACCCTCATTTTCCACTGAACTGACATGCACTATAGGGACCTCAATTTCTATATTAAATATTAAATAATATTAAAAGAAAAACAAAATTGGATTTGCCTTTTCAGGAAAGAGATGTTTATTAAAAAAAAGAAAGTCAAGATTATAATTCAAGGCAGAGCTCCACTGCAATTCCCCGAAGTGACATTTGCTAGGAAAAGCCAAGACTACAGTAGCTGCGAGCTCGCCCAAAGCCAGCGCTCCAAACCCCACCCCCACCCCCACCCCCACTCCCACCCCCACCCCCAGCGATGACGAGTCCTACAGGGGGTAGCTGCGGGGAGGATGCCAGAACCTCGATCCCTCCCCTCAGGACACCCTCCCCACCCCCACAGACCACCCAGCCAACTCTCTTTCCTTCCCAAGTACAGTTAGGGACAGGGGAGCCGCTTGCTCCTTTGCAAAAGGCCCTCCTCCCTCTCCCCAGCAGAGACGGCGCCAAGCTCTGCTGACCGTGTACACCTGACCCAAGGAACAGCCGGAAATTTAAAAAGTGAAGTGTAAATCCACGAAGGGGCTCTTCTTCCCCAGGCGCCAATCAAACCTTGGAATCCTCTGCCCAGAAAAGGTCCTGCCAGAACTTACCCTATTGGGATTCAACTCGGAAACAGATAATTCCTGACCGAAGCAGCATTTTAGGGGATGATGGAGACGGGTGATTGCGTCCAGTGATTCTGGACTGAGGCTCAGGGTAAATTCCCGTGGCTCTCTTTGGAGGAATAAGGGTAGGAGGCCCCTCTGCCGGTTCCTGCTACCCTAATGTTCTAAAATCTCTCACCGACCCAGGGGTCGAGGAGGAACGGTGCCCGTTCCACAGTGACAAACACTCACCTCCCTCAGGCCTCCGCTCACGCCACCCTCTCAGAGAGGCGTGCTCTGGTCGCCCTGTCTAAAGGCGCAGCCCATTCCCACCCCAGCACCGGGGCTCCTGACCCCACGCACCCGGCCTTCTTTTTCTCTGTGGCACTTGCCACCCGATATATTACGTGTCTCCTTTTTCCGTCTGTTGTCCGCCTTTGGCCGTTAGAATGTAAGCTAGGCGAGGGCAGGGATGCCATCCTGCCCCTTCTCTGCTGAGTCCCCGGGGCCCAGAACAGGGCACGGCACAGGGTAAAACACTCTTGGATGGATTAATCAACTGGGTTTGTTTCGCGTTTTTTAAAGGAGCAACAAATAATAATTGCACAAAACACTTTCTTCTCTACAGTAATTATTAGCCAACCAACTCAAAAGAAGTATTATTTGGTCCAGAGTTTCTCTCTCTCTCTCTTTTTCTCTCCCTCTCCCAGTCAGGGATTTATTAAAATTAAACAGATTAGATGGAGCTCCTGATACTAAAACTGCTCAGCAAAGCCTGCGGTGGGGAAGTGCCGAGCAAACACCAGAGACATTTGTCTCTAAATTGCTCTAAATACCTTCTGCAAATGAAATTCTAACCCAGCTGCGTTTGAGAGAAAATGAGGAATAACTGGTCATTGTCAGTGGAAGAGAAGATCAGGCAGTTATAATATTGCACAATATACTGGGGCAAAGGATCTCTCGGCAACCATAGATTTTGTCTCAGGTTACCCCGGGTAATCAGCACAGCTTTTAGGCTCAGCTTTCCCGAGCTTCCATGCTTTGATGAGGGAGCTGAAATCCCCAAGCTTTTATGATTAATTACTCCCCATAGGTACACATATTTCAAGGAAAAACTCTTTTATGGCATGATGGCTGCGGAGTGGAGAGGCCAGCCAACGCACTCCAAATTTTAATAACCGCCTGCTGATGGGGGGCGAGCACAGTGCCGCCAGCACATGCACAGCGCCCCTCACCAACTCAGTCAAGAGGCCGCCCCCGAGGCTGCTGCTGAACAGATGCCTGTCAATGGAGAGCTTCAGGCTCCTTCTGCCCAAACCCCAAGGGCACAGGTCCGGGACGCGATCCTGCAAGCATCTCTTTGGTGGGATACAGACCAAGGAAACACCACCAAGCCACTCCGTCTCTATTCCAGCCACAGATGACTTAAAGCCCACAACCTACAATTTTGAGGCTAACATTCCAGCTCCTAAAGGAAAAAGAGTTTGGTTGGGGGATGGGGTCGGGGTCAGGGTGGGGAGACACCTCACCTCTCCCCCTGCTCATGGTATATAAGGGCATTTATACAACTTTCCAGCTTTCTAGAAAATTAAATGTTCAAAGAATGAAAAGTCAGATTTCTTTTTTGTTGTTGTTCATTTTGGGGTTTGTTTTGTATTTTACAAAAACAGAAAATTATCCTAAATTGCAACAGAGCCAGAAGAGATTCTTTCTGCTTTGGACAATATTGAATTTGTCAAGACCCATTTAATCCCCGCTTACAGAAATACCATAAAACCAGTAATTTACCACTTCAATCTGTAAATCAGACTGACCCCAGGCTCGACCTTAACCTGACCTTGTTTAGCCATCTCATTTCCCTCGCCCTTCAATTTCTTTCTCCCTGGTTCTTTACTGAGGCAACTGACCTCCTAACCTGAGGCCAGGCATTGTGTAGCCAGGGTCATATCATCAGAAGAACAGACCAGAAAACAGAAGTCCTCCACAGTCCTATCCAGTGGGCCTCTCCTTGTTGCCTGTGCCAGGCTGTCCTGGGCTACGTTGATGGCCTTCCTTACATGTGGTGCTCGATCATCCAGGTGGCATCACCTCTCTGCTCCACCGTGGGGAAAGAAGCCTGCATTCCCTCTGGGGGGCTCCCCTTCACCCCCACACCAGTGGGAGGGCTACAGGAGGTCCTCTCGGCAACACCGTGGATTCCACCTGCCCCGTCCCCAGCCCCTTTCTGCAGGCCATACGACATGGCCATGGGAAGCTGTACCTTTCTTCTTGAGGAATGCTCTCCTGGTCGCAAGCGGGCTCTGACGGACTCGGGAATTCTGTAGAAACTTCACTGCTGTGGCAATCTGGTTGGGGAGATAAAACAGGGAAGAAAAGTAAACTTCCATGGTCTGAATTTCAAGATTCAAAATCCTACCAGTTTATCCCCATGCCCACAGAAATAAACACACCGCTGTGGTCAAATTTATAACCAGTTATTTCTCACATTGAAAATCTACCTAAATAGGGGCGCCTGACTGGCTCAGTCAGTGGAAAATCCAACTCTTGATCTCAGGGTTATGAGTTCGAGCCCCACGTTGGGAGGTGGAGACTACTGAAAAATAAAATCTTTAGAAAAATAAAATAAAATAAATATAAATAAAATATACCTAAATAAAAGACTACGTTGGTTCCCACTGGCTTCCTGTATCTGATTCTCTCAACCGAACTGTTAAGACCTGCAGGAATCCTTTCTTTTTCTCCTTGTTCAAGCTGATTCTTCACACTCCTGGGCAGGGCAGGTAGCCTTCTCCTGGCCACACGCATCCATGTCCCTATGCTTGTGCTCGTGCTATGCCCTTTTTCTAGAAGGCGGCCCTTTCCCATCTCTACCTGTCTAAACATTGCATGCATACACACACACACACACACACACACACACACACACACACACCAGCACAGCCCTTTTATAGCCTGTGCTAACTCCTCGAAGCCTTCCCTAAATAAGCAAGCCATCTCTGATCTCCCCATTCTCTTAAATTCTTTAATGCTTGTAGTGTGTACCGTATAATTGAAGACATAATTATACTGTCTTCTAATGTTCAGGCTGCCTCCCCAACTACACTGCAAGCATCTGAAGAGAAGAGACCATGCTGTCTCCACAGAGCCTGGCAAAGTGCTGAGCGCAGACCGGCTGGGAAGGATTATATAAGAGACACCGCGCACAGCCATCCACGCTGGTCCCGCTTATGCAACGGAGCTCAATTCTGAAGAGACTTCAAAGGACAAAGTTTGGGGTTTCATGGCTAAAAGCTGACAGATTGACAGATTATCTCCCTACGTCTGGTGATGATATTATTTAATGAAATCTTCATATCTTCAAATAAGCCAAGGAGGGGGTGGAAGGCAGCGTGCTGAAGGCATTAACCTTCACATCACTCAGCACACACAAAGTGTGTATTTCCACACCGCTTGTGTGCTCTCTGTCCCGGGCACTAGTGCAACGGCTGGGAAATGCCAACCTGCCCCAGAGAGGGAAGGGGCTGTTGTCAATGACTGGCATTACTCATCTCATCAAAACCAAATGGGTAATAACATCTCATGTTACAGGTGAAGTCATCAGACCCTAGAGTTCCCTCCTAAGTTGCCGAAGGAAAAAATTTCTAAGGGACCAAACATAAGGAACTTTTCTAAGATCCTGCAGACTAAGGACAGCAGCTATGCAGCGACTGTGGCTACAAATGGAATACAACTTACAAACAGTCTCCTCATGTTTTATATGAATTTAATCTTGCGACCAGACACACTTCTCTGATAACAAAAGATGACGATAAATTAGAAAGAAAAACAGAAAGCCAGGCAACTCCCTTATATATTTTCCCTTGTAGTCCCTCTACTGGAGGCCTGCCGGAGACAGTCTCCCTAAAGGATGAACTCAAGTGTCCCAGGCCTTCGGATCCGGGCCCATCAGCGGTAAGACACGACAGCATTCCCGGAGCGTGGCTGTCATCCATCCAGCCCTGCAAACCTATTAAACCCCGTCATGAGCTGCAGTGGTAACCAAACAGCTCCGGACTGGACGCAAATCACGCTCCAGATTCTAGAGCCCAAAACTCCACACGCGCCCCCTCGGTCCCTCGACCACATCTCCTCGGTTCGCACCAAACTTTAAGAAAAAAAAAATGTGACCAACATCTACAAAATGATACAGTTTAATGAAGACACGGGAGAAGGGAGAGAGAGAAGAGGAAGACAGAAGAGGGACTGGGGAGAAGGAAGGAGCGGCCATGGGACAAGAGGAGAAAGCAGAGGAGCTGACCCACCAGGGTGGGCAGAAGAAAGGGGAAGGGGAGAAGCCGGAGGGGGAATGGGGAGGGAGGAAGGAGAGAGACAAGAGGAAGAGAGCCCCATGTCCAGGAAGGGGTGGACAGCTACACAGTCACAGGCCCCCCAGGGTCGATGCCCATCGGCACAGCTCTGATGGCTCGGGGGTGACCGCCCTTCACCTGGAAAAAAATACACCTGCCACACACACGACAATTACGACACCGGTATCACGCGGCGGTCTCCGCACGCGGCGGTGTGTGCACCAGGTGTCAGAGGGAACGTGGATGAGCAGGTCTTGAGCAGCAGATATTAACAACACAGCTCCTCTCATTTACCCACAGAAGCACCGACCTTTCCTTCATCCTTCCAAAATTTTCCATGATGGAGAAAGAAAACAGAATCCCACCACTAAAATGCACAGGTTTCACCTTGCTTTTTTAATATAGTCCTTGGTATATGCATTTCTGGTCAGAGAGCAAAGTTCTGATGGGTTTAATGGTGCACTCAATGCAGTGCTTGGCGCATTCCATCAATTTTTTTTTAAAAATTGCATCTCTTATTTCTTTAAATACATTAATCAGCCTAGTGTAGGCAAAACGGATCCATCGGACAATGCAATAAACATGAATTATCATCTATCCAACACGCATAATGGCTTAAAAATACATAATAGCAGGTGTAGTTTAAATGATTAGTTATTACACCTGTGGTGGGTCTGATTCAATTGGGAAAAATCATCTTTAATAGGTTAAAAGGTTTAGATCACCATGCTTTCCTTAAAGTGGCTGTAGAGAGGGAATGATGGAGTGCTCTGTCATTAGTAATTCATTTAAGAAAAACGTGGGGGATATAGCAAAGAACAGCATAAACGAGCGAATCCAATTTAAACATCAGGTAAAGTAGAAAACACCTTTTAAAAAAGCAAGATAAATGAATTCGGGAGGGAGATGAAATTGACGTATTTATTTTAACGGGAATTTGACAAAGTCCCGGCACACTTCAAACTTGCAAAAATATGAACAATTTCTTTTAAAGTTTCCATTCACTAATTTCAAGCCATATAAAATCATGCTGCCAAACACCTACATAAAGTATATTTGGGACTTGTTTATGTTCCTCTTGATCTCTGTCTGAAAATGCAGGCGACAGGCAAATCACATATTTAACAGCATCGATATCACTACGCCAGATGCAAAAATATAAAGCATCCAAACTAATAGCCTCAACATAATGTGCTGAATAAGAAAGATACCCAGATAGGCAGCTCCAGGTAAGTGTGAACATATGAAAACCTCTCTCCTCCTTCCACTAATTATTTCTTCAGCTACTCTCTACTCTCCCCTGCACCCACCGCACGAGGAACTGGAGCTACAATACGGGGGAAAGGCCTGTCCAACCCGGAATTTTACATGCCCGAGAGCCATCCACAGATGGTAGAAGGTTTCCCCAAATCTGTACCCATAATGCAAAGATTTTAGCACACTAAATAACTGCTGGGCACACTGGGTTTTGCAGCTTTCATTCACCTATTGTTGGACACTTTGCATTAACTTCATGAAGCAATTCAACTGGCTCTTCCTCTACAGAGGGTCGACACACACAGCATGCTTTTGTTGGTCGAAATGATGGGGTGCCTGCAGCCTGTCCTGTATTATCGTTTGATTTTCTAATTAGGAGATGAATGTGACTATTCATGGGTTATATTTGTGCCCAACTAAATTACATAAATTCAGGCCAAATCTTCCGCCTCAATGTCAAAGATGTAAAACGGAGACAGGAACTTTATTGCACATGTTGTGGGAGTGCAGCAAGCCAGGGAAAATTCTGGCGCACAGCACCTGATGCCGTTGTTGGAAGCCACTTGCCGTTGAGTCCATGAGAAACATGGAATCGTTTTTCCTTTCTCCTCCTCTTGCGCTGAGAGTTCTTAATGAGCGCACCTCGAATTGCCACTAGCTGGTATCATAAAAACACGGGTGACGAACTCAGAGGAAAACAGAAGCGAAGTTTCTCGCCACCCCTATTCCTGTGACCTCACCTTCCACCTCCCTCCCCCAAAAAGCAAAATAAAACCACCCTGTCACTGTCAACTCCCGAGTGTTAGGGAAATTTGATCATTTTCACGGGCCTGTCACTGAAAGCCAGAGGTAAAGCCACGATGCAAGCAAGGGGAGTAACCTCCCCTCTGCAATGGCTGCCCCGGAGGGCCTGCTGCAACCCAGGGGGAAGAGGGGCCTTTGGACCCCGGATGACTGGCCAATTGCGAGAGACCCTGTTTGAGAGCCCAGAATTTGTACTTGTATAAATCAATGGACTACAGCATACTCAGGGGTGATCTACGATGAACTATGTGCTGTTAAATGCATTGTGCAAGATAAGTAATCCCTGGTGAGCAGACTCGAGGTTCCGACAGTCTTCGCTGAAGAGATGCGTCCTGTGTGCTTCCCGCTCTCCTACAAAAGACCCGCACGCTGTAATCTTCAGAAGGCACACTTTCTTTTCCGCACGAGGGGGACAGGAGAACAGAGCTTGCCTGCTAGCGACCCCAGGGTGTGAGGAAGCCTTAGCACTTTGCACCTGACACGTAAACCTGATGCATTGTCTCCAGTGACACTTATTTGGAATGCCACCAATTCCAGCACTCCTGTGTGCTCCGTACACATCTATCTCCTAAAACGTGAGCATTCATTAGCCATTTTAAAATATTAAAAATAGTCAAAAATTAATGACGCTAACAACCAAAGCCAAGTCCTTTTTAACCCAGAGAGATCACAGCCAGAGGGCAAAAGGAATGACCGAGGTGCGGGCCCGAAGGCCCACCCCAACGCTGCAGTGTGGCACGTGCGTGCCTCAGAAGATTCCATTGCCTGTGAGAGGTTCCTACGCTGGTACTCTAAAGCAGATAGATACCCAGAATCCTGTTAACAAGCGTCAGACCAAAGCCAACTCGAGTTTTAACAAGGACCGACTTTAAAAGCCGGGCAGTGCGGAGAACGAGAGCACCCTCTTCAAACAGAAATGCTGCATTTTAGTAAGAAATCAGTACTCTGTCAGGAGTTCCTTGACAAATATGGTCATCGGTGGCACAAGGAAATAGTTGCAAAGCAGCTGTTAATCAGGGAAACACATCATAGAACGCTGATGCTAGCACTCGTGAAAAAATGCAACGGGCTAATTATGAAGCTATATATCTCACTAAAGAGGCCGTGTTCCTTGAGATTCCAGGCAAAGCACTCTCAGATCCAGGGTCCTAGGACAACATAATTCTGGCTCTCTGCATCCAGAATCCCCTCTAATCTGCCAGTTCCCAATCCCGGGGCTCTCCGTTCTTTTTCAATCCTCCACACTCTCCCTCTTAGCTAGGGAAGGGGCTGAGAAGAGTGACCACCCTGGAAGCGGGGGTATCACGGGCCACATTCCAAGACGCCGTGCATGCGAACACACCCACAAGGTGTCAGATCCTGAACCAGAACGAAAGAGAATCTACGAGCACGCACAAGAAATGTCAGACAGAACCCTCGTTCTAAGCGTGGCAGGAGGGCAAACGTGTGTGAGCTGCAAGCGAGGGGAGCCGCGCCCCCCCCCACCCACCCCCACGCGCACCCCTACCCCCAGTCGCCAAAATGAAAGAGGAGGAATAAAAAGGAGAAGCGGGCAACAAAAAAGAGAGACTGTTGTGTCCGAAATCCCAAAGGGAGGAAGGAGGGGGACCGGCAGAAAGGAAGCTGCTCTGAAGAGTGTTGAGGTGCCACGCAGGGAAGCCGAGGGGGCTCACAGGCAGGTGAGGGGAAAGTTAATATGCACAGGAAGGCTCGGTCAGCCAAAATTCAATACGATCCCCGTGCAAGGACAAGGAGGGATACGGCTCCCCGAAACCAGCCGGGTGGGGGTGGGGGGAGGGGCGCCACCGAACGCTCTCCGCTCTCCGAGCAAAACCACTGGAATGGCAAGAGGGGAATAACCTTGAGGTGGACACGCCGCTCAGGCAGCCCAAGCGCGGAGCCAAAGTGCCCCCTAGCCGGAGCCGGCGGCCGCGCAGGCCAAGGGCGGCCGCTCCGCTGACTCGCACAGCTCCGGTGAAGTGTTTTCACTCAGGGAAAATGAAATGTTTTGCAAGATGAAACAGAATGAAAATTGAGGTTTTAGGTAATTACTAGTTGGCATTTACATATCACGGGCTGGTTCAACACCTATTCATTTTCCTCTTTTATTTTCAATTTTTTAAAATTGCTCATTAAAAATGAACAGATGACAGTGACAGGAATTTTTTTTTCACTCTTTCTCCTTCTCCGAGGGTTACAAAATCAAGAGGCACATTTAGCCCCGTTTATCTACAGTTAACACACACACACACACACACACACACACACACACACACACACACAGGTACGTTTCATTTGCATCAAGGGGGGAACGGAGGGGGGAAAGTCAACAAAAGCCAGGAAGTTCAAAAATACAGACGGCGAGTTGTTATTGTACTTGAGCCAGCCTCCTGCACCTGGGTCAGGAGCGTGCTAGCAAGTGCCCTAGCACTCAAGGAGTTAAAGGAAAGAGCCTCTCTTCCGACTTGGAATTTCCTGGTTTTTGTCACTGTGTCCTTCCCATTGTTGATTTGGGTTACAACTCTATACTAATTAAGCCTGTGGGCCCTAATTTCCTTTGTTTTACTTTCCTCTGTCCTTTTGTTTTTCACATTAAAGAAATAAAATATCTCTGGTAGAAGTGCACAGGAGTTGACATGATAGAATGTAGTATTTTTAAGGTCTACTGTGTAAATCTGCATTTAGGGAATTCCAAAGCACGCATTATTGACCCTAGCCTCTCTTAAAACACATTGATATATGTAGTAAAAGCCTTTATGAAAAGTGGCAACGCCGTGTGCACAAAAACTACCTTTCAAAGTGAAATACCTCTGTGTTTAAATTGTTTTCTTCTTGGCCCGAGTTAAAAATATTGCATGAACTGCTTGTCAGAATGTCATTGTTTTCTTATTTGATTAAACTAGTTCTTCCAGAAATGTGTGTGGAAATCAAAAAGCATCTTCAGCCAACATGCACTATTTCATGTCAAGTGACGGTGGCTTTAGGGGCGTAAAGGGTGACTCTGGAGAGCACAGTGGGCTCCAGCCGCCGGGAGCTGGTGCAGTTGGGCAGCAAAGCCTGAAAAGCAGAGGAGCTGCTGTCGCTGAGCCTCACTGTCACCGCATCGCAGAAAGGGCTGCGGTGCACACACACTTGCCGGAGAGGAAATGAAAACCCTTGCTTCGAGGTTGAGAAGATCAAAGTTCCTTTTTAGGAAAGGTTGAGAAGGAAAAGGATTTTCTCCTTCAGGGAGAAAGAAAAGCAAATTTAAATGCCTTGTCCCCATGCATCCCCACCTGAATTTAGATAGCAGCCCCTCTAATTTTTGATGCAACCAACAAAGCAGTTACCCAAAGAGGGGAGGAAAAAAGGATGACATTTGCCTTTTCCTTGGCTTTGAAATCCAACTGGCAGCAAATTGTTTGAAGTCCTGCTTAGAGAAGAAACTGTAATAGCCTCCATACTGAAAAGAAGAGGAAAATGCCATTATACACGGATCACGGTAGCAGTGACCTCAGCAGAGAAGGCGAACGAGCCGGCTGCAAGTCAGAGGTCCGGCCTGCGTGCCAGGAACAGATTTAAAAAGGTTTACGTGCCAGAGATGTGTGGCAAGAGTTGGGTGCTCAGTCTCAAGAGATACCAAGAAAAGGCAAGGAGTTCAATTTCTTAACACGATGTCTTTCAACAGCTCCCTGACTGCTCCTTCTGCCAGTTTCCCTTGGTTTTTATATTTTCGATATTCCTCTAATTTCCCTGTGCTGTTAAAGAGGAAGCAGAGAGCACCCGGGCTTCGTGTTGTAAAATTAATGAAGGTGTCAAGCTGTTGAGTTGAATCACTCCAAAGGAATGTAATGACTCAGTGTCCAAGATGCTCCCTAGGAGAACTCTGAGCTCACTCAGTGACGGTGGCTGGTGACTCCAGCACTAAAAATATGTAGCATTCAGTCTCCAGGACCTTCTTGATGATACCATGGCTTCTACTTCCCGGTTCCTTTCTCTCCAGCATAGGCTGAATGTTACGCTTTCTGAAGGTTACTTCTCTTAAACTCCAGTACTTTTCAGATGCTCGGCAGATGAAACGGTGCTTTGGTTCCCACCTCTTCTGAAGTCGGGGCCAGATGAAGGAGATCAGGAAAGCCCTCTCTGGTCATGCACTACTGAGATGTGCGATGATTAGGAAGGGGACGGAGGTTATGTCACAGACAGACAGTTTCAAGCATTAAGTCATCACTGGGGGGGTTAGACACTGAACAGATGACCACCAAGTGGCATAGGACAGGATCCCTTCAGGATGGTTTAGCTTGCTCAGAGGGCAAGGAGATGGGCTCTTGGATTCTATGGAAGATAAGCTCTGGACCAAGAAATTCTGCCTACAATCACCCCCCATACAGTACAAAACTAAAACCTGTGAAAGAATGAGTGAATGAATAAATAAATTAAAATAAAATAAAATAAAACCTGTGAGATGACACTAAATGACATTCCTAACATACATCCTACAAAAGAACGAGAGAGAGACTGAATGGTAAAAAATAGATTTGGGGCACCTGGGTGGGTCAATTAGGTAAGCATCCAACTCTTGATTTTGGCTCAGGTCATGAACTCACGGTTCATGAGATCAAGCCCCACATTGGGCTCTGCACTGACAGCACAGAGCCTACCTGGGATTCTCTCTCTCTCTCTCTCTCTCTTTCTCTCTCTCTCTCTCTCTCTCTCTGCCCTTCCCACATGTGCATGCATGCTCTTTCTCTCAAAATAAATAAAAAATAAACTTAAAAAAATAGATTTGAATACAAAAGAAATAGTCATAGCCTAGAAATAGTTTGAATGATAAGATAGCAAGGAAGAAATTTAAAATGACAAATGTCATTACTTACAATAGCCAAGATATGGGAACAATCTAAGTGCCCAATGGATAAATGGATAAATTATTATGTATTCTCTCTCCCCCGACTCACACAGAGGAGTATTATTCAGCCATTAAAAAAAGAATGAACTCTTGCCGTTTGTGACAACATGGATGAACATCAGGGGTATTCTAGGTGAAGTAAGTCAGACAGAGAAAGACAAACACCATATGATTTCTCTTATACGTGGAATTAAAAAAAAAAAACTCATAGATACAGAGAACAGATTGGTGGTTGCCAGAGACAGGAGTAGAGGGGTGGGAGAAATGGGTGAAGGGGGTAAATTTTCATTTTAAGAAAAGAATCTGTATTACAGAGGTAGGACAGAACTTCATTGAAGGGCGTGGGGGCAAAATGACATGAGTAAGTTAGGAAGCAAGAGGAGACTGTAGACAGAGGACTAAAGGAACCACACATAAGCTCTGGCCTGTAGATGATAAAGTTGTTTCCCTGGGGAGCACAGGTCAATGATCCTGATACCGCTATCCACACGTACTAGGATTGAGCAAATAAGCAGAAGATGGACATTGGGGAAAAGAAGAGAGAAAATTTTTCCATAAATGGAAGCCCCTGTGTGGTGCTGTGCCACAGACAAAAGGGAAAACAAGGTCTAGGTCTCTCCATATTGTGACATTCTGCTTTAGTCTTTGCTTTTGTACTTGATCTTGCCTCTCTGCACGTAGTATTTCCTCCTTAATCTACTGAATTAATTTGTACTCCTCCAAAAAAAGGAAAAGAAAGGAAAGGGAAGGGAAGGGAAGGGAAGGGAAGGGAAGGGAAGGGAAGGGAAGGGGAAAAGAGAAAAGAGAAAAGAGAAAAAAGAAAAAAAAAGAAAAGAAAAAAAAAGAAAAAAAAAAAAAACAAAAGAAAAAGAAAAAAAAGAAAAAAGAAATTTTCAGCTAGGAGGCCCGCCTTGACCCCATTCTAGCTAACATGCAATTGCCTTGGCCTTGAGGCTGGATGTTGCTTAACCGGATGGTATGTTCTTTAAAGTATTTTGCATACAAAAAGTAAATAAGTAAATATAAAATGACAAATGTGCATGGCCTTTAAATCACCCATTTAGATCCAGTGAAGTGCAGAAAAAAGTAAACAGTTAATATCCGCACTAACAGAAGACCACCGAGTCCTAGTTTCTGCTATTATTTAAATTCATCCGTGGCCTAAGGGGAAAAAAATAAAAGTATGAGATCCAAAAGTATGATTCATAATACCGGCAGACTCAAAAATCTTCAAATTTACAGTAAGATGATAGGGATTAGAAACAGTTTCTACTCAAATAGTGAAATGAAGTCCGCTCCTCCCAGAGGAAAATCACCCTCTTCACCAAACACACAGGCCCAAGAACGTGGACAGGGACAGACTGTCTACAAAGACAGCATCCACGGAAACAACTCTGGCAATAAGTGGGGTGACAGGCGCCAGAGGTACCTGACATCCCTATGTAATAATAACCCTGGTGGCCAGGTTCTGTTTTCTAAGAAAGGAGTATCTGACATAGGCCACGCCTCTGTCACTGACTTTAGAAGGAACTTCGCCACCCCAAGAGCAGGGAACAGAGCACCCCAAGTCCAGGGATGCCTCTCACATAGATGGGGATCTTCTAGGGGCACCGAAATAACAGCTGTGGAACACACCCTGTCTGTACCCCCAGCACCAAGGCGGAACAGTCAGGAGAGAGGGTGACTCAATCGCTACCACTGCACTTGCCTTCTCTGATGGGCCCCGACTTAGAAACTTTTAGCTTAGAAACATTTAGGAAATGTCCACAGGACGCAGGAAGGATCAAATGGTAAGCACCATGGCTTTGAACCATTCTGTGATCTTTCACTAAACACCGTGAGCATTCCTATTATTAACAACCAGAGCTCCCAATGAAAAACCACACTTCTAAAAAAAAAAAAGAAAAAGATTCGAGAGAGGCCTACCAGACACCAGAGCCACCCCTGGCCACGAGGCCCTCATTTCAGATCTCCCACCTCTGATGGGCAGATCAAAAGGAGGGGGTCTTCATGTCCCGCATGGGACGTTCTCACCAACATTGGTCATCGAAAATGGACACATAATTTACTTACAATTAACACGAGATTTCACCAATTTTCACCATCAAGCAAATCACTTCTATTGAGCACCCTCCTCCTCCTCTAAATCAATAGTAACTCGTTTCTAATTTCTCCCAGCTCTGTCTGGGAAACGGAGAGAAGTTTGCTTTCTGTTCTCTGAAGGATCAGGAACTACCGCCTTGCTTTGCAACCCTCTGGATTCCCCGCACCCCCGCTCAGAGGGCAAAATATTCTGAAATCACAAAACTGCCTACATTTCCTCAGTCTGGCAAAAGCTTCCGGAGACCTTGCTCGTCGGTTTCTGCTCATTGTCCTTTCTCTCTCTCTTCCTGCCTGTTTAAACACACGGACACAGAGTTATTAACTTTTACAGGAAAACCAAATAAAATAACGTCGAAGCAAAACTGCGGTGATGTCAGGGCTGAAGCGAGCGCCATTCATCTGTGGGAATCTGATTAGCGCTCGAGTGGCAGAGCTACCTGGAAAAGTGCTCACAATCAAATAAAAAAATGATACCCAAACATTAACCTGATGGCTAAAAACTCCACATTTAAGCAGTTAAAGTAATAAAGGAGCTTTTATTGAGTATTTTTTATATTTCATTATGCCCCAAATTGACGAGGACTCCCGGATACATTTTCTAGACTTTTGGTTCCTCAAATCAAATGCTCTCTTGGACTTTTTTTTTTTTTTTTAACTAAAAGGAAACAGCATTTCTTGTAAATTTGAATGAAAGGACTGAAGCTTCTCTTGCAATATCGATATCAGCCTTGAGTGCAAACATAGCCAAACAGTGCAACAAACAGAAGCCTTTTTGGTTTATGTACTTTATTTCTGAACCTGCCCAGAGCCAGCGGAGAATTTTTCTCCAGAACTTTACCTTACACAAACCCTGTATTTTCTCTTTCACCCACATTTTGCTCAAAATTGGTAGGGAACGGGGATGGGGCGCTTTGGTGGCTCAGTCGGTTAAGCGTCTGACTCTTGATCTCAGGGTGGTGAGCTCAAGCCCGGTGTTGGGCTCCACACGCATGGAGCCTACTTAAAAAAACAAACAAACAAACAAAAAATTGGTCAGGAATGAAACTTGGTGGAATGATGGGACAGAGAGCAGTGTGGGTCTCAAGACAGTTGCACACTGAGTCCAACCCTCACACTGGTGTGTCCCGAGACCCAGCCTCTCACGCCCCTGCTCCGTGCCACAGATTCCTTCATTTCTGTAAAACAACATCTTACCCAGATGACCTTCAGGACCCTCTAGTTATGCCACCCCATGATTTCTAAGTTGACTCCCGGAGGCAGCCTATGATACCTCGACCAGGGATATGGGCTTGGAGGATAAGACCCAACCTTTCCAGAGCTCAGCTCTCCAATCTCACCCAATTCAAAAAAAAAAAAAAAAAAAAAAAAAAAAAAAAAAAAAAGGAGAAAACCAACAGAGAAGAGGAAGGAGAGAAAGAAAGGGAGAAAAAAAAAACCACTGCTGCCAAAAAAGAAATGACAGATTTAACGTATCTTGCACATAGCAAAGCTTTACTCTCACTACTTACTTGCGACTTATTTTGTATACGAGCTTAGTTATCGGATATCCAAATTACAGAAGATTAAAACTGCAAATGAGAAAGGAAAAACAAGCCAACTAACAGATACTTACGGAACAAAGACCAGATAGCAAAAGTAAGCCAATCGACAAATGTCAAGAGAGAAACATCTATGAAAAGGCAAACAAAAAACTCAAAAAGCTTGTTCGTTTGGGGTTGTTTGGCATAGGTGGAGTCATTTAGAATAAGGGCAAATATACAACATATCTATATTTCAACAGTTTTTGAAAAAAGAACTCCACTTACAACACAATATAAACATTTACGTCTACAATGACGGTACTGAGTCATGAGGACTAATACTCTGCCTAATAAAGTAAGAAACTATATAACCCATTTCATGCAATTCCCAGCCCGAAGCTTCAAAGTGTTTTGTTTTGTTTTGTTTTCATACAGGCCCTCGATGGCCATCTAACTGTGCCTATCCAAAATGACTCATCTGAGGAGGGTGCCAGAGACAGTGATGCTCCTGAACTGAACACGAACAGTTTTTATTCAAGTTAGATTAAGAAGCAGGAAGCCGAAGATTAAATAATGAATAGTTACTGAGCATTCACCGGGTACGCACAGCACACCAGGCACTTAGAAAACCAAGTAAAGCAAAGATGCTGCTTTTGCTGTTCCAGTCCAGGACAAGGAAAGAAGTCAAAAGGGACCTTAGGCCATCCGGTCCCACATATCACCTAAGACTCCCCCGCTCTTCAACAACCTCGACAAATGATGGGTGGGCTTCCACCTGAATGCTTACGATGAACAAGAGAACTCATTCTCAAGAGCCCGTCTATTCATTTTCGGGAGTCCTTCTTTAAACGGAGTTGAAATCTACTTTCCTGAACCTCCTGTGCACTGGCCCCAGTTCTCTGCAGGAGAACGATATTAACTGATCCAGTTTTCGACACAATGCTGGGTGAGGAATTAGGATAGGCCTCTGTCACTTGGCTATCTTTTCTATAAAAGCATTTCCCTTACTCTGCTTATTAACTAAATGTGAACACCGGTTTCACTGTGTAACAGCTTCATGAATTCTGCTCTTAAGCTTGGTAAGAGCAGCTTTGCCCTTTGTGGGAGGGCCAAGGCTACACCTGTAATGTCAGAATGCATTAGCAATAATAAAGGCCACAGTAATGCAAGAGACGACTTCATACACACGTCATTCCCGAATGGCTAAATTCAATCAAATATGGCAGCGCTTCCTACAATGCTCTGATCACTGGGGCCGGCGCGTGTGACGTGGGCCCACTTACTGGAAGCTGCTGGAAGCAGAAAGTGAGCGCTCTGCTTTGAGGCTGTAACGGATGGGTTTTTACCAGCCCCCTAAGTGGTTTGGCCTCCTTCTTTCCCAGGAATTACCTAGAAATTCATTCGACGTCTAAAGACTACAAATGTGAAAAACCTCAGAAGGCTAAAAGGACATGAAGAGAAGAGCGAAAAAGCGTAGTGTTCTGTCACCCTCGCCCTACAGACAGAGGATTCTTACGGGGAGGAAAGTAATCTCCGAAGAGGGGGATCACCAAAGAAGCACGGCCAAAGTTCACCCGGTCTTAATTCTAACTCAGTCACCGACTTCTTTAGTAACTTCCCAAGAGGTGCTCACCTTTCCTGTTTCTACTTCCTCATCTGTAAAATGGAACTAAGACTGCTGAGAGACGCGCCAAAGGGTCACGTGGAAGAATTAGTTAGCATTTATGCCACACTTTTGATCTTCAAAGTAAGGTTATTAGACTATAAAGTAGAGTAGATGTGGTTTGAAAAATCTTTTAAAAACCGAAAATAAAGCAGGCAAGCAAATTTAGAGGAGCAAAACAGGCTGACATCACCTCCCAGCAGCCAGATGCCTCTACCTCCACAGGCACCCACTTTCTGCCCTAATCTGCATCTGCATGTGGAGACAAAGGTATAAGAACGTTTTATTAGGAAAAAATGGGAGGGGGTGGAAGGAAGGGAGAAAGGAGAAAGAGAAGGTTTGAGGAGGAGAGGCACTGAAGAGCACGTCGAAGGGAGGACACAAGGAGACAAGGAAGTGGGGGTGGGGGGAGAAGAAAGAGGGAACAGCGAGAAATAAAGAGCAGGCAGATCCCGTCCCCTAAAAGAACAGCAAGAACGGGAAGGGAGGAAAAAAGAGAAAAACAGAGACACAGAAAAGCAAACATCAAGGGAACAAATGTAAAAAGCGTGTCCTGTGTTCAAAGAAAGCAAGAAGGCCGAAAGTAAAAGTTAAAAGTTTTACATCAAAAAAACAAACGAAAACAAAAATAAAAAAAGAGGAGGACAAAGAGCAGAGGATAGAGAAGGAGAACATAGAGCTTTCGGGAGTCTGTCTGGAAACCAGAAAGCCGGAGGAGAGATCATTAGCAAGTCCACAGAGCGTCTACAGCAATACCGCGCGGGTCAATTCATTTAACGCTGCCCTGTACATTTACAGAAAAGTACCTCTGATATAATAAAGGCTCATAAACACGCAGAAATTGGGTTAGACCCGTTTCGAATTCCTGCCAAACAATGGTTCAGAAAAATGAAGCTCTATTTTAATTAGCTGGATTCGCGAGTGATTTGATAACAGCAGATGCTGTCTGGATGCTTTCAGCTTGATGGGCTCCACATATATGAACTTAAGAGTGGTTCTGATGCAATTAGGTGTTTCTCTCTGCTCCAGCATGCCAGGCCCAAGGACCCGAGCCTACGTGTGGCCCCTGCATGTTTCTGTATTAATCTACATGGCAATATTTTAAACCGAAGATGAGAAAAGTGACCCCGTAAGACAAGTAGAAAAGTCGTCTTTAAAAGTCACTGGCAGGTAGAAGAGGACACTCTCACAACGAATTTGTCTCTCCACCGGGGAAAGAAAAGTTGGGAAGCTGAGAAAAAGCCACACAGGGCAGCAGCACCTGTAACAGAAACATTTACTGCCAAAGCTGGAACACAGCAGACCTTTTCCTTCCAATTTTGCGATTCCAGTCCAGCGTTACGGCAAAGGATTAGCTGCCTAATGCACAGCCCGACCTGGGACTAAGTGGCCTTCAAAATGTTCTTTGTAACCAGGCAGGCATCCTGTTATTACCCAGAGCACCGCTGCAGAGACAGGCAGTGGTGTTCAGGACCGCAGCCCTGCAAGTCCAAGTATTTTCACCAGGTGCTTTCAAGCTGGGCACCTTACTGCCCCCTCTCTCCCTTTTAAGCACTCTCTCTCTCCCAAAGAGCCTTCTACTCGCTTTTCCCAAAGCACCCACCGCCCTCTGCTAGGGCCACTTAGAGCACCACCGCCCACAGGCACAGAGCTGCTAAAGGACCCGCACAAAGCAAGAGCAGCTTCCAGCATCGGGACTCGCCTAATAGGAGGACCCGATCTGCTCATTACCCGCCAGTTTGTCACGGCTGGGCTGAGTAGGGGACGATTATGAAAAGGGGGGTGTTGGGAGGAAGCTCTCCCATACTAGGTCGTGTGCTACTCGTCCTGAAATTCTGAATCAGGCTTTCAAAATCGTTCAACGTCCCCCCCACCCCACCCCCTCTGGCTCCCATCGGATGACGTGAAGTAGAGAGGGTGGAAAAGAGACACGAGAGTTCTGGCTGACTCGTCTGGACAGAGCGGGCGATGCCTGAACCCCGCCACTACCACCACGAGCACACAGGGAGAAACACACACCCCTCACTCTCCCTCTCCAAGAGGACAAAACGGACATAATGACCTTCACACCATCTCCCCTTCGCCGGCGCTAACAAGCCGAGCACTGTAAATCAAGGATGAAATCCCTGTGCCAGGAAAGCAAAGGAGGAGCATTTCTTCCGTAAGAGCCCAAAGATGCCGCCTGCTTCTGAATCAGCACTTCAGGGCAAGCGTTCGGAAGGCAGGAAGCTTAATGCCAGCGAGTGAAGGAAAAATAGGTATTTATTATATGTAGTAGGGCCTTCTTCAAAAGTTATTTATTTCACAAAACCACTCTGCTAAATAGAGGTTTCAATCTAATTGGAATTGCAATCTGCATATTGTAAATGCAGCAAATGACAGCCTCCGAGACTTTTGTTCTATGCCAGTTTATGGGTTCACTAGTACAAGACTTCCCAGTGTACACGCATAAGCGAATGGAAGAAGGGAGTTCAGAGGGTTATCCTTTAACATATGTGTTTATTTGTGTGTATTTATTTATTTATAATATGTTTTTCAGCCCCTTGCAAGCCCCAAAGGAGAGGGAGAGGGCCTGCACTGTGAAATGGGATAATGTTTGCAAGACCCCTAAGAATGCAGAGCCAGGAAGGAGGAAGGAGGCTCACAGGGACATCCGTGTGTTTGGCCACACAGGTCTCTGGTGAGACCCCAATCACCATCAGCCTCTCTTCCCTTCTTGGGCAGGGGGAAGGTGAGGAAGGGACCCCTACTCATCTTAATTTCCCCCTCCTATCCACATCCCGTATTAGCCATGTTAATTAACAGAGATGCAAATAGTCACGGCCCAAAATAAAGGTTTTTAACAAGAAGTAAAAAGAGACCTTACAAATCCAACGGAAAAATAAAAAAGAAGAGGGAGAGAAAGAAACGACCGACCCAAAGCTAAAGGTCAACCTACAAATAATTAAGGAAATGAGAAAGCAAAAGGACAGGTCAGGACTTCCCACAGGGGTCTGAAATTTTCTGTTTGTATCTCTGGCTTCACATCAAAAGTGAGTTATGGCAGAGAGGACAACGTTCTGGGGAAGAGAAGAAGGCACAAAGATTCTAGAGTCCCACACAGGCCCGGGACTTCTCTCCCTACATCGCATTCAAGAGAACTTTCTGTTCCCTTTCCCCCTCACTCATTTCAAGAAATAGATTATTTAATTGTTTTCAAACACGGCACTCCTAGAGCCCAAAGATACCCCTTGCTTCCTTAAAACCTAAGCATCTTCTAGTTGACAGTTTTTGCCCTCCATACTCTGACAATACCAGCCTGTCAGAGGGTGTAAACTTCTGTCAAAAAAATAGTAACAGTAATAAATAAAAATCAGACCTTCAGCTTCCCATAAAAAAAAAAAAAAAGATAGAATAAATATGAATTTGAAGGGGAATTCTGCCAAAACCTGAACCTCCCAAATCTGGTTCAGCCACATTCTTGCCCACAGCCTGTACTTCTCGGTGCCTCCCTACATTTTTCAAAATGCAGCTGCACAGACCTCTTAAAATTCAGATTTCTAGCACCTATAATTACAGGGCGCTCGAGCCAGGCTCCTTTAATTAATGAACCTGACTCCTCTCTCTTCAAAGGAAATCTGCATAAGGGATATATCACAGGGTGAACTGACCCCCAATCAGCACTATCTGCTCACTGTGCCTGATGGCAACCAGCACTCTGCACCTCCAACAGGAGAGTGAGGTTGTCCCCCCCCCCCCCCAACCGAACCCTCCCCCCACACACCCCAATCTGGCACAAGCCTATTATGCGGTTAAGGCCGTAAAACATTTCTTGGAACTTAAGGGAAGAGAAGCAAGCTTTCCTGGGTGTGACCAACAAAACCCAAAGAGAATTAGATTCCCCCTGGTCCGAGCGCTCCCCGATTTCACTTTCTTCCCTCTGCCAGGATAAAGTGGGGAGTGGAGGCAGGAAAGACAGCCACTGTTCAAGGGTCAACAAAGCCAACAGAGGGAGCAGGCCGGGGCTCTGACAAACTCTGGAAAAGAAATAAACACAACAGACCTGGGATTGACATTTCATCCCAAACCCGAAACGGAACTGGCAAGGAAGGCCGTGCCTCTTTAAAGCAAAACAGGTGGAGAAGGGGTCATGACGCAAAGATACTGTTCACAAGGTCTGGAGAAGGATCTGGGCATGTCCCAAAGATGACAAACTGACCTCAAGATCTGTTACCCGGGGGGTCCTCACCCATTCTGATCTACTCGCTTCTAAACCAATACTTGATTGCCAGTTTTGAAAGAACTGGTTTTCCTTCTGGCTGTCTGGGCAGCACAGCCTAATACTGTTTGTATCTGCTGCCCATGCCAGGACAGCCTATAGCCGCTCCTGCAAGTGCTCATAAGCTGGCTTGTAACCGTGTTCTCCGGGGAGCAGGCTGCCTTTGGCTGCGACAGGAACTGGAAATGGCTGCAAACAAAGCCACAGCTGCCAGACCAGACAAGGCCTAGGTCAAATCAAGACGACCCGAGGTGAAGATTCAGGTAGGAGATCTGAGATCCAGTAAGAGACTCCAATGGGTCTGGCAATGATGAAAACAGGTTTTGCCCAGTTACTACCATCTGATAACCATTTCACAAGGGTCCCTCAGGCCCACAGCAAACCCTGTAGACCGAATTTGCATCACCGGCCAAGTAAACACACCTCTTCTACAGGTAGGAGAAAAGTTCTCAGACTATGTACCCAGTAACACGTTTTCTGCAGTTTTCCAAGTTTCTCGTGTGATTCAGGCCAGAAAGCGAGGCTGGGGAACTACCAGAGAATAGCACTGGGCTAACGAATGAACACTTGAGGCGCACTCTCCCGGCTTCTTAGTTCTTCCTAGGGCACTCGACAGCACAGATGCCAAAAACTGAATTCAGTCATTCCGTATTCTGCCGGGAAAGGGGGCTTTAACTATCCAGTGAGTTTCTGCTGTTGTGAATATGATTTTAGAAGACGGGGGAACAAGGAGTAACATCAGTCTCTCCAAGAGTTAAACCCTCAAAGCAAAGTGAGGCATGATCAACGACCAGCCACTGAGTCAAACGCCACCGTACCTGTCTTGTTTCTGACCTGCCGCCTCTATGCCCAATGGCCAGAGGCCAACACCCTATACCATCTCTGCTCTCCCATTAGATCTGTCTCCAAATCCATCAGTACACTGCGACCTGCACCCAATGACCAGGGGGTTACGGGGGAGTTCCAGGCTGAGGGTGTCACCGACGATGATAAGGAACAACTACTTCCATATTCCCAGACACAGGCAGCCAGAGCTGGGTGAAGGATTTTTTCCAATTTGGCTTGGTTTTCCAACCAAGACATTCTCAGAGTTCGTTGGTTTTTGAAGCGGAAGCATTTGATTTTCTAACAAACGAACACTTAGAAGCACGGGACCAGCGAGAACACGGAATTGAGGAGGAAGGGCGGGACAGGCGAAAACGCAGGGCTGGGAGGCAGCTGAGATCAAGAATGTCCAGGGCTTCTGGGCACGGGAGCTCACACCGGCCAGCCAGGCACTCTCTTCCCAGGGTGTCTCTGGGGGAAATCACCCATCGATCCTAGGACACACGCGTTCGAGGACCAATCCTTTACCTCAGAGCAGCCTCTGCCTCAAATTCCTGCTTGCGCTTTAATGTTTAAATTATTAAATGCATTAATGTATTTACATTATTCAAGTCTTATGTGCATTTTTCTGAGATAATTTATGTATAAGAGTTTGAATGTCCATGACTGTTAATGTCTACAACCCTTCCTGTTCGTTATTGATTCTGGAAGAAAAAAAAAAAAGTCAGAGTTTTAATGCCTTATTTTTAATGTATTAAGAGTCTGAATAAGTGCATTCTCTTTTTTCTTTTGTAATTTCATAATTTAAGTAGTGCATTTATTAAACTGACACAGTATGAATTGTGGTGAAGCCTGGCACGGCTCCACGCCGCCAGAACAGCCAGCTGGAGGAGCGCACCCGCTCCTCGGAGACCAGGCGGCAGCTCAGCGCGCTTCCCACCTCCGCCAGGCCAGGACCGGGCAGAGGAACGGCGGCAGGCACTCGCCGAATCTGGGCTCTGCCAGGAGAGTTCTCTTCCTCCGTTTTAGAGTTCCTGCCCAAAGCCTCTCTCCTTGTTAAATAAGGGTTTCCCGAGTGCTGCGGAGCTGCCTCTTTTTATTAAGGTGGAAGTTTTCTGCTTGTCACAAGTCCGCACCTGCCAGACTCCGGCTGATATCCAAACAGAGCTGGCCATCAGCACACAGTTTTCAAGAAGAATAAAGAGGCTGGGGCTCGGCAGAGCAAAAACAAGCAAACGCAACTGCTTTTAAAAGGGGGTCTTCTCAAAATGCAGACAAACGTCTCAAAGACAACACCTCCAACTTGGGCAGAACTTCTTCTTTTGAGATCCAGTTTCCCCAGCAGAAAAGCCCTCTTTCAACTATAGCCAACAGAGCGACAGTGACACCCAATGGCCTCTTGGTTCAATCCCAACTGAGCATTTCTCGTGGCTTTCCCGGAGGCAGGTCTCAGGCCCAGAGCTCCCGTGTGAACATGGAAGCACGAGAGAAAATCAGTTATCAGCTACTCATCAAGAAACCGAACTGCTCATGGATAAATTTCCTGCCACTCCACGGAAGACATATACACACTGTATGTGATAATGCACGTGTGTGCAAACTGCAGAGCAGAGCACGCATCAGTACAGCCTCTTTCTGGGGGGGGAGGGGGAATGGAGGGGTGTGAGCACGTGTGCACACACAGGCGCACAGACACACAATACGTGGACTCCACAACAGCGTACAAATCAACTTGAAGTGGGAGAAGGGATGCCAGAAGTTGTTCGCTGCGGTTTTAGAACCTGACTCTGCCGTTTCTGTCACACGTGTACAGATACACGCTTACAATACATACACATGATACGCCTTTTCAGTGTATCTTCCCCCTTTCTTTTTTTTTTTTCTAGTTTTCCCTGTTTCCTTCTTTTCTTTTTTCTTCTTTTCTTTTTTGGCTACTCATTACCATTCTTTAACTGTTACAATTTATATCAGCATATAATGTTAAATAATTACAGGGAGCAGAGCTCACTCTAGTGAGGATATAAACGCGCTGTGGGAATCTACAGATTTAAACAAATAACACTCACAGCAGGGGGTGAGCGGATGAATTAGCATTAATATCCTGCCTGGGAGATCCCAGTGCACTGGTACTGCTTAAATACAGATCTTTTCTGTAACAGTCAATATGACAGCTCCCGGCAATACGGCCCCTTTCCCTTTCCCAGTCAATATAGCAGCCAGTGAAAATAGAAACGTCCCTGTAGCAATCAATATAGCAGCCAGCTAAAATAAACCCTTCCCTTTTAAGGGCTATATAATAGTCAGCTAAATGGAAGAATTGGCACCCCTGCTGGATAGCTCAGCAGAGAAGCCAAGGAATGAACAGGCCACGAGCACTAAAATGATCCCTCTGCTTCTCAGATCGGCCCTGCCCAGGAAGGGAGAAAACATCCACAGGTAGGGAATCCAGAGGGAGCCTGCAAGGGACACTTGGCAGGCTGCTCCTGGTCCCAAAGAGCAGATGTTCAGGTCACACTGCAGGCTTCCAGGCACCTCTCATGGAGGTTTAATTTAAATGGACAGAAATTCTAGAATCCTTGCTCAAATGGTCAGCTGGAACAGGGGAACGTCGGTCTCCAGTGGGACGGGGGGTCGGGGGGGGGGGGGGGGTGGTGGTGAGAGTATCTTGATGTGAACCCTGAGCCCCCCCACCCCCACCCCGCCTGCCGCTCCTGTGCTGTTCCCACCCTGCTCCTACCCTAAGCCCAGAAGGGAAGAGTATTAAGTTAACAGCCTGTGGTTTTTGTTTTCCAGCAGCAAGGGATGGCGACTGTGTCAGAATCAGACATCCAGCCAAGTGGGTGAAAACAGAGCATTCTGTGTTGAAAGCCAGCCGGCAGATACCCACACTCATTTTTAAAACTCACCGCCATCAATCTATTAAGTATTGTAACACAGATATCATATCCCTCACCCCCACCCTGCTTCACAACGTGGAAAACGCTCTCCTTCCTTGGAGACATATAGGAAAGAAGTTTAACAGAATTCAGAGGATGCCTTGCTCTGAAGGCCCAAATAGCCCAAAAAGCCTTTAAAAAAAGAAGAAAAAGAAAAAACAGCAAGGAGTGTTTGAGTCAGAGAGGTTTCCCAGGCATTTTTGAAGTTATCACTCCTTTTTCATTCTAACTAGCTACTTCTATAATTAGTTCTGGTGGATTTATAGATTCGACAAACGTGGACTATAACCACTGGCACGAGTGCAGGTTTCCAGCCGACACTCCTGAAGTTAATGCTGGGATTCTGTTATGCTCCAAAGCAGATGAACGTGAGGGACCCGCCCCGCCTTCATTAAAATTCCACAATCTGTCTGCCATCCTTTGGGGAAATCCGCCGAGGGTCCCTGTTTCCCTGGCCAGGTGTTGAACACCCAGTGATGCTCATGTCATCAATCAGGTGACTCAGTCAAGTGCCACAGTGTCAGAAACCGCCGGAAAAAAAAGATCCTGCAAGTCCTGGTTTTGAGGAGCTCAAGTCCTTAAAAAATTTAGATCCCCACATCCCACCTAAGCCGGTAAGACTCAGCAGGTGCTCTCTACTTCAGGAATTCCAGTTAAAAGGCATCTCAGGAGCGGCGAAAAGGTTAGCATGCTTGACGGAGGCCCTCTCAGGGCAATCAGCATTTGTTGAGGGAGCCTGGCACTCGGTTCTCCGGTCCATCTTGGGAAATCCTAGTGCTGTCAGTCCCCCTGTGATCGTGGCAGCCACAAGGGCGGAGATGGATACGTGGGGAGACCTGGGATGTACCCACAAGTGTGCAAAACACAGATTCACAAAAGGTGAGTAGCTGTTACAATATGACATGGCGCTTAGCTTCCAGAGCGGACGCCAATGAGTGCTTTATAAACTCTGGTGTGCACGGACATTTGTTTCCAAGTCTAAGGTCCACACAAAAACTCAGTTAGGTGGCTGGAGAGCGCGCGGCATGATGTGAGCCAAGGTCGCTTCAACTGCCATGACGGTTCTCAGAAGGCGGAGGGGAGGCAGGAAGGGAGGGAAAGAGAGAGAAAGAGAGAGTAATGAAAGAGAAATGAATTACGGAAGGAAAGGAGAAAGGAGAGGCAAGAGAGAAAAGATGACAGAGGACACGGAGGGAACAAAATGAGAAAGAAAGATGCAAAGAGCTTTCAGGGCATTTTACGAAACGACAGTTGCAATAAAACAAATAGAACGGTGAGTCATCTGGTTTCCAACTTCTGAGTCAAAAGGGGCTGTTTCTAGACAAACTGCAAAGTGGCTCTGAGGCCTGCACACTCACGATGCCTCTCACAGCGACCGAACAGGATGTGGGGAGCGGACGGGGAGGTGGGAGTGAGCACGGTCTTCGCCGGTCCCAGTGTCACTGCGAATAAAGACTGTCAAGATTTAAACCATAATAATGGAAAGGCTATAAAGGTCTCAGCTGTAATGTTTCCTCTGATGTTCCTTGTCATAAAATGCCCGCTTGATGTTGCTTACGTGGCAATGATACACTACACACCCGTGTACGTATGCACCAGTGGGAACCTTGCACCCTGAGTCCCCAGGCAGGAGCCGGGCAGCAACTGTGCGCTCCAGTTCCCCAGCTCATCATCACCATCTACCAAAGTGAGCACACGCGCGCACACACACACACACACACACACACTCCACAAATATGTACTGAGTGCCTACTTCCTGCCCACAGCGGCGCTGTAAGGATATCTGCCCATCCCAGAGAGGGATTAGCAAGGTGCCTGGGTGTCAAATGCCCAGGAAACAAACAAACAGACCATGCACTCTGCTTGGAATTCCGGCCGTACAACACGGGGTCTCCTGTGCTACGTCTGCCCCTAACAGCCTGACACCAGAGCTCGGCAGCCTTACGGTGAAATGCAACCTCCCCACACTCCCGCCCCCCGTGCCTCCTGTAACATAAATCAGACAAACACTCGAAAAGGGGGCTACACTGGGCACCCACAAAGACTCGCCTTTACTTGGACTCAGCAGACAAAACTACAGAAAACCGCTCATTGCAAGTGCATCTTTTATCTGCCGCCTGCCACCTAACCATCGTAGGCCCAGAGGGAACCGCAGAGAAAAACAGAAACAAGACCTATGTTGATACTTCACAGACATGACCGAGAAGCAGGAACTCAGGAAGAACAAGATGGACACGAGAACCGCACACAGAGATAGATAAAAGGAAGTTTGTATCTGTAAATCAGGGAGGCCGGGCAAAGCAATGGGGAAAGCCAAGGTACAAAATTAGGAAAGGACTGATCTAGTCGAGCCCAGCTCGGTGGCAGATACAGAGTGATAACTCACATTTGCTGGGCGGGCAGCCAGTGCCAACCACAAGCCATCGCTGGGCCGTCTTCCCTGTTGATCTGTAATTGGTGAGTCTGTGATGGAGCTACCAATTATCTTTAGGCCCCCTGTATTTAGTTCACAGACAAAGGGAAGCAGGAGAGACCAGTTAGTAATGAGTAAGTAATGGCCACTAAAATACATTGTATTTTACGGAGCTGCTTCGGCAGGAAAAGCCATTCGGAAAATAAAAAGGGAAAGAATAAAATAAGCTAGAGAAACTCAATTTTCTTCTCCCTTCCTCCCAAAGCCACACTTAGGATAAAATGAGGTTTGTGCAGGTTAATCCTTATGAGGTAAGAAAAAAATGATTAAATACATTTAAAAAATCAATTGTACATTAAACCAAATCCAGGAACTGCAAAAACAAACACCACAGCATCCCTCCAGCCGGCATTAGCTCTGCCAGTCTGGTCAGTGGGGGATACCCCCACCTGATGGAGCCCGCTGACGTAACGGAAGAGAAACAGAAGGGGGAAGAGAGTGGAGCTGGGAGGGCTGGGGCCAGGGGGAGGACTACAGATCTGGATTTCACCGGAATAAAGTTATTTCTAGGCACTACAAAGAAAGACAGAAAATGCCATATAAGTGGGGCTCTGGAGACCAGGATGGATTCTTCAAAGATCCGATAGAAGTAACAATAATTGTAATCACTTGATAAACAGAAGTTATAAGCCACTTCACTGTCAAATGACTTGCCACTATGTCTAGTTTTCTTCTGTTCATTAGCAGATACTATTAACTGCCATTTTTCAGACCGACAACGGAGAACGAGCTGGAGAGGTGGGGCGAAGAGGCATGCCTTTGTCTCTGAGGAAAGCCACTCTCAGGGCTGGAATGGAAACTCCCACCCTTCCCCAGGTCCCCTCTGGGGTCCTCGGGGACGAAAGCCCGCAAGCTCGCAGAGCCCCAAGAGCGGCCATCAGTCAGCGGCTCCTCCCACCGTGGAGTCAGGGCTGAGAATCCTTAGCTAATCCTAAATAAACCTCCCAGGGCTGAAATGTCGTGGCCAATTTGCTTCTCGGTGTGTACTGCAACCATCCGGTTCTGCCTGCAACCAACCCTTCTCCTTTTCGTCACTTGGCCTCAGCCACACAACTGGAAGAAGATCTGAGAGCCAGGGCCATGGTGAAATATGGGCTTGTGGGAGGCTGGGTGCTAGTTACTCACTTCAACAAGGCACGAGTTGGCCATATGTCAGGCCTGGGCCCCAAAGTCTCAAAGAACTGGCAAATCCAAAGTTTCCCCTTCGATGTGCTGGGGCGGTGAGTCATTTAGAACCGTAAAGAAACCTGTGTGAGACGGGCTTGCGGGGGGAGGGGAGCAGAGGGAAGCAGCGAGAGGAAGAACAGGTAATCAACCATAGGACAGTCATGTTCCCAGCAGAGTAAAGACACATGCCCACAGGGGAACATTTCAAAACATCTACACGTGATTAGAGAGGGTTATCAATGGCAACAAGCAAGATCTGACAAAAAGATTTCACTCTCTTAAAGACATCTCTGTGACTCTTATCTTCAAAGCCAGCGAACTCTGCTGTTAACTCTGACAGTGAGGGATTTGTGGGTGCCGATGGGGACGCAGATACAGGATCTACCTGAGAGGGCAGAGAAAGCAGGGATGGAATTTCCTGGATCCTGCAGTCTCTTCACTTAGGCGGATTCAGGTGACTCCCTGAAGACCTGCTCAGCCCGAGTCAGAAGCAAACTGCTCAATTGTGGAACCTTTCCTCCTCCAGCAGGAGGGAAAACAGCAAGCAGCTGCTGCCCCCTAGAAGCTACCAGGGACACCGCACTCTGCTCTAGCGACACAGATGAAAAGATCCTATTATCTCGCCTCGATCCTGTAACCTGTCATTAGTGAGGTACATGGGTGCAGACGCCTCCTCCAGCACGAGGAGGCCCACATCACCTGTGATAAATTAATAGGTGCCTTTTCAACAGCTCAGAAGCATACAAAAGACTCCAACCAGGGAGCGCACGAAAGCAGCAGCTTCAGAGACAGCACAGACTCACCAGGCAGCCCCTGAACCGGGCCCAGGCCCCTCCTGAGCGCCCTGGCTGGAGGGGGAGGCGAGGTCAGCAGGGCTGTCCCCCGGGCTGTCCCTGCCTGCCCTCCGGACCCTGCTCCCCCTGCTCCCGTGTGTGTGCCCCAGAGCTCAACATCGTTGGCACTTAAATCCAGTCCCGCCCCTTGCAACACCGATGGCCCTCAGCTTGTTTCCTCGCTGTAAACCGAGGAAAAGAGTAGTTCTCACTAACAAAAATAAAGAAACCGGCGCCAAGGCCAGCAGATGACACAGGGGAAGCCCTCCTGACCTCGGTCATCAGCGCTGGTAATTGGTCAGTTACTCGAAAAATCAGTTAAGGCCGGGAATCATTCAAAGCGGAGCCTACCCTATATACCTTAAACATTTACATAACTTAAAACCTATAAACGTACAGTCATTTGCTAATCTTTTGATGTGGAGCCAAGACCTTTTCTTTGAGTGTGGGCCCACAGACTGATGTTCCCAGACGCCTTTCTTGCATAAACCCCACCCACGACACACCCTTCACAATTTCTAAAGCAAAGCGAGAACTTAAAGGCACTAGCAACGCAAATCAAAGCACTGAATACTTCGAGATTTTTATGGTCTTCCCCAGTTTAACTGTCATCTCGCTCTCACCTGAAAAGACATTCTATCTGCAATTCACATTTACCAAAGCATTCAGCCCGGCTTTTACCGAACCCTCTTCTCTCATTTATGTTTATAAACCTCTCTGTATTTGTAGCTCCCTCTGTTCACTTCTGCATTTCACCTGCTTACGGCATATTTAACAAAACTGCCTCATTCACTACCAAGTACAACCGGGCACGCACAGGTTCGGGGCGAGCCAACGTGGGTCTGCAGAATGGGCGTGGGTGTGGGTGTGACCGGCCGGGGAGCCCGTCGGTTCAGAGCACCCAGGGCCTCCTCCGGGAGCTTCCACGGTGCCACAGCAGCGAGCCAGTCCCTTCGGGGAGTGTGTCTAATGCGGGCTCTTGACACACACAAAAAAATTATGTATTTATTGATGCTGCCGCCCCTTCATGCGACAAGAGATTTGAAAGGACTCGCAAAAGTACACACGAGCCCCAAGGATGCGGCAAAAGGAAAGCAGAAGGAAGGGGGAGAAACGACGTTTAACAGACGTTGTCTACTTTTTTCTCTTCTCCATCAAACTCCATCCGCAGGGAACTGTGGAAAAACGAAACCATTCATACAAATAATCAAGTTGCGTGCCTGATCCTGTTGGCAGCTCCTCCCCACCAGGCTGGAGAAAGCTGCCCTGCCCCAGAGACCCTCTCGCTGTGGCCCAATCGGCCAGAGAGAGAGAGAGAGAGAGAGAGACAGAGAGAGAGAGAGAAAGGCCTCTTGATGGACACTTCTGGGTGAGGGGTGTGACTGCTGGCCCAGAGCGCCACCCCACAGACTCTATAAGCACACACAGGCCCCTGTGCCACCAGGGATGCTGCTAAGGCAGGAGGTCACAAGGGTGGCAGCACGTCTTTTTCTCGACAGGGGCAATTTATCCGATCCACTGGGGGCTATGAGTTAGCTCCTCTGTGACTCCAAGCGTCAGAGAGCGCCCCCGGGTAGATTTACCTCAAGAATCACTCAGTGTCGGCCCTATCTCTAGACTGTTCAGACAAACTCATAATGGCAGGGAGAAGATTTGTGGAGCAACAAGCATAAATCTTGGTTATAACTACAAACCATAAAAGAAAGCAGGGCTGGGAGGGAAGAAGGAAGGGCGGCGAACACGTCCTTCTGCAAAGCACCACTTCATCTTCCTGCGGCTTCTCCGAGCACCGAAGTGGGATTAACTACAAGGTCGTATTTTTCAAACCCAAATTGGTCTGCATGGTTTGAGAATGTGCTAAAATATTTTAAACTGAAATTATCCTGGAAAACGGCGCGACGTGACATGCAGAGGTTCTCAAACCAGGGACTCGTGGGAGATTTCCTGAGTTTGCCACACGGAATACCCACCTTTTAAGTCGCACTTAAAACAAACAAACACACAAAACCAACAACAACAAAAAAACACTTTTAAGTGAAAAGTCTTTCAAATAAGATAATGATTGATTTTAAGTAAAAGAAAACCCTCTGACGTCCCTCCGCCCAAACAAGAGCTTCCTTTAACCCTGCTCAGCAATTACTAAGGGCACCTGAAGAACGTGGAGACTATCCCCAGGAGACAGGGAGCAAACTCGGCCTTTCCTTCTGGAAGAACCACCTGGGTGACAAGATTACAGCCCAAACTCGCCCCATTGCTGTGCGGCTCTGCGAAAGGCACATGGGTGCGGGGCTCCTCGGTGCCCAGGTCTCTAAAGTAAGGACACTTGCCTGGTTGGTCATCCAACAGCCAGGGCCTCTGACTGCAGGAACTCTAACAAATAGCAAGTATTACCCTGCAAGCCGGGAACCCAAAGTATAAACAAAGATGAATAACCATTTCAAATTCCATTTCCTTAATTATTACTCCTCAGAGTTTCGATTCATCTAATAATTATTTGTAAAAGGATACCTTAAAACTGGAAAGAAAAAAAAAAGAAAACAAACCCACCTCTTCATTTACCTGGAAGAGGAAAGAAACTTCGAGGGGCCCCACCTAGTCTATTCATAAACCCCATCTAGAACAGGAAGGACGAAGTAGGAAGAGACAGTAATTCAAAATCAGTAAGTGGCCTAGAGATACAGACAAGCCACCCAGAGCTGGAAAGAGGCTGTTCTCAGTTCATCCACCTCTGCGGATTCTCATCAGCTTCATCCCCAACCAGGACCTGCAGGACTCTCTGGCACCCTCCCAACAAGGGCAGGGGTCAGTGTTTAAAAACAAAGTAGCGTTTGCTTCGTATATGCATCTCTACTGCTGATGGGAGGGGAGTGGGGAAGGAGGAGAGCCCAGCACCTGCCCTATCTGAGCAGCGCCAGGCCTCAGGTCGGCTCACAGGATGAAGGCAGCATCAGAGACGCGTCCCACCAGCCCCGCCCTTCGGTAGACAACTGATTTCAGTCCCAAGTTTCTCAGCAGTAGTTGTGAGGCATCCTCCCCTCCCTGGCATGAGTTGCTATTAATGGTTTAAGTACCAAAATCTGCAGAAGATTCACTTTTTTTTCTCTTTTTTCAGTTTATTTATTTTTGCAGAGAGACGCTTCATTCTGAAGGATGACATTCGCATTAAAGATTTTATTTTTAAGTAATTTCTACACCCGATGTGGGGCTCGAACTTACAACCCTAAGAGCGAGAGTCACATGCTCTACTAACTAAGCCAGCCAAGCGCCCCAAACTTGATTTTAATATTGTATTCATGAAGGTGTTTCACAAGCACATGAGTAATAAAACTAGCCCATTAAGAGATTTCAGGAAATTGTCTTTTTTTTTTTTTTTTCAGGAAAAATAAATAAATATGGCAGATCTAAAGTATTAAGCATTATTATTTTAAGAATCTCTAGTGGTTGATTTCTATGCTGAGCTAGGTTTACTCAAGTGAGCTGTGATTTCCATTCAGGGACATCTGTCTGGATACAGGTGAGTGTGGTGACATTATAGGGATGATCTGAAATCTGCTCTACTTACTTAGCTTTAAAAGTGAATCCTGGGGCACCTGGGTGGCTCAGTCGGTTGAGCATCCGACTACGGCTCAGGTCACGATCTCGCAGGTCAGTTCAAGCCCCACGTCAGGCTCTGTGCTGACAGCTCAGGGCCTGGAGCCTGCTTCAGATTCTGCGTCTCCCTCTCTCTCTGCTCCTTCCCCCACTCACGCGCTCTCTCTCTCTCTCTCTCTCTCTCTCAAAATAAATACATAAACATTAAAAATAATAATAATAATAAAGTTATGTAGTTTGGGACTACGGGGGTTGAGGGATGCGGGGAAAGGATATAAACCAAAAAAACAAATCAGAACAAAAAAACTATACCTACAAGTCAGAGGAAGAAAGGAGGGCAGGAGACTCATCCATTAGGAAGAATGCAGTGTCAAAGAACAAAGAGCCAAAATGCTAGCTCAACCCAAATGCGTAAGCATTGCATAAAGCAGGTGAGCTGTAGGGTTGCTAGATATTGAAGACATCGTGTTGAAACCAGCGAGCAACAGGCAAACAAAACCTCATTTATTGCTCACTTGAAACAACCACAGCTCATATGACTAAAAAGGCTCTCAGACGATTACTTAACCCTAGTTTCTGTACCCCGGCAAGGCAGGAACCAAGTTAGTCCATGCAAACAAACGTCCACCCATTTAGAGACCCATTGGCCAGGTGGGGCTTGATCCTGCGAGAGCGGTACAGGGACCTGACTCCGGGCCCGAGCACATGCCCACACAGGTGTTGAGAAAATTCAGGCCTTAACAGAAGGTTTTCAACAGGTCGGGGGCAGGGGCTGGGGAGCTGGAAGTCAATATTCTGGAGGACTGTCAAAACTCCTTGCCCTAGGAGACAAAGCTCAGGGAAGAAAGTGTAAAGAAGAAAAAGCCATCAGCCATTTTAACTTTGGCATAGTTTTATCATCAATAATACGGACATTTCAACTGGGAGTTTACAAAATTTATCAAGACCGGTCTGTTCACCAATCTCCAGCCCTGAAAACATTACGACATCATAGAGCAACTCTCTTGCTAATACGGCCGGGATTGCCGGGGTGAGTTCTTTAATGGGGGACGAGGAGTACTGAGGAGCAAGAGAAGGTAACACAGTCACTACCTGGGTGGAATCCAGACAAGGGGATGGCTAAAAACACAAATGTGTCATTTAAGAGATGACAAGACAATATTCCTCACCACCAAAATCACAAGACAGTTTTTATGGTCCAGAGAGGGCAAACCTGAAGATCGGGTCCTCCTTCTCTAGCAGATAAAAGCAAAATAATAATGCAGACACCCGAATGTCACCTGTCAATGTCATTTGCGCTGTACTGATCACTCCACGGAGCCTCGTGTGTCATTAACTCACTTTTCTAATAAAGGGAAAAATTATTTCAAAGTGATCATCTACTTCTGAAGACAAAGAATAAGATTATATGCCTTCAGCATCCCATGCTTAGTTAGCCCTTTTAGTGTAGAGAAGAACCGGCAGCTTCCACGAAAGAATTTCGTGGAAAACGTGCTCTCAGTTAAAAACAAAAACAAAAACCACTTAGCAGGGTGTTCCTCCAACACTGGAAAATCCTATTCCTCACGACCTGGCTTCAAGTTTCACAGAAACCATCCCTAAGTATACCCCAGCCAGAACTCTTCCTTCTCTGAATAATGAGGGCTCTTAGACTCCCAGCCAGGCAATTCTGCACCAAATTACATGCGATTTTGTACTGTTTGCTAAAATTATATATGGTCTTGTACTGTCTGCTAATTGTTTCATGTGTACAAATGCCTTTTCTTCCCCAATAAGATGCATAAATTACGGAAGAAGGCTCAGTTTTATCCTTCAGCTGTCTGTTCCTCCTGAGCATCCAAGAGACGACGGCTAATGCACACACCTGAGAAGCCTGCCCTGTCGAAGCGGGGCTCGGGCAGTGCTGGGAGTCTTCTGTGGGTGGGGGAGACCACCTCATCCCTTCGCCAGTGCCCTGTGACTCTCACCCAGCCTGCTGCCAGCTCAAAGTCCTGTACCCCGACCCGCCACATGAGTCCTTGCTGGCCCTTGGCGGGCCCCTCTGCCTGGCACCCTCCCACCTCCACTCTCAAGAGGCAGAAGCAGCTCACACAAGACCATACAACTCAGCTGGTGCCCTCATTTAATCAGGCTGCTGCAAATGGTTGGCCAAAAGCAATAAGGGCATGACTGAGAGACTGTGGGAGTTTAATATAAAAAAATTAATAAAAAAAAAAAAAAAGAAGGGAAGCAGAAAGGGTCTACCTTTTAATAGGGCCCTAATTACCCAACTCATAGGATCAGCCCAAATGAGATGGGAGTTTATTTCGGGGTGTTTTTTTAATTATTGTTTTTTTTTTATATATATATATAAATTGCTGCTATGTGTTTTCTTTCCTCTGAGCAATTATGCAGCAAGTACGTAAAGAAGGGAAAAAAATATTAATTAAATATAAGGTAATTGTAGAGTTGGCCTGGAGAGAATGAGTCTGAACTCTGGACGATCACAGGCTACTAGGGTTTGAAGACTGCTCAGGGCCTCCCCGAAAAGAAAGAAATAAAAATACAACCAACCACCAAGCAGATGCAGCAGACAGCAGGAAAAGAGCAGTGCACAGAAACGTCAGCGGGGCCAAGGGGCTGCAGGGCTCCAAATACCCAGAAATTAGCGAGGCTGCCCGCAGCTTAGGGCTCACTGCTAGAAAGAACCCCCGAGGGTTTACCCCATTGTGCTTCAAGAGAAGGACCAGTCCCTCCACCGGTGATCGCCAGTTAAGTCAGTAGAGAAAAATGTAAAAGGAGCCTGAGAAGTAAAGGACTGCCGAGGACAAGCGTTCAGTTTGGACATGAGTCCAAAACCAGCCACAACTCTAGCCTGTGGGGCACTGACAGGCCCCGGGGGACACTCAAGCTCCTGATCTATGGGCCTGGCAAGGAGAAGCCTGAAGCCTCTGGCCTTCATACCACCCTGACCTCCAGACAAACCCAGGCAAGACCAGAAGAGTGAAAGGAAGCCATCGCGGGGTGCAGTGGGAAGGGAGCTGACGCGATAACAGGTCACAGGACGGTGGCAGTGCTTCCCTGAATCAGCCCCAGCAGGGCTTGCGTCACCCTGGTCTTTCTACAGCTCAGCCAAATCCAACTCCCCTTCTGCCTTGGGAACCTAGGAACGGGCTACAATTCAGGCCTGTTCACGCCAGCTAAGACCTCACATCACTTCCTCCCACTACTGCTGGAGGAGAGGGAAGAAAAGCAGGCCTGTGACACGAAGGCTGGGTGTACATCCTGCAGCTTGCTATCACCAAACAAAGGCAAAGCTCTCAAAGCCGGCCCTCCATGAAACTTACCAGGCTGCTACAGAACAGGTCTTACGACCCAACGACCCAACGAACAGGATTTGCGGCAGGCCCTGCAATGCAAACTATAGAATGAAAATGGGGTGCGCTGGCAGGGACTGGGGCTCAGACAACCAGAGCAAAAGCACTTTGTGAAGAAAGCTACCTTCGGAACCTAGTCCCAACTCCGCCTCCAAAGGTTTCAGGCATCCCACTAGTTACTACTGGTCAGCAACAAACAAAGTGGTGCACCACCCCATGGGGTGGATGCTTTCCCTTCCAGAAAAGACCAGGTTTTAGTAAGGAGACAGCTCACTAAATCCTGCAAGCCAGAGAAGAAGTCAGAAGTCAAAGGCCATTAAGTTAGTCTCCATATAATACCTACTTTTGAAGGGACACTGAAGGATGCAAAACTCCAGGATCATAGGTTTCTCCATACTCACACAGCATTTTAATTATTAGGAAATGATACTGTATATCTTGGGTACTTACCAGAGGCTCTCGAGGCACCACATTTTCACCTCCTGGAGTAGAGCTTGGCTGCAAAGAAAAATAGAAACAAAAATAAGATCACAGTGCCACCCAATGGACATCAAAAAGCCACAGATGCTTCATTCTCCAGCAACACACACCAACACCTGTTCCTCCTATTTCCCACCAGCTTCTCAGACTGTACAGTGTTCTGCAGTGCCCTACCTCGAAAGAAGTAGCCCATGGAGTCTGAGTTAGCCAGTAAACGAGAACAGACTGCTTCTGGGTTCACTGCCACAGCATCTCAAGAAGAAGGCTAGGTTTGGCTTAAGAGGGCCCAAGATCAACAGCTGAGCAGCAAGGGCCGGGGACTATCATGAGATCCACAGAAATAGCAAATCCAAGGGAAAGGCTTTACAAGAGAGCAAAACTTCCCTTTTGCCATCTTCCCGCCTTACGGGGAAGAGCAGAGCGAAAGTGGAGAACCAGATCCAGCCACAAGGGGGCCCCAGTGGCCCACACTCAGTATTTTCTCCCAGCATCTACTTGGAACCAGGAAGCGAAGAAACTCTGGACACGGTTCTTATTTATCACCTGTCACTGAGGACACCAATCCACAGAAGTAAAGAAAGCCAAGCTTGAATCAGTTTTGTAACGAAGCCAGTGCCAGGCAGTGCCAGGCTGACAGACCAAGCGGCAGGCAGGCAGCATGGGATCTCAGCCTGGCTCTAGTCTGGGACCCTCTCCCCTCTCTGGATCTCACATTTGCCTCATGCTCACATTTACCTTCAACGCGGGGCCGATGGTCTAGCCAAATTTACAGAAAGGGAGAGACAGAGACAGACTCGGAGGAAACTCACAAATCTCCCGAAGAATAAAACAAGCAGTTTGAGAGTTATGATTAGTTTACTGTTACTGATGTTCAAGCCAATTTCCAATTGTCTACAGATAATATCCAGACAAGTGCAGCGAATCGGTGGGTCTCGGGAGCCAGCCGCCAGCCTCTATACTTCTCCCAGCTTGTTCAGATGGCAAGTGCCAGGCCTCCTCGGGGGGAAAAAAAACCACAGAAGGTGGGAGAGGAAAGAGTCCAGTCCACAGAGGGTCTCCAAAGATTTCCTCACAACCAGCTGCCACTGTGCAGCTGGCACACAGCACAGTGGCAAGGACTCTGGCTGGGAGAAGGACTCTAGCTCCTCATCCAAAGTCCCAGGGCAAGGTCAGCCTGCATGAAACCAAGTAGAAAGTCTCCGGGAACCTGAGCACGCTTTCCCTTCCTCCTTCCCCCCTCCCTGCTCGCAGCAGCGATAACCTGCATTTAGATCTACATCCACCTGCCTCCCAGCCTCCTCTGGACTCAACAAGTCCCTTGACAGGATTCATAATCCTCTCCCTCTGCCACACGTGTCCTCTTCCAGTATTCCCTGCCTGAGCCAAGGGCACAACCTTCCACCAAAATATACAAACTGGAGTCCAAAAGGCCATTCTTGATAGCTTTCTCCACCACTCACCAGAGCTAACGCATTATCAAGTCCTGCCCATATTCCTTCCTAAATATCCATGCAATCAGTCCATCCGCTTCTCTCTACTTCTACTGTCATCACTTGGGCCGAAGCTTCCAAAATCCCCTGCCTGGACCACTCCAATACCCTTCGCATCAGTGCACCCACATCCATGCTGGCTCTCTTCTAATTCATTTCCCACGCTGCAGACGGACTATCGTTTCAAAACAGTAAGAATCAGATCTCACCGCCCCCTCCCCAGACACCCCAGGAAACAGCTACCAACAGCAGCCCTAATACAGAAAACCTTCTCTGTGTGACTGCCAAGGCCTCACATCCACTGACTGCAACTCAGGTCTGTGTGACACACACTGCCCAGTTCTGCCCAACAGACACACGGGCCTTTGCACATGCTATCCCTGCCCGAGCCTCTGACAGTTCCACTTGGCTAAGTCACTTCCTTGGGGAAGCATTCTCTGACATCCACGACAGGGTCAAATCTCCCTATTCTATCCTAACACCATCCACCTCTCTTTCAAGGACTGAGAAGAAGTGCAATTTTACTTGTGTGATTATCTGACTGATGTCTGTGTCCCACACTAGATTATGAACTCCACAGGGGCAAAAACTGTCTGTGTGTGCTGCTCACTGTATCCCCGGGGCCCAGGGCAGTATGAGGCACAGATTAGGCCTTCCACAGATATTTGCTGAATGAACGAAAGGCAACAAAGAGTAGAATGGTTCTCACTCAACCGAATGGATTACAGAGTAAAGTTCATTATCTTCCTGAGGGCTTTCCTTCACTCCATTTGGCAAATATTAAGTGCTAACATTTATTTACCTCTTTCTTCATGTAATTCTACAATAAATGTATGAAATTATTGCTGATGAGGAAACAGAGGCAAAGGAGATAAATAAATAGCATGCCTGTGATAACCCAGCTAGCAACTGGTACCAAAGGGATTTGAACCATTCTACTTAAAATAATTGAGTTTTGGGGCAGCTGGGGGGCTCAGTCGGTTGAGCGTGCGACTTCAGCTCAGGACATGATCTCGCGGTTCGTGAGTTCGACCCCCATGTCGGGCTCTGTGCGGACAGCTCAGAGCCGGGAGCCTGCTTCAGATTCTGTCTGTCTGTCTGTCTCTCTCTCTCTCTCTCTCTCTCTCTCCTCCTCCCCTGATCACACCCCCTCTCTCTCTCAAGAATAAATAAAGAAAAAAAATATTTTTTAAATAATAATTGAGTTTTGGGGGCACCTGGGTGGCTCAGTTAAGTGTCTGGCTCTTTCTTGATTTCGATGCAGGCCACGATCTCACGATTTTGTGAGTTCGAGCCCTGCATTGGGCTCTGCACTGGACATGGGGCCTACTTTAAAAAAAAAACGGGGGGGGGGGGAGCGCGCCTGGGTGACTCAGTTGGTTCAGTGTCCTGACTCAATTTTGACTTTGGCTCAGGTCATAATTTCACAGTTAGCAGTTTTGAGCCCCACATGGGTCTCTGCACTGACGGTGCAGAGAGAACCTGCTTGGGATTCTCTCTCTCTCTCTCTCTCTCTCTCTCTCTCTCTCTCTCTCTGCCCCTTCCTAGCATGCTAGCATGCACGCACACACTCTTTCTTTCTCTCAAAATAAATAAACTTAAAAAAAAATTTTTTTTTAATTTTTTTTTTTAACGTTTATTTATTTTTGAGACAGAGAGAGACAGAAGCATGAGCAGGGGAGGGTCAGAGAGAGAGGGAGACACAGAATCTGAAACGGGCTCCAGGCTCTGAGCTGTCAGCACAGAGCCCGACGCGGGGCTCGAACTCACGGACCGTGAGATCATGACCTGAGCTGACATCGGCCGCTTAACCGACTGAGCCACCCAGGCGCCCCTTAAAAAAATTTTTAATGTAAATTAAAGAAAATAAAATGATCGAGTTTTGTTTGGATCACATTTCATTAAGCAACACTCTTAATGCTACCCCCACAAATAATAATGTGGGTTATTTGACTCGACAAAACTAACTCAAACAGCTTTAATATTTAGGAAGCCTCATTCTGACTTAATCCACAGCTTTCTTCTTCCTAAAATACAAGGAATCACTATGAATCATGATCACTACGGAACTTCCCTTAAAATGAGTTCACCTCTTGACTAGCTAGCATTTGCCAGAGGGAAAACGGTATACGGTGCTAAGTCTCTTTCATCATATACCCTTTTGTACGTTTTTACACTGTGAGCCAAGGAAGCGTATTCCACTTAAAAAATACATGACTGTTAAAATTTTTAAAAAGAAAGCTTCTCTCTCATTCTAACTCTCCAACACTCCCCTCTTCCTTGGGGGAACCACCACTGACGCTGGTTCCTTATAGATTCTTCCAGGCATTCAAAGCATTTAAGAACCCGTGTGTGTGTGTGTGCATACCCCTATCAAGGAGGCTGAATAGCAGCGCTCTCCAAATTCCTCAAGTCTTGACTTCCAGAGCCTTCTGGGGTCTCAGCACACCAAAGCCAGGGCTCAGGCTTAGTCTCAGAGCTGCAAGGACGAGCAAGATTTCCCCACACCCTATTCCAACTCACAGTGGTACTGAGGTCTGTCAGACCTTATCAGTGAACTCACAGGGGGCTCCTCACCCGTCTAGGAATGGCCAAATACTGATTATATTCGAGATGATACTCCAGTTTGTGTTGAAATATCTGCAGTCTACAACGGATCACCCCCCATTGCTCATTCTCAACAGGTTCCTAAAGACCACTGTTTCTTGATGACCAAAACAGCCTTCATCCTTACCACTCTCCGTATGATTTCCTTGATAATACCACCCGAAATCCTTCACTGGGTTACTAGTTTACTATCTATCTATTCCCACTAGATTTTTAACTCCTTAAAGGCAGGCACTTTACCATCTTACGGAAGGCTGATCTTCAGCACTTAAAATATCACCTGCACCCAATAAATACCTCAGGTTTTTTTCTTTTAATTTAAGACATGAAAACAAAGGAACCACTTCATATACATGCGCACAGAAGAAGCAAGCAGAGGACCACAGCAGGACACATGGCCACTCCTGAAACATTTCACCTGCAACTTAACACAAACCTGGCCTACTCCCAGGGTGCAATGCTGTGGTCCAGGGATTCTCAACCCCAGGGCAGAAACACCCCCCACACACCCCAGAGAGGAATTTGAAAATGTGTGGAGGTGGGGCACCTGGGTGGCTCGGTCGGTTGAGTCCAACTCTTGGTTGCGGGTCAGGTCATGATCCCAGCGTCATGGGGTCGAACCCCATGCCATGCTCTGTGCTGAGCGTGAAGCCTGCTTGGGATTCATTCTCTCCCTCTCTCTCTCTCTCCCCCTCCCCCTCTCCCCAGTTTGTGGGCATGCTCTCTCTCTTAAACACACACTCACACACACACACACACACACACACACACACACACACACACCCTGTAGAGGTGGTTCCGGTTGTCTCAGTGACCAGGGAATCTCACTGGCATTTAGAAGGCAGGGGCCCGGGAGGCTTTGTGTCCAGCAGTGCATGAAGAACTGTCCCATTCAAGCACCAACAGGACCCCGAAGAATCCAGACCATCGTGCTTCCTCTTGCTGACGGGGAGCACAGACACTCACCTTTAACGTGCGGCTCTAGGTGTCCCTTCAAAGAAGAGCAAAGGTCTGAGCGGCCGTCCGCCTGTCAGAAGCTCAGTCCCCCGGCACATGCAGGTCCGTCAGTCTCACGAGCCCAGCTCTTAGGAGAGCCCAGCACTCCTCAAACACCTACCCCCGCACTGACCCCCTTTCAGTGGTCAAATCTATTTTCTGGCTTGAGACAAATCCCTACAAATTAAATTCCACCTTGATCCTGGAAATCTTGACAGGGTGGTCTTGACTTTAAAAATAATAATAACATGGGGCACCTGGGTGGCTCAGTCGGTTAGGCGACCGACTTCGGCTCAGGTCACGATCTCACAGTTTGTGAGTTCGAGCCCCGCGTCGGGCTCCGTGCTGACAGAGAGCCTGGAGCCTGGAGCCTGCTTCGGATTCTATGTCTCCCCCTCTCTCTACCCTTCCCCTGCTCACGCTCTGTGTCTCTCAATAATAAATAAATGCTAAAAAAATAATAATAATAATAACAGGCTGAGAAATCACCAGCTGAGTCCCCCTGCAAAGGTATAAGAAGCAGGCTCCAACGCAATGAATGCACAGGCAGGAAGCTTAGGGGCCAGAATGCAGACGGCAGGAAGGGAAGATGAGCAAAAGGCTAAGACTGTTTTAAAAAACCAACGGACAGGGGCGCCTGGGTGGCGCAGTCGGTTAAGCGTCCGACTTCAGCCAGGTCACGATCTCGCGGTCCGGGAGTTCGAGCCCCGCGTCAGGCTCTGGGCTGATGGCTCAGAGCCTGGAGCCTGTTTCCGATTCTGTGTCTCCCTCTCTCTCTGCCCCTCCCCCGTTCGTGCTCTGTCTCTCTCTGTCCCAAAAATAAATAAACGTTGAAAAAAAAAAAAAAAAAAAAAAAAAACCAACGGACAAAAAAAGACCACAGTGGCAGACAGAAGTGCTCCCGGTTTGAAAGGCACAAAGGTGCTCTCACTCCTGCTGCCCAGGCACTGACCTCCCCCAGCCAGAAGGTGTGCCAAGTGCTGACCTTGAGGCACAGCAAAGACCAACTGCACACGCAGCTCAGGTCTGAGCAACTGGCAGAACATCCAGGCCTAGGTGTGCCCATGCCACACCTGCCAAGTGGCTGCGTAACTCTAGATACGTCCTAGGCCAGTCTGGCCTACAGTTCTTTGCAGAGAAGAATAAGAAAGGTTCAATTCAAGAAATATTTTGTGAGCGGCACTGGCAGAGGCAAGCGCGTGAACTACGGCACTAAAGACCGCGTGACTGCGGGTATACCGCTCAGCCTCTGAACCCCAGTTTCCTCATCCGTGGAAATGATGGGAATGATACCACCACCTCACATTCAGGATCAGATGAGATAAAAGAAGTTATATCCTATTACTCCTCTGCTCAAAATCAGCCAATAGACTTCTGCTCTGTCTGTGATGGAGTAATTGAGACCAGACTTAACCTGCCACTGGTTACAAAAACTAAACAAAATAAATGACACCACCGTTTGTAGACATTAGACTGCAGTGATTCCTGATAGATCAGAAATGAATGATATGAGCCCCTAAGAACACCCTGGCTTTCTTCCGGGAGGCATGTTTCAGACCAAGAAGCCGGGGGTGGGGGGAGGGGGCATGGAGTGGTCCCCACCAGAACATGGCAGTCTCTTGCTGAGTTGAGGAAACAGAGATAGGGTTCAGGGAGGCTAAGGCAGCTGAAAGTTAAAGGGCAGAGTTCCAGAGAGGAGAGGCGCATGCAGAAAGAGAGATCCAGAAATCTGCAAAGAGATTCCCTTACGACTTCACTGAATGTGAAAATGTGTGCACGCACAGAGTGAACCTCCACAAGGTTCAGGAAGAGCAATGAAGAAGCAGTGGGCTGAACGGCTCCCAGAGCCCCCGTAGACCTCACAGGTCACGGGCACCGGACTGGCGTGTCCTCACTGCTCCGTCAGGGCACTCAGGACAGACCTGGAAGGGCCATATCCTGGTGGGGAGAGGGCAGATTATCCCTAGGGTAAAGGCCACCCTAGAGCCACCCTTACAAAGCCTAAAAACAGGACTTGATGGGGGCACCTGGCTGCAGGTAGAGCACGTGACTCTTGGCCTTAGGGTTGTGAGTCTGAACCCCATGTTGGATGTAGAGATTACTTAAAATCTTAAAAAAAAAAACAGGACTTGACAGAATCAAAATGAACAAAAGTAACTTAACTATCCACCAGAATAAATCTCAACATGCTTTAAAGTATGACCACAAAATCCAGACCCTCAACAATGTAATATTCGCAGCACCCAGCATCTGATCAATAGTCTCACCAGATGTCCAGAAGCAGGAAAGTGTGATGCACAATAATAAAAAAAGTAGAAGAAGAGGCGCCTGGGTGGCTCAGTCGGTTAAGCATCCGACTCCGGCTCAGGTCATGATCTCGCAGTTCATGAGTTCAAGCCTCTCTGAGCTGTCAGCACAGAGCTGGAAGCCTGCTTCCAATTCTGTGTCTCCCTCTAACTCTGCCCTTACCTCTCACACTGTCTCTCTTTCTCTAAATTAAATAAACATTTTTTAAAAAGTAAAAAATAGGGGCGCCTGGGTGGCGCAGTCGGTTAAGCGTCCGACTTCAGCCAGGTCACGATCTCGCGGTCCGTGAGTTCGATCCCCGCGTCAGGCTCTGGGCTGATGGCTCAGAGCCTGGAGCCTGTTTCCGATTCTGTGTCTCCCTCTCTCTCTGCCCCTCCCCCGTTCATGCTCTGTCTCTCTCTGTCCCAAAAATAAATAAACGTTGAAAAAAAAAAAAAAAAAAAAAAAAAAAAAAAAGTAAAAAATAAATAAATAAATAAATAAATAAATAAATAAATAAATGGAATAATTTGCAGAAATGAAAACATTAAGACAGGTGTTATAACTTTATTCAAGAATTTAATGCAATTTTTTATTTTATCTTATTTATTTCAGAAAGAGAAAGAGGGAGTGTGAGTGGGGGAGAGGGGGAGAGAGAGAAAGAGGGAATCTTAAGGAGGATCCACACTCAACGTAGAGTGCATCACAGGGTTTGATCCCATGACCCCGGGATCATAACCTGAGCCAAAATCAAGACTGGGATATTCAACCAACTGAGTCACCCAGACATCCCTAATGCAATTTTTAAAATACATATACTGAGTCATTATGTTGTATGTCTGAAACTAATCTAATGTATGTCAATCATACCTCAATAAAAAGAAAACTGAAAGGAAAACAGGATCACAGTAGGGAGAGAAATATATCACATAAAAAGAAAATAGGACTTCTAGAGATGTAACTATAATATCAGAAATAAAAATTCCACTGAATGGGAGTGACAGCAGATTAGATACTACAGAAGAAAAGGTAAGTGCACTTGAAAACACAGCGACAAAACCTGACCAAAATGAAGGACAAAGGTAAAAAAAAGAAAAATATTTGAAGAAATAATGGCTGAAATTTTTCAAAGTTTGATGAAACTCCCAAATCCAAGAAGCTCAACAAACCCTAAGCAAAAAAACACACACGCATGCTAAGGTTCTATACAATGAAATTGCTAAAAACCCTCGGGGCGCCTGGATTAAGTATCCTACTTCAGCTCAGGTCATGATCTCATGGTTCATGGGTTCAAACCCCTCGTCAGGCTCTGTGCTGACAGCTCAGAGCCTGAAGCCTGCTTCCGATTTTGTGTCTCCCTCTCTGCCCCTCACCCATTTGTGCTCTCTCTCTCTCTCTCAAAAATAAACACTAAAAAACTTTTTTAATAAAATAAAAACCCATGAAAAGGGGGAAATCTTATAAGCAGCCAGAAAAAAAGAGATCACCTACAGATATTAACCAAGATTAAGAATGACCTCAGGTTTCTGATCAGAAGCTACACAAGCCAAATAAAAACTACAATGATGGGGTGCCTGGGTGGCTCCATCAGTTGAGCATCTGACTCTTGATTTTGGCTCAGGTCATGATCCCAGGGTTGTGGGATCAAGCCCTGTGTCAGGGGTTCTGCACTGAGCATGGAGCCTGCTTAAGATTCTCTCTCTCCCTCTGCCCCTCTGTCCCACTTGTATTCTCTCTCTAAAATAAAAAATAAAGAAATAATTTCTAAAATTAACAATAAAAAAAAAAAAAGAAAAACTACAATGGCCTCATATCTTTTTTTTTTTCAACGTTTATTTATTTTTGGGACAGAGAGAGACAGAGCATGAACAGGGGAGGGGCAGAGAGAGAGGGAGACACAGAATCGGAAACAGGCTCCAGGCTCTGAGCCATCAGCCCAGAGCCTGACGCGGGGCTCGAACTCCCGGACCGCGAGATCGTGACCTGGCTGAAGTCGGACGCTTAACCGACTACGCCACCCAGGCGCCCCTGGCCTCATATCTTTAAATTGCCCACAGGTGGGGATGCCTAGGTGGCTCAGCCGGTTAAGAATCCGACTTCAGGGGCACCTGGGTGGCTTGGTCGGTTAAGCGTCCGACTTCGGCTCAGGTCATGATCTCACAGTCTGTGGGTTCAAGCCCCGCATCGGGCTCTGTGCTGACCGCTCAGAGCCTGGAGCCTGTTTCAGATTCTGTGTCTCCCTCTCTCTCTGCCCCTCCCCTGTTCATGCTCTGTCTCTCTCTGTCTCAAAAATAAATAAATGTTAAATGTTTAAAAAAAAAAAAAAGAATCTGACTTCAGCTCAGGTCATGATCTCATGGTTTGTGGGATCAAGCCCCACGTTGAGCTCTGCACTGACAGCTTGGAGCCTGCTTGGGATTCTCTCCCTCCCTCTCTCTCTCTGCCCCTCCCTCCTTCCTTCCCTCTCTCTCTCTCTCAAAAACAAATAAACAATTTTTTAAAAAAGAATTTAAAATGCCTACGGGGGGAAAACTGTCAACCTAGAATTCCGTATCCAGTGAAATTATCTTTTTTTTTTTTTTAAGTTTAAAACTTAACCTGCAGGGGAGCGGGAGGGGCAGGGAGAGGGAGAGAGAGAGAACCCCAAGCAGGCTCTGTGCTGTCAGCATGGAGCCCAAATGGGGGACTCAAACTCACAAACCATGAGATATGACCTGAGCTGAAATCAACAATCAGACACTTAACACTTAACTGAGTCACCCAGGTGCCCCATCCAGTAAAAATATCTTTCAAAAATAAATACAAAATAAAATGTGCTCAGTTCAGCAGTGCATACACTAAAATTGAAACAATACAGAGATTAGCACGGCCCCTACCCAGAGATGACATGAAAATTTGGGAAGTGTTCCATGTTTTTTGTAATGTGTAGAATTGTTGAATCACCAAACTGTGCACCTGAAACACTATACTGCATGTTACCTATACTTGAATTAAAATTTAAAACAATAAAATTTTAAAAATACAAAATAAAAGCTTTTTAAGAGGGGGGAAAAAAAGCCAGAAGAAATTGTATACCCATACCACAAGAATGCTAAAAGAAATCCTGTAAGCATAAGAAAACCAATACCAGATGAAAACTGGATACACAAAAGAATGACAGAAATGGTAAATATGCTGGTAAATAGCAAAGATATCTTAAATATATTTATTTTATATTATTCATTTCTACTATTTTTTTAAATTTTAAAAAGATAACTTAAAATGCCCTGCAGGGTAGGGGCACCTGGGTGGCTCAGTTGGTTAAGCGTCCGACTTCGGCTCAGGTCATGCTCTCACAGTTCATAGGTTCCAACCCTGAGTCAGGCTCTGTGCTGACAGCTCGGAGCATGGACTCTGCTTCAGAGTCTGTGTCTCCCTCTCTCCCTGCCCCTCCCCCATTTACGCTCTGTCTCTCTGTCTCTCCAAAGTGCACTGCAGGGTTGATGACACAAGTACAAGTAAAATCTAGGACACTAATAGTATTAACAGACTAACAGACGACAGAAGCATACTGTTGGTACAGTTCTTACGTTCCTTGTGAATTGGTAAATCATTTGAAAGCAAGCTCTGGCAACCTTAAGTAACATATGGTAAACCTCACACCAATTACTGACCAAAAAAAAAAAAAAAAAAAAAAAAAATAGAGATACAGCTAAAGCAATAGTAGAGATCAAATGAAATCCTTAAAAAAATAATTCAATCTGGGATGCCTGGCTGTCTCAGTAGGTAAAAGCATGTGACTCTTGATCTCTGGGTTGTGGGTTCGAGCCCCATATCGGGTGTAGAGATTACTCAAAAATAAAATCTTTAAAAAAATGTTTTTTAGGGGCACCTGGGTGGCTCAGTCGGTTAAGCATCCAGCTTCGGCTCAGGTAATGATCTCACAGTCTGTGGGTTCAAGCCCCGCATCAGGCTCTGAGCTGTCAGCATTCTGTTCTGTTTCGGATTCTGTGTCTCCCTCTCTCTGACCCTCCCCCGTTCATGCTCTGTCTCTCTCTGTCTCAAAAATAAATAAACATTTTAAAAAAATTTTTTTAAATATTTTTTAATTCAATCCAAGACAGCAGGGATCAAAGAACAGATAAGGGGCGCCTGGGTGGCTCAGTCAGTTAAGCATCTGACTTCAGCCTAGGTCATGATCTCAAGATTCGTGAGTTCGAGCCCTGTGTTGGGTTCTGTGCTGACAGCATGGAGCCTGGAGCCTGCTTCAGATTCTGTGTCTCCCTCTCTCTGCCCCTCCCCCGCTCGCGCTCACTCTCTCTCTCAAAAAATAAAAAACACTTAAAAACTTTTAAAAAAAGAACAGATGGAAAAAATTGTGAGATGGTAGAGTTAAACCTAACCATATTTATATTTACCTCAAGTATAAATGGAACACTCCAAATAGAAGGCAGAGATGGTCAGACTTTGTGGGGAAAAAGCAAGACCCAGCTGTATGCTGTCTAGGAGAAAACCACTTTTAGCAAAAAGAAACATAGGTGAAAGGCCAAAGGATAGAAGGCACCTCATGCAAACACTAGTCACAAGGAAGCTGCAGGAGCAATAAATCTCAGACAACTTCAAAATAGCAGATATTACCAAACAGAAACAGGGATAGTTCAAAAATAAAGGAGTCACTCAAGAAGACATCATAATCCTGAGTAAGTATGCATACAGTAACGAAGTTTCAAATACACGAAGTAAATCAGACAGAATTAAAAAGCTATAAATAGACAAATCCACAATTAACAGTTGGAGACTTTAATAATCCGCTCTCCTTAATCAAAAAGTCCGTAAGGGTACAGGAGACCTAAATAACACTATCAGCCAACTTGGCCTAATTAACATTAGTAGAATGCTCCATCCAACAACTGCAGAATATTCATTATTTTCAAGTTCACAAGGAAAATTCGCCAAGACAGACCATAAAACAAATCTCAAATTTAAAAGAGTTGAAATCATACAGAGTATGCTCTCTGACCATGAGATTAAACTAGAAATCAATAATAGAAAAAAATCTGGAAAAAATCCCAAATGTTTGGAAATTAAACAGGCTTCTAAATAATCTACGGGAGAAAGAAGAAATCACGGGGGAAGTAAGAAAATATTCTGAATATTCTGAACTGTACAAAAATGAAACCACAACATAATCTAAATTTGTGGAATGCAACTAAAGCAGTGTTGGGAAGGAAATCTAATGTTTTTAGTAGTGTACTAACTTTAGAAAATGTGCTAGAAAAATAAGCAAATGAAACCCAAAATAGAAGGAAAGAAATAGGGGCACCTGGGTGGCTCAGTTGGTTAAGCATGGGACTCGTGATTTCAGCTCAGGTCATGATCCCAGGGTCATGGGAATGAGCCCCACTTGGGCTCCATGCTGGGCGTGGAGACTGCTTAGGATTCTCTCTGCCCCTCTCTCTGCCTCTCACCCCTGTGTGCAAGCTCTCTCTCTCAAAAATAAACGTAAAAAAAAAAAAAAAAAGATTCTGTCTCTCTCTGCTCCTCCCCTACTCTCATGCGTGCATGAGCTCTCTCTAAAATAAATATATGAATAAATAAATAAATAAATAGATAAAATTACAGTCAATGAAATATAAGCTGGGTTTTTTGGAAGAATATTAAGATTGATAGCCTTTATCTAAACCAATCAATAAAAAATACAGAAGACACTAATTTACAGTATTATAAATGAAATCAGGAAAAGCACTGCATATCTATAGATACTTAAAAGATAATAAGGGAGGGGTGCCTGAGTGGCTCAGTCAGTTGAGCCCCAACCCTTGATTTTTGGCTCAGGTCATGATCTCACAGTCTTTGAGATCAAGCCCCATGTGGGGCTCTGTGCTGACAGTGTAAAGCCTGCTTGGGATTCTCTCTCGTGCTCTCTCTGCTCCTGCCTCTGCTCACATGTGCACTCACGCTCGCTCTCTCAAAATAAACTTTAAAAAAGAATAAATTTATAACATAATTTAAAATATTTAATTAAAAAGAAATTACATATGTAATGAAAATTAAAAAAGAAAATTGTACGCCCAGGTGGCTTCACCGGTGAATTCTCTTAAACATTTAAGGAAAAATAATGCCAATCTTATACGAACTATTTCAGAAAATAGAAAAAAAGGTAAAATTCTCCAACTCATTCTAGGAAGCCAATATGACCTTGATACCAAAACTAGACAAAGATTTCACAGACACACACAAAAGAAAACTATAAATCAATATCTCTCTTAAAATATAAATGAAGAAACCCTTAAGAAAATACTGACAAACCTGGGAATGCAAGCTGGTGCAGCCACTCTAGGAAACAGTATGGAGGTTCCTCAAAAAATTAAAAATCAAACTACCCTACGACCCAGCAATTGCACTACCAGGTATTTATCCAAGGGATACAGGTGTGCTCTTTCGAAGGGGCACATGCACCCCCATGTTTATACAATAGCCAAAGTATGGAAAGAGCCCAAATGTCCATCGATGGATGAATGGGTAAAGAAGATGTGGTATAGATACACAATGGAGTACTACTCGGCAATCAAAAAGAATGAAATCTTGCATTTGCAACTACATGGATGGAACTGGAGGGTATTATGCTAAGTGAAATTAGTCAGTCAGAGAAAGACAAATATCATATGGCTTCACTCACATGAGGAGTTTAAGAGACAAAACAGATGAACATAAGGGAAGGGAAACAAAAATAATATAGAAACAGGGAGGGGGCAAAGCATAAGAGACTCATAAATATGGCAAACAAACAGAGGGTTACTGGAGGGGGTGTGGGCTAAATGGGTAAGGGGCACTAAGGAATCTACTCCTGAAATCATTGTTGCACTATATCCTAACTAATTTGGATGTAAATTTAAAAAAAGAAAATTAAAAAAAGAAAGAAAACACTGACAAACCAAATCCAGTAATATATAGAAAGGATAATACATCATAACCAAGTGGAATTTATCCAATAAATAGAAAATTAATTTAACATTTGAAAAATCAATCAACATGAATTACCATATTAATAAAAAAAACAATAGGATCAACAGATAGCAAAAAGAATACTTGGTAACAGTCAAAACACATAATTTTTTCAAAAACACTCAACAAATTAAATATAAAAGTTGAATCTCCTCCACTTGAAAAAGAGCACCTTCAAATAAAACTTATAGCTTGGGGCGCCTGGCTGGTTCAGTTGGTTAAGTGTCTGACTCTTGATTTCCGCTCAAGTCATGAGTGGGATCGAGCCCTGAATGGGGGCTCTGCACTGACAGAGGAGAATCTGCTTGGGATTCTCTTTCTCCCTCTCTCTGCCCCTCCCCTGCTTGAGCTTTCTCTCTCAAAATAAATAAATAAACTTTAAAAAAGAAAAGAACAGTGTGGAGGTTCCTCAGAAAATTAAAAATAGACCTACGCTATGACCCAGCAATAGCACTGCTAGGAATTTATCCAAGGGATACAGGAGTACTGATGCATAGGGGCACTTGTACCCCAATGTTTATAGCAGCACTCTCAACAATAGCCAAATTATGGAAAGAGCCTAAATGTCCATCAACTGATGAATGGATAAAGAAATTGTGGTTTATATACACAATGGAGTACTACATGGCAACGAGAAAGAACGAAATATGGCCCTTTGTAGCAACGTGGATGGAACTGGAGAGTGTGATGCTAAGTGAAATAAGCTATACAGAGAAAGACAGATACCATATGGTTTCACTCTTATGTGGATCCTGAGAAACTTAGCGGGAACCCATGGGGGAGGGGAAGGAAAAAAAAAAAAAGAGGTTAGAGTGGGAGAGAGCCAAAGCATAAGAGACTCTTAAAAACTGAGAACAAACTGAGGGTTGATGGCGGTTGGGAGGGAGGGGAGGGTGGGTGATGGGTATTGAGGAGGGCACCTTTTGGGATGAGCACTGGGTGTTGTATGGAAACCAATTTGACAATAAATTTCATATATTAAAAAAAATAATAATAATAAATAAACAAAAAAAAATAAATAAAAAGAAAAAAAAAGAAAAAAGAAAAGAAGTTAAAAAATAACTTATACTTCATATCATATTTAAATGTGAAGACTGAATATATTTTCCCCTAAGATCAAGAATAAAGCAAGAATGTCTATTCTCAATATTCCTCTCAACATTGTATAAGAACTCCTAGAGAGCATATAAATTGAAAAGCAATATGTAAAGCTGTCTTCATCTGCAGATGACAGGATCATCTACAGATGTGAGAAATCACACAGAATCTACCAAAAAGCTACTGGAATTATGAGTGTAACAAGTTGCAGATAGGAGACCAACATACAAACTCAATTTTACATTTAATTTATTTTTTTATCGTAAGTGTACTCTTTAATCCCCATCACCTATTTCACCCATCCGCTACCCACCTCCATTCTGGTAACCTCCAGTTTGTTCTCTACAGTTAAGAGTCTGTTTCTTGGTTTGTCTTTTTTCCTTTCCTTATTTCTTAAATTCCACACATGAGTAAAATCATATGGTATTTGTCTTTCTCTGATTTATTTCACTTGGCATTAGACCCTCTAGCTCTATCTATGCTGTTGCAAATGGCAAGATTTCATTTCTTTTTATGGCTGAATATTCCATTGTGTGTGTGTGTGCACGTGTGTGTGTGTATACATATCTCACGTCTTCTTTATCCATTAATCTCTTGATGGACACTTGGGCTGCTTCCATATCTTGGCTACTATAAATAATACTGCAATTTTATTCTATTTCTATATACTAGCATTCAACAATTAAAAGTGAAAAAAATTTTTAATGTTTTTATTTTTTTATTTTTTTTGAGAGAAAGAGAGCATGAGAGGGGCAGAGAGAGAAAAAGAGAGAATCTCAAGCAGGCTCCATGCTGTCAGTGCAGAGCCCGATGCAGGGGTCAATCTCACAAACCATAAGATCATGACCTGAACCAAAATCAAGAGTTGGATGCTTAACCAACTGAGCCACCCAGAAATTTTTAGGGTTGCCAGTTAAGAATCTGACTTCAGCTCAGGTCATGATCTCACAGCTCATGGGTTCAAGCCCCACGTCAGGCTCTGTGCTAACGGCTCAGAGCCTGCAGCCTGCTTCAGATTCTGTCTCCCGCTTGTGCTCTGTCTCTCTTTCCCAAATATAACATTGAAAAATGAAATTTTTAAATGAAATCCATACATAGCATGCCAAAATATGAAATATTCAGAGAATTTTTTTAAAATGTGTATATGACCTACAGACTGAAAACTACAAAACACTGACAGCAAATAAGACGACCTAAATGGAGATACATACCATGTTAATGAATTAGAAGATCAATGTTGCCAAGATATCAACTCTCCCCCAAATTGATCTATAGATTCCACACAATCTCAATAAAAATCCCAAGAACCTTTTTTATAAGAACTGATAAACTGATTCTAAAATTTATATGGAAATGCAATGGACCAAAGCTTAAACAATTCTGAGAAACAATAAAGTCAAAAGCTTTACACTACCTGATTTTAAGATTTACTACAAAGCTACAGCAATCAAGACAGTATTTCATTTACATTAGGCTAGACACAGAGATAAATAAAACAAAACAGAGCCCAGAAACTGACCTACGTATCTACAGTCCTTTAATTTTTACAAAGGTGGCAAGGCAAGTCAATGGAGAAAGGGTAATCTGTTCAACAAATGATACCAGAACAATGAACCCCAGCCTCTACCAATAAGCACAAGAAAAGATGCTTAATGTTGTTAGTCATCACAGAAATGCAAGTTAAAACCACAAGGAAGGGGCGCCTGGGTGGCGCAGTCGGTTAAGCGTCCGACTTCAGCCAGGTCACGATCTCGCGGTCCGTGAGTTTGAGCCCCGCGTCAGGCTCTGGGCTGATGGCTCGGAGCCTAGAGCCTGTTTCCGATTCTGTGTCTCCCTCTCTCTCTGCCCCTCCCCCGTTCATGCTCTGTCTCTCTCTGTCCCAAAAATAAATTAAAAAAAAAAAAAAAAAAAACGTTGAAAAAAAAACCACAAGGAAACACCACTACAAACTCACTAGAGTGGCTAAAATTAAAGACAGACAATACCAAGTGTTGGTATGGATATAGGACAACTGGAATGCTCACATACTGCTGGTGACAACAAAAAATAGTACAACTTGCAAAAACCCTTAGGCAGTTTATTATAAGGCTAAACATATACTTACCATGTGACCCAGCAATTCCACTCATAAGTATTTATGAAAGAAAGAAAGAAAGAAAGAAAGAAAGAAAGAAAGAAAGAAAGAAAAGAAAACCTATCTCTCCACAATACATGAATATTTACAGTAGCCCCAAACTAGAACCAATCAGTGGGGAAACAGACTCTAAGGTGACTCCATGATCCCCACCTCCTTGTACTCATGCCCTTGTGTGGTCCCCTGGAATATGGGCAGGACCTGTGACTTGCTTCTGGCGAAGAGGGTAGGGCAATAGTGACAGGATGCATGTAATTACATGTATGTGGTTACATTATGTAAGACTGTAGTGTCCATTTTCCTAAGACACTCTCTTCCTTACTGGCTTTGAGGAAGCCAAGTGACCATGTTAGGAAGACCCCTGAGGCAAAAAACAGAGGGTGCCATTTTGTTATTGGCATTCAACCAGGGACCTGCAGGCCATAAGGAACTAAATGCTGCCAACAGCCACATGGGCTAGGAAGCAGATCCTTCCCCAGTCAAGACCCAGATGAGGTCACAGCCCCAGCAGACATCTTGATTTTTCGCCTTGTGAAACTCAGCTAAACTGTGTCCTGATTCACAGAAACTGAAACAATGCATGAGTGCTCTTTTTGATAATTTGTGTAAATTTGCTGTAATACTGTTATGCAGCAATAGGTCATTAATAGAATCCAAATATCCATAAACTGGTGAACAGATCAACAAATTGTGGTATATCTATACAATAGTACACACTACTAAAAATTAACGAATTACTGATACAATAGAAGTCCCACAAACATCACTCTGAGCAAAAGAAGTGAGACACAAAAGAATACACACATTTTGAATTCATTCACAGGAAATTCTGGAAAAGACAAATATAATCGATGATGATAGAAAGGAGTTCCGAATCCCTGAAGCCAAAAGCTAGGATTTACTGGGAAGCAGCATAAGGAACGTTTAGGAATACCAGAATTGTTTTGATCTTGATTGCAGTGGTAGTTACATAGGTATAATATTTGTCAAAACTCATTAAACTGACCACAACACACCTATTAGAATTCCACAATAAAGTTTTTGGCCACAAGGACTTTGTCACTCAATAAGCTAGTAAGCGAATCTACAGATTTTTTTTTTCAACGTTTTTTTTTTTTTTTTTTTTTTTTTTTTTGGGGGACAGAGAGAGACAGAGCATGAACGGGGGAGGGGCAGAGAGAGAGGGAGACACAGAATCGGAAACAGGCTCCAGGCTCCGAGCCATCAGCCCAGAGCCGGACGCGGGGCTCGAACTCACAGACCGCGAGATCGTGACCTGGCTGAAGTCGGACGCTTAACCGACTGCGCCACCCAGGCGCCCCGCGAATCTACAGATTTTGAATCAGGATAGAGGCAACCTCTGAGGGTGGGACAGTGACAGGAGGGTTACCGGGGGGACAGCTTCTGAGGTCCTGGTAATGTTTGATTTCTTAATGCAAGTACTGGTTACACAAGTGTGTTCACTCTGAAAATTCTCTAAGTTAGACACATAATTTGTGTGCTTTCTGGGTCTATGCTCAACTTCAGTTAAAAAATAAAAGAAAGAAAAGATGGGGTGCCTTGGTGGCTCAGTGGGTTGAGCGTCCAACTTTGGCTCAGGTCATGATCTCGCAGTTCTGAGTTCGAGCCCTGCATTGGGCTCTGTGCTGACAGCTCAGAGCCTGGAGGCTGCTTCAGATTCTGTGTCTCCCTCTCTCTCTGCCCCTTCCCCACTCATGCTCTGTCTCTCTCTGTCTCTCAAAAATAAATAAACGTTAAAAAAAAGAGAGAGAAAGAAAGAAAGAGAAAGAAAGAAAGAAAGAAAGAAAGAAAGAAAGAAAGAAAGAAAGAAGGAAGGAAGGAAGGAAAGAAAAGAGGGGCACCTGAGTAGTTGGTTAAGCATCCAACTCTTGATTTCAGCTCAAGTCATGATCTCACAGTCATGAAATTGAGCCCTGCATGCTGAGCATAGAGCCTGCTTGGGATTCTCTCTCTCTCCTTCTCTCTCTGCTCCCCCCCCCCACTTTCTTTCTTGTCTCTCTCTCTCTCTCAAGATAAATATTTAAAAAATAAAGAAAAGAAAAAGAAAAAATTTAAAGACTAGGGAGTTATTCTAGACTAAAGCATACTAAAGAGACAATGCAATCCCTATTTCTTGATTGGATCTGGATTTTTCTTAATTGGGGGAATTTGAACGTGGACTATATTATTAAATAATGATTTTTTAAACATTTATTTTTGAGAGAGAGAACATGAGTGGGGGGTGTACAGAAAGAGGAGGTGACAAAGGATCCGTGCTGACAGCAGAGAGCCCGATACAGAACTTGAACCTACGAACCATGAGATATTGACCTGAGCCAAAGTTACACACTTAACCAACTGAACCATCAAGGCACCTCAATGATTTTTTTTTTTTTAACGTGGGCTCTATGCTAGGCATAGGGCTTGAATTCACAACCCTGAGATCAAGACCTGAGATGAGATCAAGAGTGAGATGTTCAACTGACTGAGCCACCCAGGCACCCCTTAAATAATGATATTTTATCAATACTAAATTTCTTGTGTGATAATGGTATTATGTTACATGTGATATGGTATAACGAGAATAACCTTACTCTTAAGGCAAGGTGAAGTATTTTAGGATGGAATACTGTAATTCTGTAACTCATTCTCAAATCCTTAAATATATATTTATATATATAAAGAGACAGAGATGAAGCAAATTCAGCAAAATGTAAACAGTATATCTTGAAGTTTTTATGGGAGTTTTACAGGAGTTCTCTGTATTATTCTTTCAACATTTCTACAGGTTGGAAATTTTTCAAAATACCAAAAACTTGAGGGGAAAAATATCTCATTTGAACTATGTTATCCAAGAGTTCAGCAGACTTCCAGAGCGCCTGGGTGGCTCAGTCAGTTGAGCAGCTGGCTTCAGCTTGGGTCACGATCTCACAGTAAGTTCAAGCCTCACATCGGGCTCTGTGCTGTCAGTGCGGAGCCTGCTTTGGATCCTCTGTCCCCCTCTCTGCCCCTCTCCCACTCACACTCTCTCAAAAATAAATAAACATTAAAAAAAAAAGAGTTCAGCACACTGCCAAACTGCACCTAGAGACTCGGGAGAAGGAAACTAACACTCACTGAGCACTTACTATGCACCAAATACTTTTTTTATACCTGTGATTCCAGTCAACCCTCAGAGCAACCCTTTAGGGTAATTACTACTTTACAGAGGAGAAAACAGGCTCAGGGAGGTGGAGTGGTGAGTCCAATAGCGAGTCAGGGCTGAAGTTCAAAGACTGTCAGGATACAAGGCCATGCTCTCGCACTCCTTAACGTCTTTGCTGTGTTCTTCTCCCTCCCCTGCTTCTGTGTTTTCTCAATCTCAAATGTACCATATCCGGGGAATTTCAACAGATTTGAAGTCCATGTTCTGCAATATATTCAATATTCAATAACCACTAAACACCCAGAATGAACCATGCTTCTGCACTTCACTGAAGACAGCTGATGGAGAAACAGAAATAAGGATAACAGCTCCCATTTCTATGGACCATACCAGGTACAGACTAGAAGGGCCTCTCATAAGAGATCAACCATGCAACCCAGGGTAACATGGGGAAAATACGAGGATTTGAAGCAATAAATGTAATTTCTTTTTTTTTTTTTAATGTTTATTTAGTTTTGAGACAGACACAGACAGAGTATGAACAGGGGAGGGTCAGAGAGAGAGGGAGACACAGAATCCGAAGCAGGCTCCACGCTCTGAGCTGTCAGCACAGAGCCCGTCGTGGGGCTCGAACTTAAGGACCGTGAGATCATGACCTGAGCCAAAGTCAGCCGCTTAACCGACTGAGCCACCCAGGCGCCCCAGCAATAAATGTAATTTCTAACTCAGACTGAAGAAAGACTAAGAAGACTGCCATTATGAAAAAAATCAAGCATGTCACTAGCATCTAAAAGTCACAAGGACAGCTAGGATAAACGCCAGCATTCAGGGTATTCAAATATGAAAGAAGTTACTCCAGAACAAATAAAAGAACAACTTGAGTGGACTGGTAGGCAACATGTGAAAGATCATACCCCCCAAAAAGATGATAATAGGATTGGAAAAAAGATTTCTCGTTTGTGAGTGAAAATGCAGAGTTTATGAATGCAGTAATAATAACAACACTATGTCAGGCACTGCTCTAGAATAAGTCATTTTAGGCGCACCTGGGTGGCCCAATTGGTTGAGCATCAACTTCGGCTCAGGTAATGATCTCACGGTTCGTGAGCTCGAGCCCCGTGTAGGGCTCTGTGCTGACAGCTCAGAGCCTGAAGCCTGCTTCAGATTCTGTGATCTCTGTCTCTCTCTCTCTCAAAAATAAAACATTAAAAAAAATTAAAGTAAGTTATTTCATTGGGGTGCCTGGTGGCTTAGTCAGTTAAGCATCCAATTTCATTCAGCTCAGTCATGATCTCATGGTTCGTGAGTTCAAGCCCCACATTGGGCTCTGCACTGTCTGGGATTCTCTTGTCCCAGTCCAAGTCTCAGTCACTTGTCCAAGATCACACAGCTATGAGTAGTGGGGCTAGGCTTCTAAGCCAATAAGGATGGCTTTGGAGCCCATGCCACTGCTCGACACCGCCTCTCAAAGAAGGGGGTTGGCTACCACCCTGTATCTTCCAAAACGAGAAGCTGAAGCCACAAAGCCAACCAACAAACTTTCTATGAAACAAATACTGATTCAGCCCCACAGACGTGTGTTCTTTCTTACAGACCAGGTTTGGAGAAACTATCCACATTGTTCTTTAAATTCCACTCTGCTTTGACAGCAGCAATGGGAAACTAAGTTGATCAGGACTTGAAAATGAAATGACAAGCAACTGCTAGAAGTTGGTCCACTTAAAAAGTGTGCACTGGGGCGCCTGGGTGGCGCAGTCGGTTAAGCGCCCGACTTCAGCCAGGTCACGATCTCGCGGTCCGTGAGTTCGAGCCCCGCGTCAGGCTCTGGGCTGATGGCTCGGAGCCTGGAGCCTGTTTCCGATTCTGTGTCTCCCTCTCTCTCTGCCCCTCCCCCGTTCATGCTCTGTCTCTCTCTGTCCCAAAAATAAATAAACGTTGAAAAAAAAAAAAAGTGTGCATTTGCGGCTTATTGTTAGACAACGACAGAATCTGGCATGGAGTTAAACTTTTCCCCTGACTGCCAGCGTGTTCTGATGCAATCCCGTCTCTACCAGCTTTGGAAAGGAGGGCAAAGGATATGCAGAGCTGAAAACCCAACAAGTATGGCCAAACCCCCTCAGAGGACCTTAGATCCCTTCCACATGTACAGAAAGGACAATTTCCAGAACCAAAGGAATCCTTGGGCACTACAATGGCTCCAAGTGGCAAGCTTTTTAGTAACTTTAACAGCACTGGCAAATTAAAAGTCCTAGAAGAATCAGGGAATGAAGACACACACACACACACACACACACACACACACACACACACACACACCCCAGGCTGTGGGCATCCCTAACATGTAACCGTTCAGAAAAGCCCAGATTTTGAAGAGCTTCAGCATTTCAGGAAGCTAAGCGAGATAAGTCAAGAAAGAAGGGCCCCTCCTCCCAGACACTCCCACACTCCAGAATTTCTGACGGTGAGAAAGGCCAGAATCAGCCCGAGTTATTTCCCATATTTTACAATCCAGACTTCATCTTTCTGAATCATTCGCTCTGCTAACAGAAGCTGATCTGGGGAACACACAACTCCTCTAAGTGCAATTCTTGTAATAGACCTATCCTGAAGAATAAAACAGTAAGAAACGTTAAGTAGTGTTCTTCTGCCTAGGAAGGAAGTGAAATGCCGCTAGGCTATGAAAAGTCTACAGGTGTTTCAAGGAGGTGAGAGATGAAGCCCACATTGAAACCATTTTCTTCTTCCTTGGTCTAATCCTAAGTAAATGTAAGCATGTGTGGCTAACCGGTGGAGTCACACACATCTGGGTTTAAATGCAGCCCCCATCAGGCACGTGATCTGGGGTATGTTACAGACCTCTAGAATCCACTTCTGTTGAAATGGCGGTTAATAGCCTGTATTTCATAAAGGTTGTAATGAGCATTACACAAGATAATAAACGTTAATTTGTCCCCAGCATGATAGCACGCCCTCAGTAAATGCAAGGTACCGCTGACCCCTGTCCTCCCCACCCCAGCCCACCCACCTTTGGATTTCAAACCCATTCATAGGCCTTATCATCCACTGCTTCCTGACAGCACGAACACTGGTCCCCAAGGTCCCCTTAATGGAGTGTGATCTGGCTGAAACTGTGGCTGAAAAGCTAAAAGGGGGCCCTTTGGCCGAGAAAACCAAACTCTGGGAAGCAAAAACGGATCCTCAGCAAAAGCTTGGTGGCGTCTGTTGTTTACAGTGAGTGCCCTTCCTACCAACGTACTGAGAGAGTCCCAGTACATTTCTGATCCTCCACTGGCAGGGAACGCGCAAAGGTGACGAAGAGGCTGGCAGCGGGGCCACCTCGCGAGGCTGAGGCTGTGGGAGTGGGAATCCTGATGGAGTCAGGGCCCTCCTGGGAGGGGACAACCGAGAACGATGGAGCCTCTCACCCCTCTCTCTCCTCAAGCAGGGGCCCTCGCAGCTCAAGGCTGGAGGCTTCTCAAGGGTCCCGCCACCGTCCCGGCCAAGCGCAAGTGGGACCCGAGGGGTCAGCAGGAGGGAAGCGGGGGCCCGCGGGCGCCCCCGAGCCTCGGCTTGGGAATGTGGTCTGAGAGGGGTCACCGGGGGAGGGGCCGGGCGGCGAGGACTTGGGGAGGGGCGGGGCCCGGGAGGGGGCAAGAGGTCGGGGCCCCCGGCTGGGGAGGCTCAAGGCCCCCGCCCAACGCCCAGCCGCACGCCGAGCGCCCCCTCCAGCCGCGGTCCCCGCCACTACGGCGGGGCAGTCCCACTCCCCTTACCTGGCTCGGCTGCTCTGCCTGCTCCGAGGACGCCATCTTTCTGAGGCCTGACTAATCTATCGCCGCTGGGCGAGGCGTCTCCCAAGCGCCCTCGCTCTCGCTCACCCGCCCAGACCAAAGTAGCCGGAACTGAACCTGTCGATGGGGGCGGGGGGGGGGGGGGGGGGGGCACGCGAGGAGGAAGGGGAACTCCTACGTCCGGGTCACCTCACACAATTGCCATTAGGTCTCTGCTGCCCAGGAAGTTCTTAAGTCCGTGTTTTTTGCATTTTTATTATTCTCATTGAATTAAATCTCTGACCATCCCCACAGTGCCTTGGGCACAGGCAGGGACTCGCTAAATCTTTAATAAATGAATGAATGGGAAGAACCTTGGAAATTAATTAATTAATGTTCAATACCATTTGTTGAGTGCCTACTATTTGCCAGGCACTTTGGTAGCTGCTAGTAATAAGAAGATCCAAGACTCAATTCCTGCTCCTAAATTCAGGCCACACACACACACACACACACACACACACACACACACACACACACACACACACAATTACAGCATCTTACGGATAGGAATCTGATAACAGTTTGCAGATTAGGAAGACACAGAACGGACCTTTTTGGAGAGAAGAGACTATTACATTCTTACTTGATAGTAGTTGAGTAGTTAGATTTTAAGCTAAATGTAAAATTATATTTAAAAATTGCATATATTAGAACTATCGGTCAGTTCATATTGCAGTTGTGTTTTGACTGATTATGAGTACTTAAAAGGGTTGCCTCAACAATTCCTCTTACCAAACAGTTTTAAGTGCCTACCCTTTTCTAATGAGATAATATCTTATTTTCTTATAAACAAAATATGAAAGAGACTCTGGATGAATATGAGCTATTTCTTATATACGTAAAATGCCTCCCCCCTGCCCCCACTTCAAGCGAAGAACCTTCTAAAATTTTTTATTATTTTACTGGTAAACGTTTTTTAGAGGGAAGAAAGTAGCAGTGTTAGAACAAGGATGAATTTATTGCCAAGCAGCATCTGGACAATCTCAAACAGTGATGTGGTTCGCATTTTCCCTTTCCTGTCTGATTTGAGATCTTAATGTTTAATCTAGTTATGTAAGCATTTCGTTCCGAGATCCCAATTTGCACAGCTGAAGCCGGGAATCAAACTGGTGGAAATGTGCGAGTATCTAATTCTTTCAGCAGGACTGAAAACTACACTCATCAATGTTTTAAATTGCCTGAGGGTTGGGACATCTTACAGATCTTTTCAGTTTGGAAAGGAAAACAAATGAACACAGTAGAATGTCACTGTTTCATTTGAGTGTTAACGTTATGCATCTATATATGTAATTAAGAGTGCTCTAACAATCCAAGGAATATATATGCGTGTCTTTCATAACGCAAAATAAATCCATATTGACCTCATTTTGATCCCGCCACTGAACTCCTAAATATAAGCTAGAAAAACACTCCTCTAGGCCGAATTGAGTGACGTAACGAAGTTAGCTTCGATCCCAGAGACTACAGTTCCCGGCATGCCCCCGGAGCCACACGGGATTAGCGGCAACTAAGACTACACTTCCCGGCGTACCTTGGTCCCACGCGTGATTTGCCGCAGAAAGAACTACATCTCCCGGCAAGCCGCGGGCAGGGGGGGGTGGCGCCGCGCGGAGCCTCCCCGACTTCCCCGAGTCAGTCGAGTCCCACCCTGAGGAATATGGAGGTGGCCGGAGGCGCCGAGACTGAGATCCGGCCTCTGAAGCCGTGTCTGCTGCGCCGCAACCACAGCCGCGAGCAGCATGGCGTGGCGGCCTCCTGCCTGGAGGAGCTGAGGAACAAGGGTTGGCGCGGGACCCGGGCGGACGCTGTGGGGGCCGGGGCGGGGGCTGCGGGGAGCCGGGTCCGGTGAGGAGGTCGGGCAGGGGCAAAGCGGGGTCAGCAGGAGCGACTTGGGACGGAAATAACTCATGTGGGCATAGCGATGGACAAGTTTCAAGGCGATTATCTCATGTGAGACTCATTTGGTGGGAAGGTAGACGGGAAGAAATATGCAAATTAAAACCGACTCGACTTAGGTGTCTTGCCTAGAATCGCTCAGACCTTGGAGGAGACCTAGCCTGGTGCATGCCTGCCTCCGGGCTTCCTACCGTGACGCTGGTGCCCCCAGCAGGGTGCCAGCGCCTTTCTGTCGTCAGCTCTGGCAGGCACTTGTGCAGCGTAGAGAGAGCTGCTTCCGACCTTCCTGGAGTACCAGACAAGGAACTGGTGCTCTGAGTGACCGAAGTTCCGAGTCCCGGCCCCACACGTACTAGCTGCTTGACCTTGTACTTAAACCAGCTCTCGACCCTCAGTTTTCTCATCGGCAAAATGGGTATAATATTTCCAGCCGTGCTTTACAGGACTGTTGTGTTTCCACGACTTGAAAGTATTATGAGCCAGTAATAATAAATTGTTTATCCTCGGTGAAGTTGTACACGTTAAACGTGTGAGCCATCCCCAGTCATAGCGTGTGTCAGTGTTCAGTGCTCCTCTCTGAGTCACCAAGCCCCAAAAGATACCAGACAGAAATCTTTCGGAGACCCAGGAGCAGCCAAAGCATTATAAATGCTTTCGTGACATGGCTTTTGCCACCTCACTGTTCACATATTTGTTCTTGGCATTAGGGTACTTAAGTGTTAGTTCCTCTTGAATGCATCGGCTGGATACACTTGGCCCAGAGACCAGTGTAAGCGCTTGTGTTTGGAGCTCAGCCTCTCCAAGGCTTGCTGTTCTATTTGGGTGCTGGACGACATTGCCCAACCATATTTGTAGTCCACTGGCTACTTTGCTGCTTCCCCTCACCCTGTTTGTGCTGTAGGCATTGCCATCACCAAATGCGATGGGACAGATCTGCCCCAGACAAGCCTGTTGCCCCTTGACAGTAAAGAGGAGAAGCTACGGATGCAAACTCCTGCTTCTCCTGTGCCTTCCTGTAGGTTAGAAACACGGCAGAGTACAATGCATGGAACAGAAAGCATTTCCTTTTTTACTATTCTTTCCTTTTTTTTTTCTTTCGTTTTGTTTTGGTTTTTTTTTTTTTTGACATTTGACACAGGAGAATTTAAGATGACCACTGAATAAATGAATGAAAGACGGCTCGCTCACAAGGAATCATATCGGACTTTGGCTTGGTTTTCATCCAAGTAAAGATGCGAGTGCTCCTAACATGGGTGTAAAGCAGCTGGAGGAAACATTGTCAGGAGTCAGACTGGTTGTCTGCCACTTACTGTGTGACCTCAGACAAGTGACTTAGCCTCCGTGAGCCTTGGGTTTGACATCTGTAAAATGGAAATAAGAATAGTCCCTACCTTACAGGATTGTTAGGAGATAAAATACTGTGCACAGGAAACACTTAGAACAGTACCAGGCGTGTGGGAAGTGTTGTCTTAGTGCTGGCGGTTGTGGTTGTTACTGTAGGTAACCTACCAGCAGTTCTGCTGCACTTTGAGAGAATATATGTTGAGAGTACAGAGACAGGTGTAGTTTCCTTATGGATACTTGTCAATTGCCAAATATCTTATTCCTCTCAGCCTGTGACATTCTGGCCATTGATAAGTCCCTGGCACCAATCACCCTGGTCCTGGCAGAGGATGGCACCATAGTGGATGATGATGATTACTTCCTGTGTCTGCCTTCCAATACTAAGTTTGTTGCATTGGCCAGTAATGAAAAGTGGACGTACAACAATTCAGGTAAGAAACTCTGGCCGTAGACAAAATGATCTATGCGATACAACATCCATCACGATTCATTTTGCTGCCCAGGCACCTGGTTGCTGTTTGTCTGGTTAAGCATTTGTGCAGCCAGCATTTACTGAGACACAAAAACTCACCTCAAGGGGAGTGTGGTAGGATCCTGGGTATGCATGACCGGGGCATCAGGTTTAAGTGGCTTCTTTTCATAAAAAAAGATACAGAGCAGATTCACACAGAAATAATCGAAGGTGGAAGAGAAGGGAAAATGCAGGTCCTAGATGGGGATTGGCTTTCCCGTGAATCCTTGAGAGAAGGCGCTTCCCTCACCCCTGAACTTTTTCTAAATGGTCAGTGGGAAGGATGTACAGACCTCCTAAAGGTCTGTGTGTTGGAGGAGGAGGTGAAAATAGCACTTCAGGTTAACCAGACTGTGACTGGCTTTTTCTCCCCTATATCAGATGGAGGTACAGCTTGGATTTCCCAAGAGTCCCTTGATGTAGATGAAACGGACACTGGGGCAGGGCTGAGGTGGAGGAATGTGGCCAGGCAGCTGAAAGAAGACGTGTCCAGCATCATCCTCCTGTCCGAGGCAGACCTCCAGGTAAGCCTTCCTCCTCCACAGCCCCACTCATCTGGCTCTGCTGCCCCCAGCCCCTTAGTTTCCATGTGTCTTGCCATAATAATTCCATTATTTCTTAATTTTTATTAACATCTTTTTAAAAATTTTTTTAAATGTTTCTTTATTTTTGAGAGAGAGAGAGAGACAGAGCATGAGCTGGGGAGGGGCAGAGAGAGGGGGACACAGAATCCGAAGCAGGGTCCAGGCTCTGAGCTGTCAGCACAGAGCCCGATGCGGGGCTCGAACCCACGAACCATGAGATCACGACCTAAGCCGAAGTCAAGTGCTTAACCAACTGAGCCACCCAGGCGCCCCTATTTCTTAATTTTTAAACAATGCTTTGACAACAACCCAGACTCTTCATTTTCTAATTCTTGCACCTAGAGTAGAAAATCCAGATGCCTAGACCCACTTAGTCTCACTGGGGGGTTAAGGAGGTATTGTCAAAGAATGTGGAAGTGGAGAAGCCGAATTAAATCCCAGCTCCATCACCATGGCTTTGAGCCAGTAATTTAGCCTCTTTGCCTACATTTCCCGTCCAGTAAAATTGGGATAAAAATAGTACTGTCAATTCAAAAAAAAATATTTACTAAGCACCTACCCTGTCCCTGGCATGTTTCTGTCCAAGGGGTACAGTGGTGAACAAGCCAGACACAGAATTCTGATGGAAGGAGCTCAAATTCTGATGACGGGAGGCAGATAAAACAGGAAGCATGTTCGATGGGTAGCAGGTGGGGCAGTGTGCCAAGAACAACGGGGCTAGTCTGGATTGGGAGATCAGGGGAGGCCCCTCTGAGGAGGTGGCTTTTTTCATAATTTTTTTAAACTTACAAACTTACATATTTGAATAAAAACAAATACATTCAGGGGCACCTGGGTGGCTCAGTCGGTTGAGTGGCTACTTCAGCTCAGGTCATGATCTCACAGCTGTGAGTTCAAGCCCCATGTCGGACTCTGTGCTGACAGCTCGGAGCCTGGAGCCTGCTTCAGATTCTGTGTCTCCCTCTCTCTCTGCCCTTCCCCCGCTCATGCTCTGTCTCTGTCTCAGAAATAAATAATTTTTAAAAAATAATTTTTTTAAATAAATAAATAAATACATTTGTATGGCTCAAAATCCAAGAGGTATAAAAGGATATACGGGTAGCCAAAAAGTGAAAACAACCCAGATGTCCGTGAACTGAAGAATGGATAAATAAAATGTGGTTTATCCATACGACCTAAGAGGAATGAAGTATTCATACATGTGTAACGTGGATAAAGCCTTCAAAATGTTACGCGAAGTAAAGAAGCCAGACATGAAAGGCCACGGATTTTGTAGTTGCCTCTATATGAAACGGCCAGAATATGCAAGTCCGCAGAGATAGAAGATAGAGTGGCTGACTAGGGCTGGGGTTGGGGAAGCTTTGAGCGGAAACAGGAGTGATAGCTAATGGGTGCTGTGTTTTCAAGGGTGCTGACTGCACAAGTCTGTGAATGTACTAGAACCCACCTAGTTATACACTAAATTTATATGGGTGAATCATATGGTATGTGGGTTATATCTCAATAAAGCTGTTTGGAAAAAAAATAAAAAGGACATACAGGACAAATCTGACTCCTGCCCCTAAACCACCAGGTTTCCCTTCCCAGAGATAATCACCTCTCAATTTCCCATTCTAGAAATGTTGTATATGCCAACAAATACATACATATTTTCTCCTGTCCCTGTACTCCACAATGGAAGTATATCTACCCTTTTTAAAAGAAACATTTGGAGAATATTCCAGATCAGTACGTAAAAGACATTGCCGTTCTTTTTTGTACCACTGCATCGTATTCTGTTTTGCTCGTGTGCCATGACTTAATCAGGAGTCTCCCCCACTGGTGGACATCTGGGTTGTCATCAGTCTTGCTGTTCCAGACGGTGCTACAGGAAGCTCCGTGTCATTCTGCACACATGCTTGTCCGTAGAATAAAGTCCCAGAAGTGCAGTTGATGGACACTGGCAGGTTCCCAAGAGGTGGCGATTACACCGAGAGCTGAAGGAAGGAGGGAGCTTGCCATGGACAGGTCGGGGGCCACAGTGTCTTAGAAGTGTTTTTAGGTTTGTTAAAGTCTGTGTTTGTATGTTAGGTGCTCATTGATGCTCCGTGTTCAGACCTGGCTCAGGAACTCCGCCAGAGCTGCGTCACCGTCCAGGGGCTCCAGAACACCCTCCAGCAGGTCCTGGACCAGAGGGAGGAAGCCCGTCAGTCCAAGCAGCTCTTGGAGCTTTACCTCCAGGCTTTAGAGAAGGAGGGTGGCATCTTGTCAAAGCAGCAAGGTAGGACTCAACTGGCCAGGGGAGTCGCCCTGAGAACTGAGGGCCTGGGGAGAGAACCCGAGTTATAATGTGGCCAAAAAGGGTGACACCACAGCTGCTGGCATCTTGAAATGACGTGCTTCTGTCTTTCTTTTTTTATTTTTAACGTTTATCTTGAAAGAGAGGGCGCACGCAAGCAGGGGAGGGGCAGAGAGAGAGGAGAGGGGGGAGAGAGAATCCCAAGCAGGCTCCACGTTGTCAGCGTGGAGCCTGATGCAGGACTCGATCCCACGAACCGCGAGATCGTGACCTGAGCCAAAATCAAGAGTGGGTCGCTTAACCGACTGAGCCCCCCCAGGCGCCCCTGCGTGCCTCTCCCTTGCCCGACTGATGGCTCCCCGGTCGTTTGTGCAGCTGTATGTTTGCCCAGTGCACCATCTCCTCATGTCTGCTTTGCAGAGTCCCAAACTGTTGGTGACCAGACGGATGCAGTCGACACGGGTGGTAACAGAGAGAGCTCCTCCACAATCGCACTCACAAGCCAGATCCTTACTGTGCTGAAGGAGAAGCCTGCTCCAGAGCTGAGTCTGTCCAGTCAGGATTTGGAGGTGGGCAAGAACGGGGGACCCTGAGCTGCAGGGAGCCACTCCCCCTGGGGGTGCAGCGCCCTGCAGAGGCGCATACGGGATTGCTTCTGGCCTCTGCAGACCCTGGCTCCTCGCTGCCCCGTTTGCCTCTTCTATGCACAACATCTCATTTCATCTATGTCAGAATGGCTTGAACAAACGTCTCATTTCATCTATATCAGAATGGCTTGAACAAACGGGTGCACTCCCGCAGATCTTCAAACCGCATTCTCGGGTCCTTTGTGGGAAACGGAATGTCCGAACCGGATGGGGAGGAGTGGCGACAGGGAGGAGTGGCGGGGCTCAAGCTTCGGAGGGCGGTTTCTGGTTCTGTCGGCCCCTGAGGGAGATCATCGTCAGTCGAGGCACATAAAGTTATCCTAGTGAAAGGTGCGCCTGGGGGGGTGGGGGTCATCTTATGCTGACTCCACGGCCAGGGAACTAGAAGCCTGACACAGGATCCGTCAGAGTGGGCGCCACTTCCTCTTCATCCTTGTCCCTGTCCCAGGCACCTCCCCGTGTAGCTAGAAGGCAGGAGACCTCTCGACTTGCGCCTGGCCTAAATTTCCCGTAAGTGGAGGACTTGACAAGTTGTTCCCACGAAACTTCTTTCCAGAGGGACTTTCGTGTCGGTGTTGGAGGGTAAGGAAAGGCCGTGGCCATGGAGCGTGAAAGGATTCTGGCGTTTCAGCACAAAGACCTCAGATACGCCGGCGCTGCCCGAGCTCAGTCCCCTAAAGAAAATCCCGGGAGCGAGAGAGCAGCAGGCGAGGGGAGCCGGGAGCGCTTCTCAGTGGTTCTCATTCTTGCCGCAGCTGGTTGCCAAGGAAGACCCCGGAGCTTTGGCTGCCGCTTTGAGCTGGGACGCGGAGAAGACGGTGACGGTGCAGCAGGCCTGTAATCAGGAGCTCAGCTTGCGCCTCCAGCAGGTGCAGAGCCTGCGTTCTCTCCGGAACCTGTCGGCCAGGAAGAGTTCGCTGCCTGGAGAACGGCAGGAGCCTAAGCGAGCCAGACAAGACCCCACATAGCTGCAGCCGGAAACCCCGTGGCCTTGTTCTCATTCTCAGTAAATACCTTCAGCCTGATTACTGTAGCTGCTGCCTTAATACTGTACCCCCTGCCTGATAGCACCTTCTGGAACAGCCCGGAAGACCAGCCTCCTGCGGTCCCTTCCAGAAAAGTGCTGTCACATCTCAGCTCCCGCCCTTGCATTTTTTGAATGACAAAGCTGCACCCACAATACCCCACCTCTTACTAATGACCTGTTCTCATGGTCTCTGTTTGAAAGTAACGGTCAAGGGCAGTGAAAAGAAGCTGTTGTATTTCAGACTCACTATCCTTTTTCAGAAGCTAGAACTGCAGAATTTTCAACACAGATAATGGTCAGGAAGGTGACGTACCAGAGTTGATTTATGGCCACAAACTCGTTTCTCAAGTGAATGAATTTTTTGGTTTGTGTAAAGGCGCATATTAAGTCTGCAGACCATAGGGACATATGGAGAGTCTAATTCGCCATTTCTAATTGTGAAATTATATTTGTTACCACTGTGAAACTGTTTCCAGTTTTCTAATATGTTTTATCAGCAGGGGGTATGAAAGGTCATTAAACCGATCTCCATGTGATATGGCTGTGAGTCTCTCTGGGTGCAAGGCAGAGGCTTCTGGTTTATATACATCCTGTTTCTGCACAAACTCTTTGGGCTTTGTAATCTAATTTGGAACAGATTTTCATCCCTGTGAATGTCCAGCATGACATTCAGAAGCCATGCAGCCTACGGGCCGATTCTTCAACTTGGGGAATCGTCCTGGACAGGGCACAGAGACCGGGCATCCCACGGCCTACCCCCACCCACTCGATGCCAGTGGCCATCTGTGGGCATGGAGACAACGGAAAACATCCCCACATGTCTTCGGAATGCCCCTGGAGGGGCACTTATGCCGGCTGGGGATTTTTCTAGCAGTCTGCTCTGGGTTAGCACTTATATACGGGAGCCTCACAAAACTGAGTGAGCCGGTTAGGGTGTGACTTATCCTCTCATACATGGCAAAGCTGTACTTGGCGAGGTTCAGAGATTTGCCCCATGTCACAAGGCTAATTGGAGGCCCGGGATCCTGGTTCCAATTCCAGTGCTTTTCCCACTTTGGTGTGTTTTCTCTTATGTCCACATGCTCTTTTTTTTTTTCTTTAATGTTTATTTTTGAGGGAGAGAGAGAGACAGAGCATGTGTCGGGGGCGGAGGGGAGGACACAGAATTGGAAGCAGGCTCCAGGCTTTGAGTTGTCAGCACGGAGCCTGACGTGGGGCTCAAACCCACAAACCACAAGATCATATCCTGAGCTGAAGTCGGACACTTAACTGACTGAGCCACCCAGGCACCCCATACCGTCTTTTCTATTCTACGTCCAGGTCACTGGTCGTGTTACACCAGTGTAACAAGTTGGAATCCACTCGAACCGGAAAAGACCTCATGTGTCTACAGCATAATTGCCAGATTTCTGACCACAGGCACAGTGCCGGTGGTATAAGAGAATAGCCCCGTGAACCCTGTACAGATAGCCCAGGGGTAAAGGAAGCCTGGATTCCAGGAACAGAATGGACCCTCCACTCACCAGTTACAGCAACATCTCCGTCTTTGCCCTCCGGAATTAAAAATGTTTTTTCGAACTACGTCTCAAAGACACAGTAGGGCTGCTGTTGGCTGGCCTGGGTGTTGGGACGCCCTACTTGAGACCAATCCACCAAGCATCTCGGCTGCACAGGATAATGGGGAAAGTGCTGTGGGGCTTGGAGTGAGCCACGCCGCCGGGTGAAAGGGGTAAATGAAGCGTGAGGAGGAGCGTGGGACCTAGCACATAGTAGGACTGCAGAGAGCAGGTTCCCTTCATCTCCCCAGGGGCAGAGGGAGGGGGCGCAGGAGCAAAGACAGAGCTGTGTGAGGGGGCTCCTGTCTACGGGTCTACGGGGCGAAGACCTTAGTCTGCAAACTCGGACCCAGATGCACGGTGCGCGCGGCTGCAAACACATTACATTGCCCCTGGTGCCACTTACCTTCCAGAATAGAAATGTAGCGGCACAGCAATATGTCTAAAAATAGGAGAGAGAGGGCAGGGCAGCCCGTTCTTACGGGAGGAGAAAAGAATGTCAGAGGAAGCAGCTG